>NW_028186930.1:7566-17728 GCF_003343005.1 Rhea americana
GGAACAATGTCATGATATTTGTGCCAAGGGAGGCAGGGACAGGGAGGGATAGAGACACACTCAGGAGTGTTTCCTGTCCTCGATGTCTGGCTGCTGAGGAAATGACTCATGCTCTGGACCTCACAACCTTGAGAGAAGAGGGCTGTATTGGGTGGGAGAGGAGAGGAGTCACTGGAGTTGAGAGTTTCCTCTCACACTTTGGCCATGGCTTCTCTCTCAGTGTCACTGTCCTGCAGCCTCAGTACTCTTTTAAACCTGACAGATCCAGTCCCCTTTCACCCCACCCAAACAGAAAATAACTGAAAGCACCAACTCATGAAAGCACCTTCTCTTTCAACTCTCCCCTGCCTTGGCATTCCTGGTGAAAAGTCACCTCTGGATATGTCCCCTAGCCCTGTTGATGCACTAGTCTCTCCATGGAACAAAGTACCTGCCCTACCAGGGGTCCCTCCTTTCACCCATAGCTTCCACCCTGCAGCATTGTGTGGAGCTCCCCAGGCAGGCTGAGTGCTGACCCTCGCAGGCAGCAGCCACTGCCCCAGGCACACAGCACCCTGGGATGCAGAGACTCTGCTCTGGAGCAGTCCATGCCCACCTGAGTGCACAACCAGGCTCCACACCCCTGCAGCCATCCCTCCAAGAAAGGTGCAGGATGACGTGTCCCTCGCACCATGTGGCAGGGAATCCTTGCTCTGAAGTGTCTTCCCACCCTCCACACTCACAGGATGGGATGGACTAAGAAGACTCCTCCAGGAAACACAGCAGCATTGCCCTGCAGCCAGAGACTTAGCATGCAAAAGGCTGTGAAGATTTCTCCCACAAGGAGCTCTCCTGTGGCCTCTCACTCCACACTGCCTTTCACTTCTGTATTCTCTCATCTCATCTCAGCAGCAGCAGCAGGCAATGCCCAGCATCCTGCTGCTCTTTGCAGAGGAGCTGCCTCTGGACACAGCCATCTCTCAGCAGTGCTGCCAGGTTGCCATGAGCAACCTCTGTCCCCAAAACTGGGCTCAGCTCAGGAGCACAGGACAAGCTGAAGGCAGGAGTTGTTCTGTCCCTTGTGCTCCCTCCTCCTGGGAGATGTTCCCTCAAGCAGACTAAAGTAATCACCTGTTTTCCCTTTCTAAAGAGGGTGGAGAGACTGATTATAACATTGCCATTTATTTCATCAGAGGATGGCTGTCTATGATAACTGGAAATGTCCTCAGCTGGAAGCTCCTAGTCCCATCTCTTAACTAGGCACGACAGCCAGACAGGGACAAGAATGGAGTTCACTGACACATGGTTCAGTCAATCTCGGCATCACATCCTGGTTTAGAAGACGCTGGGTTGGAGTGGCATTCAGATCCCCCTATCCCCCTGTGAACTCCACAAACACACAGGAGGTAGGATTCCCCGCCAAAATTGAAGGGAGCACAGCACAGAGGTCCGCATGCGAGCTCCTTGTCTAAGCTCCCATTCTAATCACTGGAGATGGAGGCTGGGAGTCAGCTGCTCACACACAAATACTTGGTGACAGTTGAAGAGACAGAGGTCATCCCAGGCATGTACCAGTGTCTGCTTGCTCTGATGGAGTGACTGGGAGCCCTGAATCCTCCTAGGGCATCAGGTGGAGGCCAGGTTACAAAATATCTTGGTCATCTGCAATGATGCTATGAAGCTGAGACTAATGAAAGTCTAGTGTTACAAACAGCAGTAGTAGGTCAGTGCAGACACATGATTTAATGACACAGAAATAGGCTGGYAGGGCTATTTCAAATGCCAGGGGTGTCCAGCACAACCACCTGTCTCTAGCAGATCCACCCTGGGACCTAAAGGAAAACCCTGTCCCTTTGGAGTGATTGCTGGGCAAGTGCCCCAGGGCATCTTGGGTTTCCTACATGTGCCCAAACAAATGAATTCCAACGCTGCCTTTAGGCAAAGCCCCTCCAGTCTCCATCCAGGTGTGCTGTATACATGGGAGGCACATCACACCAGGGCCTCCACTCTAGGCTCTGTACTCACAAACCCTTCTAGCTCTCTGCCCCCTGAACACTTTTTCACTCTGCTATATAAGTGATCTCATAGCACAAAGTGCAGCCATTGGTCTAGCACTGGCCAATCAGTCAAGGCTGCACAAGTGACCCTGCAACAAAAAAGCGCAGCCACATGACTACCGTGGACCTGTCAAGCCCTGAGGCACAACTGACCCCACCAGCACAGCCAGCAGCAATGGCCATAGCACTGCCCTGGGAGAAAGTGAGGCAGAAGTGACCTCACAACCACACACATCAACCACGTGACCAGCACTGTCCCATCAGGCACTGGGGCTCAGACACCTCAAAAGCAGAAGCAGCAGCCATGTGACCAGTGCTGGCCTATGAGGCCCTCGTGCACGAGTGACCTCACAGTCACAAGCACCAGCCCCATGACCAGCACTGGCCCATCAGCCATGACGCACAAGTGAGCTCACAACCACTAAGAGCAGCCATGTGCACAGCACTGGCCTATGAGGTCCTGAGGCTAAAGTGACCTCACAAGCACAGACAGAAGCCATGTGACCAGTGTTGGCCTATCAGACACTGCTGCACAAGTGATGTCATAATACCCAAACAGTAACCCCATGACCACCACTGGCCTATCAGGCACTGAGGCACACATGACCTCATAACCACAAAGAGCAGCCTCATCACCAACACCAGCGTATCAGGCCCTGAGGCACAAGAGACCTCCAACCACCAACAGGAAACACATGACCAGCACTGGCCAATCAGGCAATGAGGCACAAGTGACTTCACAACAACTGACAGCAGTCACATGATAGCACTACCCTATCACGCAGTGAGGTACAAGGACCTCACAACCACAAGCAGCATCAATGTCCATAACAGTGGCAACAAGGGCCGCAGGCACAAGTGACCTCCCAGCCACAGATACCAGCCAGGGGCTTAGCATGGTCCGAGGAAGGACGGAGGCAGAAGTGACCTCACYACCACAAAAAGCAGACAGGTGCCTGGCACTGGCTCATCAGGCGCTGGTGCAGAAGCCACCTCGCAACCAGAGACACCAGCCAGGGGCCTACCACTGGCCTCTGAGGGCCTCAGGCAGCAGTGACCTTGCAAACACAAGCAGCACCTGTAGGCCTGGCATTGCCCTGTCAGGGACTGAGGCAGAAGCAAACTCACAAGCACAGACGCAGCCACGGGTCTAGTGCATGCCTGTAAGTCCCTGGTGCACAAGTCACCTCACAACCACAACGAGCAGCCAGGGGCCGAGCATTGCCCCATCGGGGACTGAGGCAGAACGGACCTCAGAACCGCAAACACAACCCATGGGCCTAGCATAATCCTGCAAGTCACTAGTGCACAACGGACCTCACTACAGTTAACATCAACCACATGACCAGGACTGTCCTATCCAGCACTGGTGCAGACCCGACCTCACAAACAACAGCCACATAACCATAGCTGGCCTATGAGGCACTGAGGCACAAGTGACCTCACATCCACTAGCAGCAGCCACAGCCATGACACTGGCCTCTCAGGGACCCATGGAGATCTGACCTCACAAGCACAAAAAAGCCAGCAGGGCCACTGAGACCTTCTGCTCCTCCTTTTGACACAGAGGAGACCACATCTGTGTACCAGGTCTCATTTGGGCTCTCTAGTTCTGCAAAGGCACTACCACACAGCAGGGAGTCCAGCACAGGGACACTAAGGTGGTCAGGGTCTGGAGCATAGGCAGGGAGAGCTGGGTTTGTTCAGCCTAGACCAAAGAAAGACAGAGACAGCATTCAGACCCTGCAGGAAAATCTCCCAAGCTCCATGTTGGTCTGACACAGGGGAATTCCTAAAGCACACACACCCTGGGAAGAAGAGATTACTGACACCTCTGCTCACACCAGCACTAGATGAACTTAGCAGCCTCAAAAGTCCAGCTGGACTCCTGAGCTGACCAGAAGCAGGCTGAAAGCTTCTACTTAGCAATAAATGGAAAGTCAAACTCCATGTCCATGTTCCCCACAGAACATCACCTGCATTTTAAATGCAGCMCTAGTAACTCAGGATGACAGACTGCAAAAAAAATTGTGTCAGCTGATGTGGAACCTCTGCACCTCCTTGGTTAAGTAGCTGCTTTTCCATATTGCTGTAGAGCTCTGCAGGTGTCTATCCCTCCTCTGAGGGCACCCAGGAGTCACYTCACCACCAGCATCCAAGCCATGTGGCTTTACCTGACCTATCAGCTGCTCAGAGAGAGGTGACCTCACAAGCGCCTACCCCCACCACATGGCTGCTGCGGGCTATGGGGTCAGAAACACAAGTTTCCTCACAATAGCTTCCCCAGCCATGAACTGCTGTTGGCCTATCAGGTATTCAGACAAGAGACCTCACAGTCAACATCCATCCCTAACTGCCTGCTGCTGGCGTATTGGGGACTCAGAAAGACAGGGCCTCACAGTCACCTGCACAGTCAGGTCTCTGTCACTGGCCTAGAGCCTCTAAGACAGAAATTACCTCACTATGGCTTCCTCAGCCAGGAGAGACATCCTGGCTGATCAGCTGCTCACACAGAAATGATCTCAACAGATCTACACTTTCCAGCCATGAACCTGCTGCTGCCCTATCATAGCTCAGGTAAAGATGACCTCACAGTGACCTTTCCAGATACATCTCTGCTGCTATCCAATTGGTTCATCAGTCAGAAATGACCTCACATGCAACAGCCAAGCCTTGTTCCTGCAGCTGGCCTATCAGATACTCAGGCAGAAATGACTTCATCATCAACATCTAAGCCATGTGCCTCCTGTTGGCCTATCAGCTAATTACAAAGACTTGATTTGACACTGATGTGTTTCTGGCATAGCTCCATAGACAGTGGTGACCTCCCTGCCCACACCCTGACCATGGGGCTGTTGCCCCCCGCAGCTCCCCCTGCCCTCCCCGAAACTGAACTAGCTCCTGAACAGCTTCCAGGATTCCCCTTGTGGCCTCACAGTGCTGGTAGTGCAGCAAAACAACCACTATGGACCAGTTCCTGCCCCAGATAAAGAGCATCTGAAAGAGCCATCAGTCAAACCAGCCCCTGCCCTCCTCCCTATCCAGCCAATCGGAGGATCCCCCAGGATCTCCAAGAGCAGCAGGACCCTCAGTACAGCCTGGGACCCCCAACAGCCTTGATTAAGCTGAGAATGGCTATCAACACCTTTACAGAACACTCTCTGGGGTATTGAAACTTCCCACTGTTTCCAGTTTTCCTCCTCCCCTTACTCTTGGTTCATTCAGATACTCAGCTGCTGATTTGCACTTCAGGGAGTTTCCAGCTTGCTCCGTCTTTCACTAGTTTGTGCTTTTAGAGAAGTCCCTATTTCTCTTTCTCTCTACCTTTTCCTGTCTATCCAAAAGGTTTCTAGTAAGGCTGTCCCTTGTGGAAAATGGGCCTCATTGGAGGCAGCTTGCACTTAGCAAACTGCTGTGGAGTATCCTTATTTTTTAATGAAAATATATATCATGCTTTATTCTTAGTTTGTTTGCAATTGAAAATAGATAAATAAATAAATAGACAAATAAAATCCCTTCTTTTAAAGACAAAACAAAATAAATTATTTGTCTATTTGCAGCTAGTTCTGTAGGTAAAGCTGGTGGGAATTGGGGCATGTGAGCTGTAACATTCAGTTTCAGACTTCAGTAGAATAAGGTTAGCTTTTAAGAGGAGTGATGTAAGTCCCAGCTGACTGATGAGAGCAATGACAGGGTTGGGGAGACAGGGAAGAAGACTGTTTGTACAATGTCTGAACTCCAGGACACTGTTTCTCCTACGTGCTCAGACTTCATTAGGGAACACTGGATCAATATCAACTGGAGAATGTTGCTGTCACTTACTCAGAAAGCTGAAAAATGGTAAGTATCCCCCCCCCCCCAAAAAAAAAATTAAAGCAGAAATATTTGCATTATACTTGTTCAGCTAAACTCCTGAAAACTCTCCAATTAGCCATGCAAGACTAAAAGAAAATTACAGGGAGAGATATGATTCATCAGGACTTTTTGCATTTTAATGAGCCCCGTGATGTTTTTGGGGCTGAGTCCATGAACTACAGCTACTGAGAGGAGATTGAATGAAACATTCCAGTAGTCAAAGTCGGAAGCAGTGCCTAAAGTTACAGAGAGCATTAATGGGTCCCCTGAGGACTGTTAGCAAGAACTCACCAGAGGCTGTTTAGAGCAGAAAATTGTAATCATTGATTACAGGCAGGCAAAGGAAATGTTTAGGTGGCTGGGATGTCACTTTAACCCCTGATGTGCATCAAGGAAAATAGCCAACCACGGACAACCAGCCCCTGGGAAGACCAATCCTTTTCTCCCACGTTTCCAGTGCCCTTCCTGGGGCCAGTGTGCAGGTGGGGGTGTGCAATGCTGAGTGCAAGACAACAACATGACACCTCCTGGGCTACCTGCGGGGCACAAGGAAGCCATTATAGCCTAGTGTCTCCTGGTGGACCTTGGTTGCAGGGACAATAGCTAGAGCCAAGGGGATGTCAGTTCTGTAGGGGGCCTCCAGCCTTGCCAGTGGCCTCAGCCATCTCCACCGTAGGCTGTCCAAGGCTTCCTATTCCTGCTTCTGTGTCCCTGCAGACTGCAGACACCCAACCTGCTTCCTCACCTTGCTCTCACCCCAGGATCTCCCTCCCTTCACTGGTGTCTCTCCATCCTCACTGCCTCTTCTTTGAAACACAAAGTTCTGGGCTCATCACAGACTCCCTCTCGGTGACCTTTTGCAGCACAGCACTGTCTTCTGAGTCAAATTTCCTCATCCTAATGCCCAGTCTGAACTTCCCAAGCTGCAGTTAGAGGCTGTTTCCCCTTCCCATGCTGTTTAGCACTACAAGAAAAGCTCCTGGGAGCCTCACAGCACTATACGGTAGTGCTGAGTCAAGGTGGATCATAACTCCCCTTGTCTGGGTAGCCATGCTCCTCCTAACACAGAGCTATAGACATCTGGCCTTACTCACTTTGAGCACGCACCACTGGTTCATATGGCATCTCCTGTCCAGCTCGGGGACTTTTCCTCAGCCTACTCCTCAGTGTGTGGTCCAGTGTGTTCTGATCCATGGGATTCTTCTTCCGCAGGTGCAGGACTTGCACTTCTCCATGTAAAACTTCCTGAGGTTTCTGTTGTCTGTATCCCCAGGTTTCTCACATCCCTCTGCCTGAAGCTCCTTTGTGTCAGCTTTTAGCATGTGTGTGCTACCACAATGTGGTTGAGATGGAGTACCTCTGACAACCTAAGAGCACATGGAATTGCAGGACAGTAGAAGTGATAAAAGGAGATATTAGTTTAAGGGACCTCCTCACCAAAGTAGGAATTACAAGAGCAATAATCTCAGAAACGGGAAATGAGGGTACAAAGCAAGCACAGCCAGGGCCTAAAGGGAAAGAAGGGTTAAAAGAGGTGTTTGTATGGGAGAGTATGAGGATGATGGGAGAGCAGAATTTGGAAAGACTAAAGAAGAGAGAAAGAGGAAAAAAAAAGAGAAGGAAAGGAGTGATCAGGGCAGTTCAGGGAGGCCTGAATACCTGCCAAGTAGCCTTGTGTCAGAACATCCCCGACTGGAGCAGGACCACAAAGCTAGTTAATCTGAGCCTGCTTCTCTCTGAGTTACTTCTATGGTCAAGGAGAGCTGAGTGCTCTCCCTAACACTGACAGGAGGAGAAGACTCTTGGTGGAAGGGGTTCTTTCAAGCTGCACAGGACCTCAGGAGGCCTCTAACCCAACATTGCACCCACTGAAGAGTCAGCAATGGGTTCAGAGCARGTTTCTGAGCACTTGATCCAGTCTTGAAAACCTGCAGAGATGGAGACAGCAGAGCTCCTCTGGGCAACATATTCCAGTGCTTGACCATCCTGTCAGGGGAAAACGTTTTCCCCATCTCTCTAGTCTGTTTCTTTCAAGCTTCAACATATGACTATTGTCTCTCATCCTGCTGCCAGTCACTATAATGAAAAGCATGGCTCCATCTTCTTGTTGACCTCCTCATACAGGGACCTCCTTACATTGGGGGCCAAAAAAGGGACACAGTATTGTACGTGTTGTCTAACAAGTACTGAGTAGAAGGGAATAATCACTTCCTCTGACCTGCTGTCTGCACTCCTGTTTGTACAGCCCACGATGCTGTTGGCCTTCTTTGCTGCCTGGCCACATGACTCTCTCATTTTGTGTTCTATCTGCCAGAATTCTCATGTCCTTTCTTGAAGATCTGCTCAGGCATGAGCCTGTATCTGTGCAGGGTGTTGGTCTGTCCCAGGTACAAGGACCTGGCATTTCACCTTGCTGGATTCCATGGGATTCCTGACAGCCCATTCCTCCTGCCTGTCCAGGGCTTTCTCAGTGGCAGCCCTCCAGCATAAGACTGGTGCCCCTCCGCCAGTTTGGAGTCACCTGTGAACACGATGAAAGTTGCCCTTTCCAGGCCATTCATAAAGGTCTTAAACAGGACAGGTCCCAGGAGAGACCCTCATGATGCCACTAGGAGGAATACTACCCGTCCACCACTGCCCTCTGAGACCAGTCATGCAATCAGTTCTTTGACCATTTGTTTATCCACCCATTCAGACCATAAAGTGCTAATCTGTATTGTAGTATACTAGGGGATAAAATGTCAAAAGCCTCCCTAAAGTCAAGGAACCTGGCATTCACTGTTCTCTGTTCATCCACTAATACAATTCTTTTAACATAGAAGGCCATCAGGCTGGTGAAGCATGATTTATGCTAAGGAAATCCATGCAGAYTGTTCCCTTTCTCCCWTTTCTCYTTYRTTTACCCAGAAATGTGGTCRGAGAGAACATGACATTGTTCCAGGACATTCTCTTCATCCAAGTGAAGCTGAACATCCTGTAGTTCCCCAGGTATCCTTATGGCCTKTTTTAAATGTGACACCTGCCTTTCTSWAGTCATTGGCACCTCCCCCATCTCTGTAACCTCCTAAAGAAGATAAAGAGAGGCCTTGCAAGATAGTGGCCAGCYCTCAGMATCCTCAGATGCAGCCCATCCARTCCCATACATTTCTGGTCTTTCAAGTAATTCCTGAGTCAAGCGTTAGGCAYTGCTAGTTGTTTTTCTCCTCAGGAGTCCYGACTCTACGTACCATGGTCTGGGAGACCATGTTGGTGGAGAGTGAAGCAAAGGMACTGAGTTCCCCAGACCTATCTGCATCTGCTATTACCAGATTCCCTGACCCATTCAGCCACGGGCCAACATTTCCCTTGTTATTCTTTCTCTTTTGCTGAAGCGGTAGGAGCTCATCTTTGTGCCCTTGACATCCCTTCCAAGTTTTTGTCCTAGAGCAACATTAGCTTTTCTATCTGCTTCCTGACTTCCCTGGACAATATTTCCAAATTCCTCCTATGCAGCCTCTCCCTGCTTCCCATTCCTGTGTGCCACATTTTTCTATTGTTGCTCAGCTATGAGCTTCCTGTTTAGCTGCCTGTCTCCTGAGATGTCTACTTGTTCTCCTGGGTATCAGTATGGCCTTTTTTGAGCTTGGAGGATGCTGTTCTTTCAGACCTGCCGGCTTTCCTGAGCTCCTCTGCCCTTCAGAGCTGCCTCCCRTGGGACACCCSTACCASTCCCCCCAGTAGGCCAAGTCTGTTCTTTTAACATCCGGAGTCTGGACTCTGCCATTATTCCTTCTCMCTCCCCTCTGGATCTGGACCTTTGCTACCTGAGAGCACTGCWGGCAAGGCTGATGCTCATTAGGTCATCTCTGATCAATACTTCYGTGTTTTCAGGTGCCAAGTCCAGGAAAGCATCAGCCTTGTTGATACATCTGGCTTAACTGTGCTAGGAAATTGTCCTCCATACCCTCCAGAATCCTCCTGGAYTGTTTGACCCCTGCTGCATTGGCGCTCACTGAAAATCAGGGAGACTAAAGTCCCCCCATAAGAATCAGGGTCTCTGATCCACAGACTTCCTCAGGGTGCTTCAAAATGTGGCAGTTCTGTGATAGCCTGGGCATTTCACAAGCTATTCTTTGATAGCTTGTGCCTGAGGACTGGAAGAAAGCCAATGACGCTCTTGTCTTCAAAGAGGGCAAGAGGGAGGACCCATGTAACTACAGACTGGTCAGCTTCACCTCCATCCCTGGAAAGGGGATGGAACAGCTCATTCTGGATGTCATCTCCAAACATGT
>NW_028186930.1:17918-25964 GCF_003343005.1 Rhea americana
AGAGTCTAGTTGGAGGCCTGTGGCTTGTGGAGTTCCCCAGGGCTCAGTACTGGGTCCTGTCTGGTTCAACTCATTCATCAGTGACCTGGATGAGCGGACAGAGTGCCTCTTCAGCAAGTGTGCTGATGATACCAAGCTGGCAGGATACACRTGAGGGCTGTGCTGCCCTTCAGAGAGACCTAGACAGGCTGGAGAGTTGARCGGAGAGAAACCTCCTGAGGTTCAGCAAGGCAAGTACARGGTCCTGCACCTAGGGAGGAAAATAACCCTAGGCACCAGTACAGGCTGGGTGGGGGCTGACCTGCTGGAAAGCAGCTCTGCAGAGAAGGACCTGGGAGTGCTGGTGGACAACATGTTGACCATGAGCCAGCAATGTGCTCTGGTGACCAGGAAGGCCAGTTGTCCCCTGGGGTGCATTGGGAAGAGTGTTGGCAGTAGGTCGAGGGAGGTGATCCTGCCCTTCTACTCAGCCCTAGTTAGGCCTCATCTCGAGTACTGCATCCAGTTCTGGGCTCCCCAGTACAAGGGAGACATGGAGCTACTGGAGAGAGCCCAGCGTAGGGGTACGAAGATGATCAGAGGGCTGGAGCATCTGCCCTATGAGGAAAGGCTGCAGGAGTTGGGCCTGTTTATTGTGGAGAAGAGAAGCCTGAGAGGGGATCTTATCAGTGTCTACAAATACCTGAAGGAAGGGTGTCAAGAGGATGGGGCCAGACTCTTTCAGTGGTGCCAAACGGCAGGACAAGAGGCAACCGGCACAACCTAAGTTCCACCTGAATATAATGAAGAACTTCTTCYCTGTGAGAGTGGCAGAGCACTGGAACAGGTTGCCCAGAGAGGCTGTGGAGTCTCCTTCTCTAGAGAGATTCAAAACCCACATGAAGGTGATCTTGTCTGAATGTGCTCTAGGTGACCCTGGGAATCGGTCAGTGGGGTGCACAGCTGCACTGAGGCCTCGCCACCTGCATTTGTGGGACTCGGTCAGTGGGCTGTACAGCTSTACTGAGTCTGAGCCACAGGGCTGGGGGGAGGGTTGGACTAGATGATCTCCAGAAGTCTCTTTCAACCTCAACCATTCTATGATTCTGTGATTGTGATCTTTAGTGCAGTCCCTGTCCGTATTACTTCATAGAGTGAGAAGAGGTTCAGGAGGAGGAGAGCTGGAGGTATTTGAAAGTGCTGAGGCTAGAGCAGAGACCTTGGTGTGATGTGCCTCCCAGTTATGCAGCACACTTGGGTRYAGAGGGGAYGGGCTTTCCCTAAAGGCACTGTTGGAATTCATTTGTTTGGTACATGGAGGAAAAGCAAGTGCCTCGGGGCACTCCATCAGAGCAAGCAGGCAGTGGCACATGCCTTGGACCAACTCTGGCCCTTCAACTGTCACCAGGTGTTTGTGTGTGAGCACCTGGTTCTCACCCTCAATCTCCAGTGATTAGAATGAGAGCTTAGAGAGGGAGCTCCCTTGCAGACCTCTACGTTGTGCTTGCTTCACTTTTGCCAGGGAGAATCCTACTCCTGTGTGTTTGTGGAGTTCTCAGGAGGGATCTGAATTCTACTCCAGCCCAGGGGCTTCTAAACCAGCATGTGATGCCCAAATTGACGCCTGAACCATGTGTCAATTAACCCTCTTCTTGTCCCTATCCGGGTGTCCTGCCAAGTTAAGAGCCTGCAAATCCAGGCTTCCAGAGTGGAACATTTCTACCTGTCAGAGATAGCCAAGCTCTGATGAAATAAAWGGCAATGTTTGAATCTCTGCACTCTTTAGAAAAGGACAATAGCTGATTATTTTAGTCTACTTAAGAGAACATTTCCCAGGAGGAGGGAACACAAGGGACAGAACAATTCTAACTATTCATGCCTTCAGCTGGGCCCCTGCTTTGCAGCGGGGCCAGTCTTCAGAGATGGAGGGAGCCCATGGCAACCTGGCAGCACTGCCCAGAGACAGCTGTGTGCAGAGGCAGCTCCTCTGCAAAGAGCAGCAGGGCTCCRGGCACTGCCTGCTGCTGCTGACCTGAGATGAGACAGAGAGCAGTGAAAGGCAGTGTGGAGTGAGTGGGAGGACAGAAGAGAGCTCACTGTGGGACAAACCTTCACAGACCTTGACACGGTAAGTCTCTGGCTACTGGACAATGCTGCTGAGGTTCCTGGAGGGGTCTTCTAAACCCGTGGCAATCCATGAATGTTTTTTTAAGGATCACTCTCCAGACTTTTCCAACACAGAGTATGGGGAGGTGCTTCAGAGCAGGCATTCTCTACTACACAGTCAGATGTGCAAGGCTTTCTGCACTTTTCCTCCAAGTATGGCTGTCAGCATGTGAAGGTCAGGTATGCACACATACCTGCATGGGCTGTAATGCAGAGCAACATTGCTGCACCCAAGGGTGCTGTGTGCCTGGGGCAGTGACTCTGCTGCCTGCAAGAGTCAGCACCCAGCCTGTCCAGGAAGCTCTCCATGGCACTGCAGGGTGTAGCTGTAGGTGGGAGGAGTGACCCTTGGCAGGGCAGGTACTTTGTCCCATGGAGAGGCTGCTGCATGAGTCAGGGCTGGGGGACATATCCAGAGGTGACTTTTCACCAGGAATGCCAAGGCAGGGGAGAGCTGAAAGAGAAGGTGCTTTCATGAGTTGATGCTTTCAGTTATTTTCTGTTTGGATGGGGTGAAATAGCATTGGATCTGTCAGGTCTAGACAGAGGACTGAACCTGCAGAACAGTGACACTGAGAGAGGAGCAGTTCTGGGAGGGACTCAGCAAATCCCTTCATCCACCCTCAATGTACTGACAGAACCAGCATCACCTTTCCAGCCTCAGCTAGGTTTGTCTCACCTGCTCCTTGGTACCTGCAAAAAAGATGGTGCTCCTTGGCAGTGCCCTGCCCCCAAGAGCTTTCTACATGACTGAGCTGGACACCCAGCGTGTGGGATGGGGTCTGTGATCACTGAAAGGGGAGAGACATGGGGACAGAGGATCAGCTCCCTGCAAGGACAGCTCCAGGCAGCAGAGTCCTGGTCAGAGTGTGAGAGGAAACTATCAACTCCAACATGTTCTCTTTTCTCCCAGCCAGCACAGCCCTCTGCTCTCCAGGCTGTGGGCTCCAGCGCATGAGCTGTTTCCTCAGTAGGCAGATATCCAGAAGAGGAGACACTCCTGAGAGCCCCTCGGATCCTCCCTGTCCCTGCCTCCCTTGGCACAAATATCATGGCATTGCTCCCTGTTTCTTACCTGCCAGTGCCGCCCTTGTCCAACCCCTTGGGCTCTCTGGGCACGGGGGGTTTCTGATGCAGTTCAGACACTGACTATGCAGGTCTTGTGTTATAGATGTGTCCTTGACAGAGAGGTGCCGAAGTTCTCCTCCAAACTATGGGGCTCTGGGCAGTACAGTGTAAGGGGCCGGGAATGAGCCAGCTCTCTCATCAGGACACTCCATCCTTAGGACATTCAGCCATTTCCCTTGGGTGTCTGGCTGGGCTGCAACTTGTGCCCCTCCAGAAGGGCACAGCTCTCCCATTGCCGCTGGGTGTAACCCAGGTGCCCCAGGGAGAAGCACCTAGATACTGAGAACATGGAAATGCTGCTGGGAAGCTGGATGTGGGCAGCTGGAAGGAACCCAATGTATTCCTGGCCAGAAGGGGAGGGTTGAGGCCTCCTTCTCCGACCCTCAGAAAGAGTGCTGATGGGCACTTTGGAAGTCGCTTCCTCTGCTCTCCACAGTATTGTTTCCTTTTTGGGTAACACGGGCAACTGTCCTCCACTTCCAAGGTGGGAGCATAGGACAGCCAGGAACAAAGCAGATGGACAGACCAACTCTCCTCCCTCTGCACTAAAGCCAGAGCAAATCCATTTGCCTCTCAGGAATCACAGCAGATCACCCTGAGCGCAACAGCAATCCTGAGGATTTCTATCCCCAAGAATCCTAGTGATAAGATCAGCTAAAGAAAGTCAAAAATAGCCTTTTGAAGTACTGATGAACCCATGTTATTTAGAAGGGAGAGTGAACGTGCTGAAAATTCCTTCAACATTATGAGTGGATTAAATCCAACTGGTCTAGGAATATAAATCTTAATCCTCTCTATTCCCGTGTATGCAGTGGAGCCCATGGGCAGAGGCCACTGCTCCTCATGGCAAACTCAGCCAGCACAAACCAGAGATCAAGTCACAGAGCTCAGTGATGGTGCTGCTGAGATGGGGAAAGGTAATCTGGGTGTTTTAGGGGGAGGTTTTGAGGAAGTTTTGCTCAGAGAAGTCTGTCCTAACTTGTCAATGTCTCTTCCTCTTCAGACAGTCCCCCAAGGCAGCAAATGTCCAACAGCAGCTCCTTCAATGAGTTCCTCCTCCTGGCATTCACAGACAGATGGGAGCTGCAGCTCTTGCACTTCTCCCTCTTCCTGGGCATCTACCTGGCTGCCCTCCTGGGCAACGGCCTCATCATCACAGCCATATCCTGCGACAACCACCTCCACACCCCCATGTACTTCTTCCTCCTCAACCTCGCCCTCCTTGACTTTGGCTCCATCTCCACCATTGTCCCCAAATCCATGGCCAACTCCCTGTGGAATACCAGGTCCATTTCCTACTCAGGATGTGCTGCCCAGCTCTTCTTGGTTGTCTTCTTGTTTTCAGCAGAGTACTCTCTCCTCACTGTCATGGCCTATGACCGCTACCTTGTCATCTGCAAACTCCTGCACTATGGCATGCTCATGGGCAGCAGAGTCTGTGTCAGAATGGCAGCAGCTGCCTGGGCCAGTGGCCTTCTCCATGCTGTGCTGCACACAGCTAACACATTCTCAGTAACGTTCTGCCAAGGGAACACAGTAGACCAGTTCTTCTGTGAGATTCCCCATCTCCTCAAGCTCTCCTGCAGTGACTTCTATGTCAGGGTGATCTGGGCACTTGTGATTAATGCCTGTTTATGGGTTGGGTGTTTCATTTTCATTCTGCTGTCCTACATGCAGGTTTTCAGGGCTGCACTGAGGATCCGCTCCGAACACAGCCAGCACAAAGCCTTTTCCATGTGCCTCCCTCACCTGGCTGTGCTCTCCTTGTTTGTTAGTGCTTTAATATTTGCTGCCCTGAAGCCCCCTTCCCTCTCCTGCCCAGCTCTAGATCTGGTGGTGGCTGTTCTGTACTCAGTGGTGCCTCCAACAGTGAATCCTCTCATCTACAGCATGAGGAACAAGGAGCTCCAGAATGCACTGAAGAAATTCATCCTGTGGGTACAAGGTCAGCAGCAATAGCTGTCCCATGTGCATCTGCTCTTCATTCCAAGGGTATTTGGCAACATAACCAGGTGTTGTTCATGTCTTTCTTTCTTAAATAAATTTCTCTGTTACATTCTTGTAAAGGAACAAATATTTTGCTTCATACCACTTTTCCTCAGGAATCTCTCATTGGAATCTGACCCAGAGATTGTGCTGAAGCAGGAAACCAGGATTCCTCTTTTATCTGCAGAGATGGGCGAACCTCAAGACCACTAATTTCAGCTCCTTTGAAGCCTTCAGTGCAAGGAGGAGAGTTTCTCTTTGCAGAGTCTCTTTTGGCACTGACACCAAGAGCTCAGGGGCACAGAGTTAGGCTCAGAGGAGTACAGACAGGTAAGACCATTGGTTCCGTGCCCGTTAGGAGAGCTCAGCTCCCTGGGTCGCAGTCAGGCTGTGATCTCACACCCCTGTCCTGCGATGGTGGCAGTTGGCTGTCACCATGGACTGACCCCTTCCCTCTCCAGTGCCGCTGCACTGGAAAGGGGGAGAGTCTGGATTAAGGCTGTGGGAACAGTCCCCCTGCTCCTCCGGACCATTCTCCCACTGTCAGAGGAGGCATTTTCTGGCTGCAGCCTTGGCGCAGGGGCTGCAGCTTTCTTAGAGACACATCTAATGTCTACCAACAGCAGCAAGACCTTCTTGGAGACCTGTCTAATGTCTACCAACAGCAGCAAGACTTTYKCTTTTCAGGGCWTTTCTCTTCWTTTCCACAGTGTCCTACTGTGCTCTGATGTGTGTATGTGGCCTCAGTGCTCTTGTAACATGATTGATGGTAGATTTGTGCTTCCCTGTGCATTGCTGTGAGTTCAGGTAGGACCAGGCATTGGGTGCATGTATGCCAGACTTGGCTGATGCAATAACATTCCCATAATRAAAGGGGATCTTCTCCATTCTGTGCCTGAAGTCTGGCCTTTCTGCAGAAGCTGGAGTCAAACATATGCCTAAAGAAATCACACCATAAAAAGACCTGATGCTCTGCTTGTGAACTCCATGGGATCCGGGGGACAAGCTCAGAGTCTATGTGTGAGCTGTTAGGAACTGAGGGCTGGATCCAGGATTCATCTGTGGGTGACCGGTGCCAGTGGAGCTAGTGACTGGTGTCTGAATTTCCTGCCCGAGGCTGTCCCACAGGTGACAGTGCTGATGACTGATGCTCGTCTTTTTGGAGGGGAACCTGAGCCCCCAGGAAAGCTCAGAGGATCTCCAGATACAGCATGTGCCTAGGGTGGGCAGTGAGTGGAGTCGCTCTAAATGAGGGACAGCCCACAGTGGAGTAACCAGGAGGCAGAGCACTAAATCCAGGTATACATGGGGAAACGAGGGCTCTGTGGTCCCAGGAAAGGCAGCAGGGAGCCAGGAGGCCGAGGGAAGGGGGCCTGGAGAGTGATTCAAGGTTCCTGCAGTGAAGCATCACAGSCTGGAGCCTTGCCTGGCTTATGCTGTGGACGTGCCCGTGGCTGGCCCCGCACCTCTCACTTCCGGTCCTGTCCCTGTCCTCATCCTGATAACCTGCCTCCTGTCTCTACCTCGAACCTGCCTCCGCACTACAGTCTAGAAAGCCTTAGGAGGGAATGCTGGAACCCAAGCAGCACCCAGAGGAGGTTTTAGGTACAAGAGGAGCCATATCTGCACAGCAATGCTTGTCCRACAGCCAATTCAAAGGAGTAAGGAGAGCTTCAGATTTGGACCCCTACTCAGCTAACACTGCATGCAGAATCTCAGCTGGATGAAAAAGTGAGGGCAGCTGCCTGGGGTGGATCTTAYRATGATGCASAGTTAGGAGASGCAGCTCATCTCCCTTGAGGGCAGCACTGGAGCCTTTCAGAAGCAAGCTGAGGTTGGGTGCAGACCTCCAGGGTGGGTCAGGAGAGGGCAGCTCCCCTCTGCCATGTTGGGGCTGGAGCTGGGGCAGAGGCAGGTGCTGGACGCAGCTTTTCTCTGGGGAGCTCCTGGAGGAGCTGCTCTGGGTGATCCTCCACCTCTGCCCTGGCAGCAGCACCAGCGCTCAGGGTGGTGGGCAGGAAGTGCACAAGGGTGGGAGGAGGACTGGCTGCCCAGGAGGACCATTGGGACTGTGTCTGTGCACACTGGATGGTGTGAGGAAAGGCAGAGCTCAGCTGGGGCTGGAAACAGAGACCTCGAACACGAGAAGGGCTGCGGTACTAAAAGACTTTTTTKCCTCAGCTTCCAGGACAAGCTCTGCCTGAGGCCTCCCAGCTCACCAAGCCTCCCAATAGAGTCGGGGGAATCTAAGCATCCACCCTAGCCCAGCACGGGCTGTGCCACATGTGGGTGCTAGCAGACRTCATGCTCTGGGATCTGCCAGGGTCTGGATCACAGCAGAGGCCATGCCAGGCTGACCCYTTTGCCCTCATCAGGATACATAGACCTGCAGGGGGACGGAGCTGGCCATGGACCACCCCCACAGCTGGAGGAATAGCCAGTGCTGGATAGCAGTTGTCCGAGGGGCTGGCCTATGATGTTYCCCTTGGGGCAGCTTGTGCCATGTAACACAGAGAGCAACCTGGGCTCTTCTCTCTGACATCCTCCATGTCCTGGTGCCTTTCCCAGGAGACCTGCATTTGCCCTGCAAGCACAYGGCTCTGCCCCCACACTGCCATTCACAGGCATTAGCTGCCTGCTGGCACTSTTCCTCTCCTGGGCCCTGTCCAGTCCAGCAACTTCACTGCCGTCTCCTCAGCCCACCCAGCAGGGCAGCCCAGGATGGGGATGTTGCCAGACCAGAGCCTGCTGCAGGGGGGTTGCAGAGCTCTGGGCACTCATCCCACA
>NW_028186931.1:0-21527 GCF_003343005.1 Rhea americana
AAAAAAAAAAAAAAAGAAAGAAAAACACAACCACGAACACCTTCGCGCTTCACAGTTTGGCTGGGGTTTCTCGGCCGCCGGCTTCAGCCCCGCGATTCGGGAGCTCGGGCGGCTCCGGCGAGCCGATCCCGCTCCGGGAAACGTGCCGGCGGCCGGGCTCGGGGAGAGCGGGGAGCGCCGGCGGCTCCGCTCCGCGAGCGGACGGGGCGGCGGGACCTAGCGCCGCTTTAGCTCCCCTCCGACGGCTTTTCCAGCTGAGCCGAGCCGAGCCGAGCCGAGCCGAGCCGAGCCGCTCTTTCGGCAACCCCGGCCGAGAGCCTGCGTCTCCCTCCCGGCGTCCCGGCTGAGCCGGAGCGGCCGAGGAAGGGAAGCGAACGGAGGGGGAACGCGTGTCTCCGCGGGAGCTGTTGGCTCTCTGCCGCCCGGGGAAGTTTCCTGGTTATCCTCAAGCAGGAAAAAGGAAAAAAAAAATATACATATATATATATATATATATATTCTGAAAAACATACAGCAGAATCGCCCTCGTTTTCCCGCCGGGAGGGAGGAGGACGCCGCTCGCGGGCGCGATTCGGGGGCCTGGGTTCACCTCGCTCCCCCCGGGACCCCTCGCGCCCTGCCCAGCTTCCCAGCCGGCGGAGACGCGTCCAAGCAGCGCGGACCCGGCAGGCGTCGCGGGCCCCGCGAGACGGAGACGCCCGCGTTCGCCTCCGCCGCCTTCCTCTCGGAACGAGCGCCGGGAGCTCGGCGAGGCTGGCACGGACCTCCGAGATCCCCGAGGCCAACCCGCCGCTCAGGCCGCGTCACGCAGAGCAGGTTGCGAGGACCGTGTCCGGGCAGCTTCTGACCGCCCCGTCCAAGGACGGAGGCTCCGCCACCTCTCCGAGCAACCTGCTCCAGGGCTCCGTCACCCTTCGCAGCCAACAAGCTTTTCCTCGCGTTCAGACGAACGTTCGGTCCGCGCCCGTCGCCTCCCGCCCCGTCACTGGGCGCCGCTGGGAAGACTCCGGCCCGTCCTCTTTACACCCTCCCTTCAGATACTTCAACGCGTGGAGAAGATCCCCCCTCCGCCTCCTCCAGGCTGAGCAGTCCCAGCGCTCTCAGCTTCTCATCCTATGAGATGCTCCAGTTCCTCAACCATCTTAGCAGCCCTTCGCTGGCCTCGCTCCAGCTCTCCTATACTGGGAGTCCAGCACCGGACTCACCGCTCCAGGCGCGTACGGGGGCCGGATCGTCCCCCTCGACCTGCCAGCAACGCTATTCCCACCTCCAAGCGAGGCTCGGCTCAGCCATCCGAGATGCGCGCCGGGTGTTTCCGCGACCGACGGCGTCTGCTCTGCTTTTTGGCCGCCCCGGCCGCGGTTTGCCGGCAGCGTTTCAGCTCTAACCTTTCCGTACGCCTCGCCCGCGGCCGCCTTTCCGACAGGGCGCTCTCATCGCCGGCTCAGACCCGCTTCCGCCTCGTCTCACCCCAACATTTCTGCTCGGAAACAAAAGAGATTTAATGGAAGAGCTCAAGAGCCCCTTCCCGTCCGYGCCTCCCCACCGGGGCGGCTTTCGACGGGTGTTTTGGAGGCGCCGGAGGCACCGGCTGCGGGACGCGCCGATGAAATCCCGCCAAGGGCGGCAGCCGGCAGGGCGGCCGGCGCTCTGGAGCGGAGCCGAGCGCCTCCCGGCCTCCCCGCGTCTCCTTCCTGCCTGTTTACAGCCGGAGGCGGGAAGGGAAAGGGCAGATATTGTCTCGCGACTGGAGCAGGAAAAGGAGGGTGGGGGAGAAGAAAAGGAAGAGGCCGGAGCCGTCTAGCGCTCCGAGGCCGCTCCTGGCCCCTCGGCGGGGTGGGAAAAGTCGTGCCCTGAAAAGAAGGGGAGTTTTCCCCAACTTCCAACACCTGATTTTTTTTTTTATTTTTTAAAAACAACAAGCCTGGCAGAAGTGTGATGCCTTGGAGCCGAGTACAGTAGTGTTGGAAGAAAAAAGAAAAAAAAAAAAAGAAAGAACCCCCAAACCCTGCGAGGYGACACCCCGAGCTAAAGCCGAGGCCCTGCCCGCCGCTTCGCCCCACGCGCCGCTTCTCCGTCTCCGCTCGGACCCGCGGCGGCCAGCGACCTCCCTAAGGTGGAAAAGCAACACCAACACCTTCAGCCGACCAGCTCGGGAGGCGCTGCTCTTCTTCTTTTTTAGGATAATTATGATTTTTTTTTTAAGACCAACGACGGCAGGAAAGTAAGTTTGCCCGAGGCCTCGAAGGACCTCCCAGCCCGTCTGCCGCCATACCCCAATTACCCCAACGCACCGGGTCCCAGACCCTCTGGTAAATAGCTCGAGTGAACCTGCACAAAATCCTTTACAAATTGATTCCACATGTACAGCTTACGCTCAGCCCGCGAGAGCGAGGATTAAAAAAGCYGGAGGAGAAGGCTCTTCACAAAGAAGTCCGCTTAAAATAAAGATCAAAAGTCCAGTGAAGGGCAGGGAGAGGGCAGCTGTTTTACAAGGGGGGGGGAAAAAAGCAAAACCTCACCCAAATAATTAAAAAGAAATTAAAAGAACAACCTAAAAGCAAAGCGTACAAAAAAAGACTTGGTTTTTGTGTTTTTTCTTTAAAGGTTACAATGTAAAATGTAATATAGCATCTGAACGACAGCTYGGGCACTGTCCGAACTGCCCCAGAGGGTCAACCTGTTCCAAGATAAGGCATCAAAGAGACCAAGGCCATGGTCGCAGCAAAATCTCTCCTCTCTCAAACGAACACATTTTATATTTTTATATATATAATAATAATATAGAATCTTTTTTTCTTTTTTTCCTTTTTTTTTTCTCTTTTTTTTGCTAAAAAGTATTTCAATGATCATATACATTTACCAAGGCATGATGGCATCGAAGGCTAGCTACGGAGGGGCAGTCGGATATCGGGGAGGGAGTGGAGGAAAGGGGTGAAGGGGGGGGGAAATAATAATAATAGGGTCAAGCCGAAATTAAAAAATATATATATAGCTCTGGCCTTCGTGTGTGGTCACCGGGCCCCGGAGGTCGGACAGCTCAAGGAAGGCTGCGATCCCAGGTGAGAGGAGCTGGACTTTAGTGCTGGAGGGCGACAGGGACGTCGCCCTCGCGGTGACACAGCTCCCAGCTCCGTCTCCGCTCGCCTCTCGGCCCCGTGCCGCCCGGCGCTGCCGTGTCGCCCGCGGTGCCCGCGTCCCGCTTCGCCCTCAGAACCCGTTGCCGCTGATGTTGATGGACTGGAGGTCGGCCACCTGCATGACGTTGATGCCGCTGCTGGCAAGGCGGGCGATGCCCTCGGGGCAGATGGCTTCCATGGCCACCATGTTGGTGGCGATGAGGGCCGAGGGCGTGGGCCCGCCGTTGCCCTCGGCGGAGGCCCCCGTGTCCATGGGGACGGCGGAGACGTTCATGGCCACGTTGTTGGCTGTGCCTCCCTTCTTGTTCTGGTGGGTCTTGATGTGCTTGGAGAGGTGGTCGCTCCGCATGAAGCGTTTGGGGCACTCGGGGCAGGCGAATTTCTTCTCTCCTGGAAGTCGAGAAGCAGAGAAGGGTCAGGCGGAGGCTGGGCCGGTCCCCCAGCAGCACCATGCTCTCCCAGGCTAGAAACACGGTGAAGGGCCCCAGGGGAAAAAAAAACAGCTACCAGCACCGTATGGCAGAGCCTGTCCCCTTTGCTGGGGGCTGGAAATCCTAGAAAGGATTCCCGTCGTGCGGTGCGACGGAGCAGATCTATCGCTGCTCTGTGCGGCTGGTGGTGCTAAAACATCCCAGCGCGTCCGCAAGCACCGCGGCACGGGGGCTGGGAAGGCCAGAGCCGGCCCCGCGGCCCGTTCTGCACGTACCCTAACCCTCACCAGCCCCAGGTCCCACCTGTGTGCGTGCGCTTGTGCCGCTGCAGCTCATCGCTCCGGGTGAAACGCTTCCCGCACAGGACCCAGGTACACACGAAGGGTCTCTCTCCAGTGTGCCACCGCAGGTGAGCCCGGAGGTGTGAGGTTTTGCCATACACCTTCCCGCAGCCTGGGATGTGGCAGATGTGCTGCTTTTTTTTACCTGGATCCCCAGAGGTCCTGGAAGAGTCCAAAAAAAAAGCGCGTTAAAACAACCCTGAAAGCACCTTTGTGCTCCAGGCAACCAGAAGTGGGGAGAACATTTCTGAACAAGGCACCCTGCTCGAWGGTGTTCCCAGGCTCCCGTCAGCGCTGAGCCACAGCGGCCAAAATCTGTGCCCACCCGTCTGCCAACCAAGAGAGCGCTGYTAGCCAGCTACCTCGCTGTAATTCAGGTGATACAAAGCTGCTGTCGGACAGCTGAAGGGAAAGGGTTACCTGGAGGAATTAACACTCCCAGCGGCATYGCCGACAGGGAGAAAGGCTCCAAATGGCTTAAGGAAAGGGGAAGAAGCGAGGCTGCAGCTCCCAGCCTGAGGTGTGTTCTCAAACACARCCCTTCTCCAGGCCGTAAACCGCTCTCCTCAAACATTTGCTCCTCTCTGGAGTTGGCCAAGGTGGAGGATGGAGGCAGCACAGGGAGATGCCCACCAGCGACAGCCGTGTTCGGGTTGAAACACRGGCCCAGGCCACCGGGACCTTAGCRCAGYCCGGGTTTCAGCCCGCTAAGGGGAGATCGGAGGTGCTCAGGCAGCCCGGCGTCGCTGGATCCCGCTGCCGAGCGGCCTTACCTTCCCTCGCTGTCTTTGCAGTAGGGGCAGGTACACGCTTCCCTCCGCACTTTTCGGCCTTGCTGGGGCTGTGGATCCGGGCTGGTCTCTCCTTCCTCCACAGCCGTATTCTCGTCTCCGAGCCCATCTCCGCTCGTGCCGTGAAGGCCCAGCTGAGCCCCGTGGTCGCCTAAAGGGAAACACAGGGGTTATTCTGGGCTCCGTCAGCAATCCCAAGCAACAGAACGGAAACGAGAGGGGTCTTGCTGCACGGATACGACTCAGCTCTCCACGTGGTTACCCCGTGTCACGCGACGCAGCAGCAAYGGGCGGACGTGCCACCCGGCTCCCACCGGAGCCGGGTGAGAGCATCGCCGACCATCTGGCAAGCTGAGCCACAAGGTTTTAGCTTGCATCGATTTGTACGAATCCTTCCCCTGCGTTTTCCAGGCAGCTGCAAAGCCAGGAGCGTCTCGGACAAACCTTTTGCTTTGACAGCTTGATTGAGCTGTAGGAAGTTATTACTTCCAGCCTTCTCCTCCTGCGAGGCTGCCTCCCATGAAGTGCCGTGTTTCTAAACCCTGGCAATCCCCTGCTAGGCTTTTTCCTAGAGAGCTCTGGGTCTTCGCCTGCCCTCCACTGAAGACAGTGGTCCCCACAGCTCCCATGCATGGCCCCCCACATCGGTCTGTGTCCACAGACTTGCATCTGAAGCAGAGGTAAGAACCGCGTCTCTCAAGAAAAACAGACCGCCTGCGTCACTACAGCCACCTGCCAACTATTTCAGCTATTTCAGTTAAACCTAGTACAGAAAACAGAGCAAAAATGTAAACCGAGCAGCACTGGCCGGCTCGAAACAGCATCAGTGATAAAGCGAGCGTCAAAACATAGCGGAGGAAACCCTGGCTCCTCTGAATCACGTTTTGCTACTGACTTCTCTGAGGCCAGAGTTTCACCAGTTCCCACGTTCTGCTTTCCAAACAGCAAAGGCTGTTTTCTCTCTCCTCCCCTGCCTGGCAGGCCGAGGCTGTCGGCCTTCACGCGCAGCCTCGCGGTCGTGCGCTGTGCTGAGCTGCGTCCTGCTAACCGAGCCCGGGAGCAGAGCCGCGGCGGCGAGGTCTCCAGCCGCACGAAACGCGTCGCCAGATTACGTCCGCCCCCGCTTTTAGGTAAAGGCATAATCCGGATTGAGCAGGAGGCAAATCTCCGTCCGACCGCGGGGGTTTGCTCCTAAACTCTCGGCAGCTGTAGCTGAGCGCAGGCTCGCTCCACCTCGGAAAGGGGCTGCACCGCTGTCCGCAGGCGGAGAGCCGGAGGCACCTGGAGACGGCCCAAACACGCRGCTCCTAGAGATGCTCTGCACAGATCAAACACCGTCCGGGCCCAAAAGGCACCAAACCAGACCAGATTAATGGGAAAAGCTCAGCTCCTGCTCCCAGAGGTTCCCGTTACAACGGAAGCRCTTCCGGCACTAATGGACCCGGTTCAAACCGCAGCCAGCGCCGGGTACCGGGCTGCGGGAGCAGGACGGGCGGCACGGTTGGATCTGGCAGAGCTCCAGCGGGACGAACTCGAGGACCGGTCCCTGAGAAATCTCGCCCCGCGGGAYCTGCTGCCTAGAGGAAGAACAGGAGAGCGGCAGATGCGGCAGTCGCTTCCCGGCTCCCCAGACTTACCCCTTTCACTGAGACCTGTACGTTTTTAGACGTAGAGGAGGGAAGGCAGCCGCTAGAGACCTCTCTCAGCCTTCCCTGCCGGAAGAGGGCTCATTTTTCCATTACAAATCTGCTTTTCGGGGCTGAGGACCAAAACAGCACTGAGAGAAACAGAGACACCAGGAAACGAGATCTGCCCTCCTGTGCCAACACCAGAAACGCTCCAGTTTTTAGCATACATTTTCCAGTTTTTACTTTATACCCCCTGCTTTTCCCCAGGTTTCTGGGCTGAGCAGTCCAGGTTTCCCCTTTCAAAACACATCTTTCATTTAAAACTGATGAAAGCAACCACRCAGGAGCCAACACACAGAGCAGATGCAAAACCCTCCCGCCAAAAGCCCCAAAAAGGCAGCGATAAATAAAGCAGGCTGCAAGACCGCAGTTGTTTGTAGTGTCTATCAGCAAAGATATTATCGGCATGCGCTCACTGGTTAATTACTGCGATTACAGAAAGGCAGATATATAAAGTTGAAAAATCATCTGGCGCTGTTCATGAAACACATTCCCGCTCTCTCTCGAGGAGCGATTCCCAATTATAAAAACCATAGGAATTACAGGGTAGCGCTGACAAGCTCTCAAACGCGGGCAAACATAAAACGTTCGTAACGGGGGGAGTGTGAAGGGGTAGGAAGTTTTTAAGCCTATCGGTTTTCATTTCCATTTTATTGCTCTCCGCGTATGCCGTCATCTAATTGCCTCTCCAATAACCCCATCCACACTTCACAAGTGTTTTATTTCCCTTCAAGCTCCACTGCTTGATTATTTTCATGCTGAAAAGCCGTACGGGGTGCAGAGACGGTAGGCTGAGTAATCTCTTCTCAGCCACAATTAACATATGCCAACAGGGCTAACGAGAGCTTTAGAGTCGAGCCGCTTCCGTCGGATGGGGGGCAAAGCCCCGACGGAGCTGGAAGGGTCACGGCGTATTTGTGCTCCTCTTTCCTACGAACTGCCTTGCAATGAGCTAGCGATCAGGCAGAGATCACACGCGGGGCTGAGCTAAAACGTGGGCAAACGCACTCGCGCGCCCTCGTTCCCGACGGCAAACGCCGCGCTCTGCCACTCGCTGCCCGAGATCCTCTCGCGCTGCTGAGAAATGAGGCCGGGTCTGGCTGAGTCCTCCTTGAAAACACCCCTCGGGAGGCTTTCCTGATGCCGTTCAGCAGCAGCCGCCTCGGTTGGCTCCGACAAAGATGAGTTAAAAGGGAAGAAGATCTGCACGAGCAAGTGCGAGCCACGCAGAAAGGCCGCGCCGGAGGCAGCACGTCCCCACGCGAACAGGCTGCGTGCGGCCACCAGGACGCTCGCGGTCCCCTCCGGACAAGGCAATTCGGCTACAGCACAAGGCCCCAATCGCCCAGCGACTCGAAGGAGGGACTGCCGTTGCCATCCGCCTCGTAAATACGCCCCGTCCGTACTCGGGTCTTTGGCCAGCGGGACSCCGTCCTCGCCGTGCCCAGCCGGTCGTGGCCGTCGCGTGGCCAGCCAGTCTCAGCTCCTCCTGGCGATGCCGCGGGGTCCTGGATGATGCTTGTTCACCCCAAGTCATAAAGGACAGCGGAAAGGATTCAGTCCATCTTCTTCCTCTGGTATCTGGAAGACGGTGCTTAATCGAGGAGCATAAGCGTTACAAGGCTGCGATTTCCACGCACGCTGGCGTCCAGGCCCTGCCGGGACAAGCACCTTCAGCGAACGAGAGACGTTTGCCTTAAACCCCAGCTTTTTTGGGTAACCGGTTCTAGGCAGGGGGGGCAACACACCGAGCCCACACAGACAAGGCGGCGGCGCTGAAGGAGGAGGCTAAGCATGTGTCGGCCCGCTGCGTTCATCGGCCACGTCTCGGGCTTCCTTCCYGCAGCCAGGAGGGAGTTTCACAACCACGAGATAGCAAAGGCGGGGGTGACGAAGAGTTTCTGGCACCGGCCGCCTTCCCAAGGACTCATCCGCGCTCAGCAGCTCGGCTTTTACCAGCAGGTGTCAGTGGTGCCTCGAGGAAGCTCGGCAGAGGAGTCGGGGCAGGGTCCCGAGCTCGGATACGGACAAAAGCCGTCAGACACAGACCCCCGGYGAGCTCAGGGACCGGCGAAGCGCCACGATGCCCCGCAGCTTGGCCGTGCCGTTGCGAAAGGCTCGCGCGCCCGCCGAGGGATTTCTGCGTACGGACGGGCCACGCTCCCGACGAGAACCGTCTTGGCTTCTTCTCGCGTCCATCTGGTGCCCGGCGAGGGGTATAGCTCCAATCTCACTCCTCCGGGCCACGGCAGCGATACGAGCCCGGCTGTTCCAAGCAGGGTCACTCCAAAAGCGAGGCTTGAAATTTAGGGTCGGCTGCTCTGCCCCCAGCTCAGGCGAGGMGAGAGGGTCCGGTTTGACCGGGAAGGGGCAGCGCTGCCAAGTCCTTTGTCTTCTAGGACRGAGAAACCCGAAGCATCAAAGCAAAAGCTAGAAGAGCCGCAATCAAGGAAACGAGCCTTGACTCATCCGCTCGCCCCGCGGCTCCTTACGTCACGGGGGACCCAGCTCCGCTGCAGAGCCACGAGTCACCAGGCGCTGCCGCAGCAGAAGCCAGGATGTTTTCCACGTGACGACGGCGAGACGCTTCCCTCGCCCCACGCGTCCCGGCCTCGGGCGTTAAAGGACGATGCTGGCCCCCGAGACCGCCCGGCCCACGGCAATCCCCTTCGGTTCCCCCCAGAGGCGAGAGGAAATCCCGACGGCCTGCGGATTTCAACGGCTTCAACCCTCTCCCCGCTCCGCCAGTTGCTGCGGGGGCCTTCCTCTCTTCACTCCTATTTCTAGCAACCAGCTAACCTAACAAAAGATTTGCCCTGGATTAAGGGCAAAATCATTTCTCCGAAGCAATCCCCGGGGCACACGCCGCTTCCCTCTGAGCATCCAGGAGCCCAGCAAACGCCGGAGACCAGGGCGGCCACGCAGGGTATAACCCAAACCCCTTCTCCGGCGGCGGGGAGGGAAGGTGGCAGCGCGCTCAGACCGAGTCACGGCCGAGCGACGCTGCAAACGTCGCCCACGACTGACGTCGCGACCGGCAGGTTCGGTTTTGGGAACGGCGTTAACGTAACGACCGCGATGGCAAAGGCCGTCCGCGCCCCGAAAGCGCCGCCGAGGTCAATACCGTTTGCAGCGCCCAGGCCAGATCGGGCGGTTTAGCACCGCTGGGTAGGAGGAAGGGAATTGTCTTCTGCTAGTATTTCACCCGCAGAGCCTCTAACGCAGACACAGCCGAGCGTAACGCGCTCCGGCCGCTATCTCCGCTTTCACTTCTAACCCAGAGATCCCGGCAACGGCCTCTTTTATCRGGACAAACCGAGCCCGCGCTGCGAGGGCTGCCCAGGCTCGCCGTATCAGCGAACGCCGCGGGGCGAGTCCCGCCAGCCCCTAAACACGGGCTCCCAGCGCCTCCTCCAGCACCCCTTCCTCAGCCCCAGCAGCAGCGTCRGGCAAGAGAAGGGAAAGAGGAGCCCAAGCTTGTCTCTCCGAAGCAGACACGATCTCTCGCCGCGTTCGGAAATCTTGGCTGCGCCCTCCTGTACCTAGTCAGCAACATTCCTGCGCTCCCTGCGAAGTTTAGCAATTTTAGGACAAAACCTTTTCAGACCTGTCCCCCCTCCCCAGCTGTTGCAACATATGTTTACGGTCTAAAACCAGCACAGAGGGAACCTGCAAGTTTTTCAGGCTTTGTAAGTCAGCGACGACAGCTTGTACTACAGCTACTGATCAGAGATCTCCCTATCGCGTATGTGCCATCCCRGAGAACTGTTGTAAAAAGAAAGGAGAAGACGCACACGTTCTCCCCAAATTACGTCCAAGCCCTCGGGAGGGGGACAATCCAGCCCCGACTTCTTGGAATTGCTTCAATCTTCAAACATGCAAAGCCTACGCAGCATTTTATAGCCTGTTGGCATGTCATACGGAGGAGAAAAAAAACCCAAATCTTCCTTCTGGTAATCTATGGCTTGCATCTAATTAAGGTATAAATAAATTACAGCAAGAGAAGACAGATCTTGTATGTACATGCTTCATTCTTCACATATCAGGACGCACCAAAGTCTCCAGAATATTGCAGTTTCAGGAGAAAATTTAGTGGAGAGAAACCAGCTGGATAATTTATGAGTGTTATCTCCACTTAAATAGATTACTTATAAGACGAGAGCTTTCATGAAGGCTGCCAAGTCCCTGGTCCATGCTCAGGTCACTGAAGTACTTAAAAAACATATTAATAGCAGACCAGCTTTTTTTTCCCCCCTCTTTTCTCTCCTTAGAAAACCCTGGGGAGCAAACAGCAAAGATGGACTTGCCTGCAAAGAGAYGTGGCACGGGCAGGAGCGGGGCCTCGCCACCGGCAAACAGGAACCGACTCCGCTTTGCTGCGCCTCACGCCTGCATCCATTTCACCCTCACCGCGGGCAGAGCCGGGCGACCGCCCGGCGCGGACGCCGAACCGCGCTGTGAACACGCTGGGCTGCCTTGCTCCTGCCTCCGGAGACGCAGTTGCAAGCCCGCCCGCACGCACACGGCCTCTGCTGCTGATGCATCAGAGCGAACGCTGGCACGGGCGGACAGCGTTGCAAGGATTGTGAGCGCCGAGAAAGCACCACCAGGCTTAAAAATAAATTCACTCGGCAAACTTTGCGTGACAGCRCTGAAGAAAAGGGTGCCAGTTAGAGCTACCAGGCCAAAACGATGGGGAACAGCGGGGAAGAGAGAGCGGGGCAGGCAGGTAGGGAGGTTTGTGCAGAACAAACCCAAGCAAACAGGAGCCCAAAACAGAAACAGGAGAGCAACCTGGTGGGCAGTGATGTAGGAAATCAGGAGGAAACGGAGCCCCTGCTCCACCGGCCCGGGATGGGGGTACCAACCTCCTGGAAGAGGGGCAGTAATTTGCCAGTCTCACGTTAAATACCAAAGGCCCGGGGAGTCTTGGCTTGTGGAGTCTTTGAAGACAAGGTGGTTCTTGTCTTCTAACTGCTCRTCGGAGGAAAAACGCTTCAGTTTAGTAGTTTTATTTAGCAGACTAAAACGAGGTGAGAAATGCCCTGTGGATACAAGATCGGAGCATTTTTAGACCCACCCCAGTTGACCTTGGAAGACGGGAAACAGACTCGATGTTCACTCTCAGGGAGGACGTGGAAGAAACAGTTTCTTGTGCAAACTCTGCAACATTGGCAGCTGCACTTCTGCACAGGCTAGAGAGGAAGAAGGGGGTAAATTGTCACCCAGCGGAGCATGTGCACGGACGAGAAAGCAACGTCAGCTTCCAGATGAACTGGAGAGAGGCTAAGAGGCAACAGGAAGCTTTAAGACTAAAAGAAAAGGCTGGCGAAAAACGAGCGACACGTAACCCACGGGGCTCCCCGAGCCTCTCGGTGGATCTTGAGGCGCTTTTCTGCAGCGGGTGACAGACAGCAGGCACATGCCTGCAAAAAAAAGACCAAATCAAACCTTTCTAGCTCGTGATAATTTAACAGTTTCTCCCCATTTCCTCCTCCTCTTTTTTTTTTGGCAGAGAGTCGGAAAGCCCAGGGTGGCAGTGCAAAGCTTTGTCTAGCTGGTGTGCATTGCTTTCCCCAAAATACTCCACTACAGTCACTCCAGACAGATCAAAGACAATTAAACTGCACTTGCTACACAAAGGAACAAAGTACGTTTTTGTAATGCAGTCCCCTTGATTTTTATCTCATTTGATTTCCTCGCTAATTTGCAAAATGAGTTAATCTGCAGTGGAAGTCATTTGTGTAAATTAGCCAAGCTCTATCTTAATAATTCTTCTGAGTTATGGACAGCGGAGCAGGGAACWCATGGTACTTGGCTATATAAGATGGTGCAGCTTCGAAGTCAGACTGCAGCACGCTGAGTAATTGTATTTTAATCTGGAGTTTAATGACTTGAAAAGCCACACGGCAAGTTCTGCGATATCCTTTAATTGTTGGAAGTTTCTATGCGTCACATTAAATTACACTTCCTCTGGAGAGAAAAAAATAAATAAGCGCAGAGCTGCCGGGTCCAGCACTACTTTCCACCCAGCTCCGCTGGCTGCACGAGAAGCCGTTGTGTCCACCCAGCCCCGCTGCGCGCGGCGATGCTGGGACGTGCAGCGGAACTAGGAGGTCACCGGGGACGATTCGCAAAATCTCCGACTCCCCCAGACTCACTAAATGCCTTTGCCAAGCTGCAAACCGAAATACAGATCTCCTTTGCCCCTTTTAATTCCACTCTGCATCGCTGTGAAACCGTGATAAGCCCCTCTAGTCCTGGCAGAGCCTTCCCTGGGATCGCTCCTGCCAGGGCCAACGAGCAGGGCTGTACCAGCAACCGGCACCCAAGTCAGCCAGAGCATCTCTGCCGGGTGGCGCACACAGGCCCTACCGAGCCCGCCAAAAAAAAGACATCAGGATAGTAAAGAAAAGGCCCCGCACGACCTATGGAGGGTCACAAAGCAGGAAAAAGCGCAGCTGTGACGGGAGAGGCCACCCCCGAGCTGCCAGCCTGAGCCAGGCCCAAGGCACACGCAAGAGAGGAAGCAGAAAGGGGGGAATTCCTGCAGGCATTTCTCACCGCGCCCGGATTCCTACACTCCTTGGAGAAGTAAAGGGYGGCCGCTTCTCCAGGCCCTCAAAACCTGTATTTTTGATCACCTCTCTGCAGAGACGGGGACCACGAGCCCCACCACTCGCAAGGCTTTTAATTTAGACGCACCGCGCCGATGGGGAGAGGGAGCCCCGGGGCCCGCACGACGGGAGCCGGCACCCGAGCCGGCGCTCCGGGTAGGAGCCGTGCTGACAACGCCGCGGCAGGCTCAACCCGGGATCCGGCTCCTGCAAAGGGACGATAAAGACCGCGCTCCTCGGAGAGGCGAGGAAGAGGCAGGGCCGAGGCCTGCGCAGAGAAAAGGAAAGCAAAGATTAGGCCAAGCGCGGTGGGAACCCGAGCGACAAAACCGGCGAGACGGTCCAGAGCCGAGCGAGGCGCCGCGCGAGGGAAAACGCTTCTGCGAGGAGTCACAGGACGCTCGAGCCCCGAACCAGTCCGACCAGCGCGGCTGCCAACGCGCTCCCAGTTCGCCGGCGGCGGGGAGGAGCGGGGCCGGTCGCCCTCGCATGGTAAAGCCTCCAGCTGCTACGCGATGGCGACAGCGCGTTAGCACCGCCGCTTCGGCTGGCTCGGAGGAGCGACGCTCCCTAATTTAAAGATTTGTTACCGAGGCTTCAAAGCGGGCGTAAAACGGCTCTCGGCCGAAGCCGGCTCGTAGCGACGCGAGCTCCGAACGGGGATCGCTCTCTTCTCCCCAAACGCACGCAGGGAGCTCTCYGGATGTGTGTATTTCTTCAATAAAACACCCTCTTTATTACGGTACAGCGAGAGGTCAGCCAAGGAAGCCAGGGGGGAGTATTTCAAGTCCAGCCCGGCTAGAGTTCAGAGAAGGAAATTTCACAATATAATTATTTTCTGAAATGATGTCATGGGCGTACTGAAACAAACAATTACGGCGCGCTAAGGAGAGGTCCTGCTGGGGCTCGCCGGCCCGAGACCRGCCGCGTTCGTCCCCCCCCGCCCCGCTCCGCGGCCCATGCCATGCGGATGGCTCATCGAGGCCGGCTACAAAGCTCCTCTTAAAAACAGCAAYCGGGAGACAATCGGGTCTTTGTGCCAGTACCCCGATGGCTGGGAATAACCCTCTAAGGACAAAATCACGGCGCAGAGCTGGGGATGCATTTGGCAAGCAGATTTTAAGGGTTTACTTCCCCGACCAAGGGTTTTTTTTCCCTTTTTTTTTGCTTTTAAAGGATCCCCTCGCTACGCCTGACCACTCRATTCGACCACGAGCTCTCATCCAAGCGATGGGCCGAGCCCTGAAACGGAGCCGGTCCTGCCRTAACGGCCCCGGAGAGCTGGAGCGGGGCGGCATCTCGGGCCCCAATGGGGCCGAGCAACGGGACACGGGGGCGCGTGGGGCTTTGGGGTGAGGGAGCGCTCCCCGGAGCTGGACCGGTGCTGCCTGACGTCCCGAGACGTGCTCCCTGGGACGGCAGCCTATTTATCGAGCACATGCTCGAGYCAGGCAGGGCTCCTCTCCAAGGCAAGGAGCACTAAGCAGAAGGCTTTTGCCAGCGCCTGGAGAGCGGCAGGGATGGKTAAGCGGGGCTGAGCCGCTCTGTTGGCAAAAGATACGGGCACAGAGCTAAAAAGCCCCTCTGCCGCTCCTCTGCGGCGCTCGGGCGAAAGGGGAAGAGAAACCACAGCATCGCAAGCTTCTTGAAATCTCCCCCACCCCGATTGCCGCAAGGCTTTCGCAGCCGTGCAAAGAGGCATCGCCTGAGCTGCCTCCTCCCCGGGCAGGCCAGCCRGAGACACGGGTGACACCTAGTTGCTGCCACTCCGCGGGCTTGGAGGAACGGAGGYCAGGCGCTGGAGCGTTGCCACGTCCACCCCCTCGCTTCGCGCCGTGAGCGCCGGAGCCGGGCGACGCGAAGAGAGCGCCCGGCTAAAACCCCCTTTTCTTCGGCCTCGACGGAGTCCCGCCGCCCACTCGCGCGGAAAGGAGCGGTGGCATCCGCCCCGGCCCGATCCGTGGGCTCTCGAGGCGCTGCCAGCCAAGGAATTCCCCTGCCCTGCCCTGCCGGCTCTGCAGCGTGCCTCCCCCCTCGCCGCAGAGCCTGCTGCACGGCCTGTTCGCCCACATACCAGCCCGTTTCGGTCACAGACCTTCGGACATCTTGCCCCGGCGGGGGGGGGGATAATTTACTGCCCAGCTAATGCCGGGGAGGAGGAGATGGCCTACAAAGCAAGCAGGATGCAATCAGCTAATTAATACAAACACGGGGCAGAATGAAGTTTGCAAAGAGCATCAGGCTCTGCCCCGCTCGTTAAGAACACAAGGCCGATTTTAGGAGCCTCAAAAGATATTTTTCGACGTTGTTTTCTCCAGGGGATTGTTCCCCTCCCCAGTATGCAAAAAAGAAACTGAAAAGCAGAAATCTCATCAACAACTTGCCCCAACCCTGCAGAGGGGCCGAAACCCAGAGCCAGGAAAGCTGCAGCCCAGAGTTGTCCTCGGCCGCCGGCGAGGGGAACGGCCCGGAGAGGGGTTCAGGCAGGAGACACGCGCTCCCTGCGGCAGCGAAGCCGGGACACCGGCTCRGCTGTCAGCTCCAAAGGAAACAGAGCTCAGCTCTTTGAAGCAGCTCAGCCACACAGATCCGCACCATTTGCTCTCTACGGCTGTGGGCATTCAGGGCTGAATTCAGAGCTGGAAACGGCTCCGTTCTCTCCTCTATTAACCGCGGATAATCCCGGGCTCCGGAGCACCCGGAATCGCCACCAGCCGGTGGAAGAGCTGAGCTGACAGCTCRGCCCCTCCTGCAGGGCAGCGGTAGGAAACGCGGCGGCTGCCGYGCTCTTCCACGGCTCCGCGACGCTGCCAGGCGCGCTCGGCTCCCCCAAACCCTCCGAAGCGCGGGCGAGCTCTTCTCCAGCCCCGTGACACGTGGCAAAACCTAAGGGGGCCTGGAGGATGCGGCGCGCCTTCGACCAGCTGCAACCCTCCCCTCCCAAACCAACCTCAGCGAGGTTTTGTTTTCCATTCACCTCCCTCTGAAGCAGAAGGGCTTCTTCCGATTGAAAAAGAAAAAACCCTCCCAAATCTTAGCCTCGAGCACTAAGCAAGCGCAGAGAGTTCCAGCAGGCAAGGTACGCGCTTGCAGAGCCCTCGGCAGCGGAAGAGAAGGYTCATCATGGAAAATTTTCAACTGAACAACAGGCGGGGTGGGGAACAAACTGCCTTCTTCCGTGGCCATCAGCGAGTGAGCGGAGACCAGAAGAGAGGCGAGTTTGCAGCCCACTTCCCCCCCCCAGCATCAGCACTGAATCGCAGCCTGCCGGATCGCTCAGCGACATGCCCACGACACGGAGCCAGCGTGGCAGGCGGTGACGCACCTACGCGAGGTCTGGCTGGCTCAGCGCCCGCTGCAAACGGGCTTTCTGCTGGTCGGGGGGGTGCAGAGAGACCCATCGCAACATCAGACCAGCAGATCTAGACAATAATCTCATCCAGCCTCGAGTTAACCCATCCAAATCATCTGAATGCACCGGAGCCAGGGCGCAGAGCAGATCGGGGCTGTCTGTCCCAGCCACGGCCTTTCTGACCTGCTCCCAGGAGCCCTAAAACTAGATTTACTGTATCACGGAGCCGTGATCTCAGTGGGTCCCTGCAAGCCCTTTGAAACCTGAACCCTGCACTGTACCGTCTACTCGGTTTTTCAAACTCAACAACATCAAAGCCCCACGCGAATGTCACATCCTCAGAGCTCAGAAACAGCGCGACAGCGAGACTCGCAGCCGCCGTTCTCGGCGTCTCAGCCGGAATCAGACGGCAAAGTCGTCACTGCAGATCAAGAGCTAAACACACGCCGCCGAGCTAAAAATAAATAAATAAATAAAAAATAATAAAAAAGGAGGACGCTTTTAAGCACGGAGTGGTTCGATGGGTGGTCTCTGGAGCGTTCCTCCCCGCCCCACCTCCGAGGGCAGAGCCACACGCAAATACAGGAACTAGGAGTCGCCCATGCGTTTCTCGGCATGTTCTCCTCCTCGGCGCTTTCAAAACAAGCACGCCGAGCAGGCCTGACGCAAGCGGCTCCGCGACTCGGCGGAGCGACCCCGCGGTTGCAAGCCAGCGGGGTCCGGGTGAATCCGAGCACGCGAAGACAAAAGAGACCCGCCACCACCCACGCTTTCCACGCGTAAAAGGGAGGACGCGCTGTCAACCGCCCTCTCGGTTCGGAAATGAATCTGCTCTTGTTCGAGCAAGTCTCGCAGCTCAGGGAAATCCAAGGACCTGCTTTACACGGAGAGATCAGACTAATCCTGTCTGTAATAAACCCGTGGACTACTGCGAGCCATGCTGCTGTAGCAACAGCCCAAAATACTGCTGCAAAACAACTCCGAGAGAGCAGCCTCCTTTTCTCGCGAGAAGGAAGCRCAAGTTGGATTGAGCAACAGCTTTGCTGCCTCTCAGCTGTGACTAAATCTAGCAACTGCCTTTTTAGCTGGAGCCAGAACAAAAGTCAAACATTGAAAAAACAAGCAGAGTTCCTTTTCAGCCCCGATTTCTTTCATGGCAGGAGCTTACAACCCTCTCGCTCGTTTTCCCTCTCCACAGCAGGCAGAGCATTTCCAAGYGGAAGCCGAGCGGCCCCAAACTCAAGGCTGCGTTTTGACGTAGCCCCCACCCCAGGTCTGGAGGGGGKGTTTGGGAGACGACAGAATCGGTTTGGGGGAACAGCCGGGGCGCGAACGCAGGCCCATCTCGGGCACGATGAGATCGCAGCGTCCCTCAGCAGCACCCAACTTTAGGCTAAATATATACTTAAACAGCCTGTTCTTCCGCCACTGCAAGGAAATTCCCCAGGGCTTTTTGTTTGTTTGTTTTCTTGGAGGAGGCAGGGTGGGGAAGAGAGGGGTTTAAGCTCTTTCTGTATTTTCCTGTATCTTAACAAGCTGCGACTCTTCCTGTYGGTTCCTGCAGTCAAGCAGACGATCTGCACTCGGCTCCAACTACCCTGCCCACCCCATCCCAACTGAGCTACCCCGCTGCCGAGATCCCTGCGTGGGCGTCAGGGCAGGGCAGCAGCGCCGCACAAAACCACACTTCACTTTCGACTTAGCCCTGCGTTTGGCATTACTTGTCTTCCCACTTCTCTCTCGCTTTTTCTGTCTCCCTCTTTCCCTATTTGCAGGCATCTCCTCCGATTCTGTCCCATCCCTAACTCTCGGGGGCTCCCCAAGCAAGCAGCYGCAAAAGAGTTAATTAGTTCAGCAACTCCCTAAAGTAAGTTTCAGCATCTTCTGGAAATTAGCTTCCTTCCCAGGGCAAGCAGAAGGGCTGGGCCRCTTGCCAGCTCGATTCCGCACCAATTGCGCCCTCCTCTAGCCCTCGCGCAGATACGCAAACGCTTTGAATCCCGCAGAGCCCGAACGGTGCCACGCACGCAGCGACCGCAAAGCCCAGGGCCTGCAGGCTGGAGGTCGCCGCTCTAACAGGAATAAGGCAACGCGGTTTTGTCTTAAACTTCCTCCGTCCAGCTACAAAAAGGGACTGAGAGAAAAGGACTTACCAGCGGTGTTCGCTATGGCCAGCGGCAGCCCTTGCAGCTGGTGCACCTGGATCCCAGACGCTCCCAAGGCACTGAGGTTAATAGTCTGGAGGCCTGGCATGGAGGAGAGCTGAGCAGCGTTGACCGTGACAGTGCCGCTGGGGAGGGAGGCGATGGGGGTGAGCGTGGTGCTGGTGCTGCCCGTCTGCCCCAGYGACACTCCCTGCATGGGGGCCAAGGTGATTGTCTGGGCTTGGGGGTTTTGCACCTGAAGGTTTTGGAGCTGGATGGTTTGCCAGCTCACTTGCCCGTTCGGCCCCACCGTGGGCGTTCGGATGATGATGGGCCCGGAGTTGGGGACCGCCTGGAGCTGCAGGTTTTGCAAGGCGTCTTGGGAGATGGCTTGAGTGGCAAAGGTCTGGCCAGAGAGTGGGGTGGTCTGGAGGGCTTGGATGGTCTGCCCTCCTTGGACTAGCTGAGGTTGGATCAGGATCTGCTGCTGCTGCTGCGACTGCTGACTCTGATCCCCCTCTTTCTGCTGTCCTGGCTGCAACGCCACCCCAGAAACCTGGCTCTGCAGAGAGTCCGAATTCTGGACACTGCCGACCCTCTGGGGTGTCTGCGCCTGGACATTTGTTCCCACCGTTGCGCTGCTGGAAAAATTCATGATGCCCATGTTACTGGTGGTGGTGGTGGTGGAGTAGCTGTTGGCGTTGGTAAAAAAGGAGCCAGAACTAGCGTGAGATGTGGCCATGTTGGACGAGCTGATGGCAGCGCCCGAGGTGGCTGGCTGGGAGCTGCTGTCCGGAGAGCCGGAGCTGCTCAGAGTGACCGTCTGAGACGTGGGGGCCAGGCTAGCTGCCACGCTGTTAACCGGCAGCAAGGTGATGTTGCCGTTCAGAGCCACGGGGACGTTGGCCACGTACTGGGTTTGCCCTGAGAGGGTGTTGTTGGCTAAGCCCACACCCTGGATGGGGACAGCCTGCTGCAGCAGGTTTGGCATGGCGATGAGGTTACCCGTCCCGGCTCGGCTCGTAATGATCTGCTGGTTCGTGCCGGGGATGATCTGCAGCTGGCCAGAGGCATCCTGCTGCACATTGACTTGGGCAGGGGTGGTGGCAAACTGGAGCTGCTGCCCGTCAATGGTCTGGAACTGGGGAATGACCTGGTACTGGATATTTGGGATAACGCCCGGCAGACCCGTCAGCACCTGCTGGTTCTGCAGGTTAGAGGCGGCCGTGACCACGTACTGCCCCGCGCTCACGGGCCGGCTTTTTGATGAGTCGCTGCCGTTGCTGCCGTTGGCTCCCTGCTCCTTGGAAGGAGTCGGCGTGCTGGAGCCAGTGGATATGATCTGCCAGCCGTTGGCAGACTGGGCGATCTGAGCGGCAGCGGCCGTGAGGTCCAGCTCGCCGCTCCCGCCTTGCTGGCCCTGGGAGCTGTTGGAGTTCTCGTTGGGAGACTCGATCCTGCTGCAGGTGGCTGCCAGCAGAGCCAGCGGGGAAGGCTGGGACTCCTGGGAAGGAGAGGAGGAGTTAGAGATACAGGAGGCGGCCCAGTGGGCAGGGCAAGGGGAGAGGAGAGGAGGGAGGAAAAAAAAAAAAAAAAAAAGCCAGGGAGGAGCATGCTTGGAAAAGATAAACACTCCTTCCTGAGAAAACCCACCCACAGCCGGAAAAATACAACTGCCAGACACAGGGCTGTCAGGCTGGGACGGACTGAACCGACAGAGAAAAGCCCTCCGGGAGGGAGGGYGAGGAAAGAGGAGGGAGTTTGCATGTAAAACCCAGAGAGAGACGTCTCTTCCAGCCCAAAACGAGTGAATCTCCTYACAGCACCACAGGAGAACAACTCCTACGAAGTACAATGGCTTCTGGGCATCTGGATCAGAAAAAGGGCCGATCGGGGCCGTGGCAGTTACTTGGAACTGGGGTGAATGTCATATTTTTGAGAGCACCATGCACAGCTGGGGGAGGAAGGGAAACATGCTCTGGGCTGGCACTCTCYGCTGAACACGTTCCAGCGGGGCGTCTGGCAGCATGACGCTCCCCTGTCACTTACTCACCCTCTCTTCCTCTCCCTGGGGAGAGGAGCCTGTGCAAAGCTCGGCCGTGCCAAGCAAACACCTCAGCGCAGCTCCCCGCCCCGGCCCTGGACTTTGCTATGAGGTCGGCAAGTCCCTGGGGCAAGCGGAGCTGGGAGGCCGTCGAGTTCAGGCTGTTCCTTGCACCTCCTCTCTCCCTGCACTCACCTGGCCCTCCCCACCGCCTCCACTGCTGTTGCTGCTGGCATCTCCTTCGCCCTTCTCGGGCTTCACTGCAGCCATCTCCTCGGGACTCTCTTGGTCTGTGTGGGCAGGAAACAACGGTCGGAGTTAAAACACATTTCTGAGCAGAGCAATGGGAAGGAAAAGGAACACGAGGACATGAGGGGAGTTATGGGGCTGGAAAAGCAGGAGGTTGGGGCAGGGAGAGGCCAAGGMACTCTGGCAGGCACTTTCGAGTGGACCGGGCGCTGCTCCGGCACCAGCGAGAAGGGGCTGGGAAGCGGAGGGAGCTGCCAAAGGGGAGTTGGCACGGGGACAGGCGGAGGAGGAACAGGCCGTGCTCTGGGCCCCAGCTCCTCCCCGCCTGCTCGAGACACTCCCTGGCCCCTCGGGCCTCCTCGGGCCTCCCCTTTCCCTTCCCTGTCGGCCTGGGAGCACACCTCCTGCCCGGGCTTTCCTCGGCTGGCCCYGGCAGCGCCCCGCGGATCCACCCCCTGAGGCCTTCTCCCTGCCCTGCCCAGGGGTTTTCCCCAGCAGATCCAGCCCACCGGGATCCCCAGTCTCRACAGGCCTCATCCAAGCTCGGATTCCCCTGTCCGTGCTCCTCGCGAGCCCGCTGCCCGGGGATCTCCGTCTCTCTGCTAAAACCCCTCTCCTCCCGGATTCCCCCCCCCAGCAGCCCCTTGCRATCCTCCACAAAACCTTCCCTCCCTGCCGAAACCGCTCACCCGCAAGGAGCTGGGGCCTGCCCCCCACCTCCACGATCCCC
>NW_028186931.1:23699-25723 GCF_003343005.1 Rhea americana
GGCCTCGCGTCCCGTCCCTCGGCCTCGCGTCCCGCCACCCGGCATCGCGTCCCGTCCCTCGGCCTCGCGTCCCGCCGCCCGGCTCCCCTTTGATGCGCTCCGCCGGCGAGGGGGATGCCGGCTCCGGCCGTGCGAGCGGAGCTGTCCCGCCGCGATCCCGCCGGCACGCGGGCGCCGCTTCCCCCTCTCCCCGCTCCCCGCCCGTGTTGCTTTTGGAGGCTCCGCTCGGATCAAGAAGTCAGAGGTCGCCGTTTGGGGCGAATCCTCCACGTGCTGCCCCTGCTTGTCCCTCCAAATGCTGTTTTAAGAGCGACCTCTTTTTCTTTTGTTTGTTTTTTTCCCTTTTATTTTTTTTTTCCATCATTCCCTTCTCTTAGCAGCTGGAAAATTCTGCTGTCGCTAACCATGACCTCACCCCGCTTCCAGCGGAACTGTTTTATTTTTGCTTTCCCCTCCTGGCACTGGGCGCCCAGCACCGGCCCGCGGCAGCCCGGCCCCCCGCCAGCAGATTGCAAGCCCCTGAGTAATTAAAATAACACGGCGGGATGGTGGGGTTTTCGAGAAGAAACGGACGGCGCGAGGCGAAACAAAACAAACCGATGCCCTCCCGGGCTCGGCGTCCTTGGGACGCCTTCCGGCCCTAACCCTGGCTCCGGCGCGCCTCTCCYGTAACCAATCCGCCGGCCTTTTCCCCCAAAACCTTGGTGGCAGAGAGCGATGAGTGGAGAGAGAGGACGCGTCCGGAGCAGTGCGGCTGTCCCAAGAGCACTTTATTATTATTATTATTTTTTTTTTTTGGATCCGTAAGCAACGGAGAGCAAAGTTTAAAGCAAAGTTTCAAAGGAAGGGAAGCGGCTGCCGAGCTGGGGTTTGCAGGCGCTTCGAGGAGCTGGCGGTGGGGTGGCGGGGGGGGGATCCGGCTCCCGGGAGCCGGGCTGCYGCCGTCGCCGCATTAACCCGTTATCTCTGCGGAAAGGGAGGAGGCGGTCGGAGCGCCGGGGGGTGGACGTGGGGGCTCCCGGCGCCCCGTCTTGCCCTGGCTGACGGAGCTCGCTCGTGCCTCGGTTCCCCCCACGTGGCTATTTAAACCTTTTCCTAAAGCAAAAAGTGGGTGGGGGGAGGAAAGAAGCGAAAACGGGGATCGCAGGGGACCTCTCTGCGCTGGCGAGCCCGRTGCTCCGGCAGATCCGGCTGCCGAGCCCCGAGCGGGGTGGTGGCACCCCCCTCCCGCCCCGTCCCGTTCCCTCCCCGGGGCCGTCTCTTCCGTGTGCGCCTCCGGAGCCGGGCGGTCGCTTTGTTTTCCCTCTCCGTCCTGGAGGAGGCCGGAGTTTCACCGCAAATCCCGCTGCGGCCTTGGAAGTCGCCGCCGCCGCAGCTGCCGCGGGGACGGGGACGGGGTGGGGGGTTGGACGGACGATGTGGGGGGGGGACACGGGACCTGGCGCCGTGTCCCCCCCTCCCCGTGCCGAGCACACACCGCTTTTCCTTTCATCTGGGCCCGCGTCCCGCTGGCYGCCGGCGTCAGCGGCTCGGCAGCCGGCAGCTGGGAGCGGCGGGGGCCCGTGGCCGGCCGCCCCCTCCCCGCCGCGGTGCCTCAGTTTCCCCTTCCCACCTCCGGCTGCCTCGGTGGGGGCACGCGGCTGGGGCGGCGGGGGGGGGAGAGCGGGCTGGGGGCTGTCCTGAGCCGCTCCGGGGACGCGGCGGACGGCGGCGAGCCAGCCTCGGCCCCGTGCCTCGGTTTCCCCAGCGGCAGGTGGGTGCTGGCGAGGGGATGACCCCCCCCCCAACAGCCCCCGCCCCAACCCCGGGCACTGCCCACGCCGCCCCGTCCTCGTTTCTCAGCCCCGTGGCGGCCTTGGGGCCTTATCTGCTCCGGGCAGGGGGACGCTGCCCTGGAGCTGAGTCCTGGCCAGCTCGTCACGCCGCCACGGGGCCCAAGGCCGGCTCTGCCCTCGCACGCGGGGCAGGGCAAAGGTTGGGGGGGGGCTGTGCCCCCTCCCGGCCCCCATTGGGGATCTGTGCCC
>NW_028186932.1:0-1058 GCF_003343005.1 Rhea americana
ATAAAACGTTTGTGATGTGATAGAATGTGACATGATAGAATGTTTGTGATGGCATTGAATGTGACACGATAGAATTTGACGCGATAGAATGTTTGTGACGACATAGAATGTGAAACGATAGAATGTGACGCAAAAGAATGTTTGTGACGTGATAGAATGTGAAGCGGTAGAATGTTTATGATGCAATAGAATGTGAGGCGATGGAATGTGAGGCGATAGAATATGACGCGATAGAACGTGACGCGATAGAATTTTTGTGACACGATACAATGATACGCCATATGATTTTTGTGACACGATAGAAGGTGACGCAATACAATGTAACGCGATTGAATGTYTGTGACGCGATGGAACGTGACGTGATAGAATGTGTGTGATGCCATAGAATGTGACACGATAGAACGTGACGCGATAGAATGTGTGACTCTATAGAATGTGACGCGATAGAATTTTTTTGATAGGAAAGAATGTGACGCGTTAGAATGTGATGCGATAGAATGTTTTTGACACAATACAATGTGACAAGATAGAATGTTTGTGATGGCATAGAATGTGAAACGATAGAATGTGACACGATAGAATGTAACGCGGTAGAATTTTTGTGACACGATAGAATGTGACAAGATAGAATATTTGTGACGGCATAGAATGTGAAACGATAGAATGTGAAGCGATAGAATGATTTTGATCCAATAAAATGTGACACGATAGAATGTGACGCGATAGAAAATTTGTGACGCGATAGAATGTGACGCGATAGAATGTTTGTGATGGCATAGAATGTGACACGATAGAATGTGACGCGATAGAATGTTTTTGATGCAATAGAATGTTTATGACGTCATAGAATGATTGTGACGCGATAGAAGGTGACGCGATAGAAGGTGACGTGAAAGAATGTTTGTGACAAGATAGAATGTGACACGATAGAATGTTTGTTACATGATAGAAAGTGAYGCAATAGAATGTGACAAGATAGAATGTTTTTGATGCGACAGAATGGTTGTGACGAAACAGAATGTTACACGACAGAATGTGACGTGATATAATGTTTGTGA
>NW_028186932.1:3190-4658 GCF_003343005.1 Rhea americana
GCGATAGAATGTTTTTGAGCGATAGAATGTGACACGATAGAATGCGATGCGATAGAATGTGACACAATATAATGTTTGTGACACCACAGAAAGTGACGCGGTAGATTGTGACGTAATACAGTGTTTGTGACGTTATACGGTATGACGCGATAGAATGTGACAYGATAGAATCAGTGAGACGTGATAGAATGAATGTGATGCRATAGAATTAATGTGACGCGATAGAATGTATGTGACATGATATAATATGTCGTGATAGAATAGGTCGATGTCGTGATAGAATAGGTCGCTGTATAGTATATGTGACTCGATAGAATCCATTCTACCTCAACTATATTCCATCTTCTGGCCTGATACAGCCTTAAGGACCAGCTAGGGTTGCAGAAGATAGTTGGATGGGGTGAGCAGCCATGCTTTCTCCAGCTTTAAGAGGAGATGGAGAAGCCTGGGTGAGGCAAGCAGTTCCTGTTGCTGAGGGCTAGCAAAAGAGATTCAAGCAACACCTGGGCCTCCCTCTTCCACACCCTCCCCTTCCCTGGCACTGAGGGAACAGCAAAACCCACTCCAGCTGTTCTTCTCTGGCTCCACCTGAAGCTCTGCTCCCYGCCCATCACCTGCTTGTAGGGAGATGACACTGTCATCCTCCCTCCTAGATCTTTTACTCTTGGAGGATCAGGCTTCCCTCCCCAGCCCTCCTTCCTATTGCAAAGCTTTTACCAGTCCTCCAGAGCCCAGGATGGGAGTRGGCTTGGGGGCCACATTCCCCACGCATCTCAATTCCTTTATCTCCCTGTGCTATGGGACCTCGGGAGTTACATCCTAGCTGATGGTGTTTGCCACCAGGGAACACTCCTGAATCCTCCTCAGCTTTCTCTCCGAGAGCCTCAGGTCCTCTTCTGCAAAGCCGATCTCTCACCAGTCAGGCCTGTGCTTACCTTTTGCATAGGGCTGTTGGGGTTATCCCACCCCAGGTTCAAGACTCTCTCCTTTCCTTGCCTGAATTTCAGGAGGCTCCTGCCAGCCCAAATCTGCAGTGCGTTGAGGTTCCTATCAATAGCAACGAGCCCTCTAGAGTACTGAGCAGCAGACRACAGAGACCAGAGCTCTCAGGTCACTGATGGATGGCAACTGAACAAACCTTCCCAGGACAGACCCGCAGAGGATCAAGCGCAATTCTGTTCATTGATCACAAGGGCACAAAATTATCTGGGGTCTCCTGGAGATATTGCAGGGGGTTTGCCAGACGGTGTAGATTTTGGTCTGGCATGTTTTATGAGGATTATGGGAATGTAGAAAGCTTATGCTGGGATGTTCAAACAGAGAGCCAAAAGCAGGGAAAGGAGGAGATCCAGGGGAATCAAGAAGAGYAAAAATGGGAAAATGGAGGAGGGGGGCAAAGAAAAGGAGCAGTTCCACGTCAACAAGCTGCTGGTCAGTACGCTTGTCTGGCTGACATTAGGGTTTGACG
>NW_028186932.1:6870-8301 GCF_003343005.1 Rhea americana
CTAGTCAGCAAAGGGGAAGTGACACCACAGACTCACAGGGTAGTCACCTAGATRCCATGGATTTCTCCACTGAATGACCTGTTCAGGTGCATACTGTTGTTACCAACTGCGCACTGATGTCTGTTGAACATGTGTACTGTAGTCGACTGATCACTGGGTTATCTCTTCCTGTGCCTGTTGTTATTGACTGCGGCCATACAGCTGTTGCGTAAGGGTAGTCTGGTGTTGTTCGACTGAATAACGAATTAAGCCCCAAAAGGATAAAAGAGTAAGTCACATACCACTGTGTGGACTCAAGACTTTCTGTCAGCTAGCCTGCTGACCTGACAACCTGCCTATCAGTGGGGACAACCCTGAGGCCAGCTGTCAGGGAGGACATGAATCATCCCAGCACAGCTTGAGCATGATGAGAACATCRGGAAAACTGTCACTGGAGCGTAACCTCTGTCATATGGGTAGAACCACTTAGCTCTAATAAACTCCTGTACTTGACACACAAATTTCTCTCAAGCTCAGTGTTACTAATCCTGGAATCTGAAAGACTCCCGAATGTCCCTCCATTGGTGCGTCACAGCCATGTGCCTCCTGCTGGCCTAGCAGGTACCGAGGTTGAAGTGACCTCACAAGCACAAACAGCAGCCATGGGCCTGGCACTGACCTACCAGGGCCACAGACACAAGTGACCTCACCACCTGCATCAAAGCCATGTGACCACTCCCGACCCATCAGGGACTGAGGCAGAAGTGGCTTTACGAGCGTTAACCGCACCAACATGCCTGTGCTGGCCAGTGAGGGGCTGAGGCAGAAAGGACCCCACAAGAACAAACAGCAGCAAGGTGCCAGCTCCTGGTCTAGCACGTCTTGAGACAAAATGACCTCAGCATCATCACCAAAGCCACGTGCATGCGGCTGCTCTCTTATGTTCTCAGGCACAACATCCTCACCGAGACAGCCAGCAGTAATGGGCCTGATGCTGGCCTACCAGGTATGGATTGAAAAGGAGCCTCACATTAAGCCCTGAAGCCGTGTCCCTGCAGCTGCCCTATCAGCTACTGACTCACCATCGACCTCGCAAGTGGCAGCAGCAGCAATGTGCCTGCTACTGGCCTATCCCACAATGAGGCACCACTGAGCTCACACTCCGCCTCGAAGCCATGTGCCTGCTGCTGGCCAGTCACGGACTGAGGCAGAAGCACCTCACAATCTGCACAAACGGCAGGTAGGTGCCTCTCCCTGGCCTATGAGGTGCTGAAGCAGAAGTCACCTCACAGTCAGCACCCAAGCCAGGTGCCTGCAGCTCACCTATCAGGTACTGAGGATAAAGGGACCTCACAAGCACCAGTTCTCTCCATGAGCCTGCTACTGACCTATCAGGTACTCAGGCAGAAAGGACCTCAAAGTCCACACTGAAGCTATTGATCAGTTTTCTGC
>NW_028186932.1:9245-10893 GCF_003343005.1 Rhea americana
TGTGGAAAAACCTGAGCACAAGACCAGGGCCACAGCTGGCTCCTTGGGCAATGCTGCTGCTTTCAGAGGGAAGGATGCTGCTCCCTTTGGGCACAGCAGGCTGCTGCCTCGTCCCTGGACCCCACCATGCCATGAACCTCCACCTGGGGACAAYGGTTARGGGATTGGTTTTGTAATGCTGAAGTTACAGACACAATTCCGAAATGCTTGAGAGTCCCATAAGTATCCTGAGCACAAAGCAACCTCTGTCCGTTTCCTTTCATTAGCTGGACAGGGAGGCTCTGTGAAGGGAGAAAGGGTGCAGAGGCTCTGAAACGAGGCCCCAGCAAGGAGACCGCCCCAGACTGGAGCTCTGCTGAAATGCCAGCTGCCCCGGGGGCACAGACTCTGGAGCAGGAGACCTGGCTCTGCACCTGGGTTCACGGGGCAGTCGCTGATGCCTTGGTGCCACAGGCTGCCTGGCACTGGACACATCTTCATCCCTTGCAGGGTGAGAAGCCCAAGCACTGTGAGACTTCCTCAGCTCACACACAGGAGGCTTTCAGGCACTTAGACATAGGCCTTCAAGACATGCTGCACTTCATGAGAAGAGTCTTTARTTCATCTAACTGGCCATTTTATAGGCCCCATAGGAAAGGAGGGGGCACAACAACATTCGCTGAGCAGGCCAGTAGTAACAGCTTTTGTGGCATGAGGAAGCAGAAGGAGAGCAGAGGTACCAGGAGGTGAACTCACACCCTGTCACCCACGGAAGACAGATGCATTGAGGGGAGCCTTCACATCCATATGTAGCCTCACCTCACTCACTTGCAGCTGCTTTCTGAGGGTCACGATGTTTGCAAAGAGGTTGACAGCTACAGGGATGCACCCTGGCATCCTCCCTCCAGCCATGCGGGCACTAGAACTGCACTGGGATCTTACATGAGTGGAGSAACCTAGAAAGAAAGAATTGGAGGGTTATCATYAGTTCTGCTGGCCTTACATAGTCACAGCAGCCCAGGGCAAATGTCTCCCCTCTGTACTGAACCGAAAAATCATCAGAGTACAGACAGCCGGGCCCTTAGAGAGACTGGATTCCTGGTTTTGGCAAAACTAAGACCCCTTTTTGGATGCTTGGTCTTGTCTGAGCTTCCCAGTTCCAGAAAGGCACTGACACACAGGAGGAAGTCCAGCACAAGGACACCAAGATGGTCAGGTGTTGAAGCATGGGGCAGATGAGGAGAGGCTGGAAGAGCTGGGTATGTTCAGCCCAGGCAAGAGAAGGCCCAGAGAGATTGTGAATCTCCATCCTTGGAGATATTCAGAACTTGACGGAACAAGGACTGCAGCATCCTCACCCTCTGGGCCATGCCTTGATCAGGCTGCTGGACCCCCACCTCCACAGGTCCTCCACCATTGCAGGCTCAATACATTTGCTATTTTAGGACTGCATTCCCAAGGGACCAGTGGCTTTGGAGCTGCCACCCTGAGTGCTGACCAAAGAGAGGCACCTCAAAGCCACCCATCACCCCAAGAGGCCCGACTTCCTGTGAGTTGGTTCCCCGCTATCTGTAAGGGTCTGGGCAGSCACAAAGAGGAGAAATGGCTCTGACTCATTTGAGTAACTCCCCATCTCTCTGAAGGACTCGAATGGCTTAGTGCCTGCGAT
>NW_028186932.1:12319-14535 GCF_003343005.1 Rhea americana
CAGGCTGCCAGCATCCCTGCCTCACACCATCAAGGCAGCCTGGGCCCTGCAAGCCAAGCCACCTCCTCACCACACAGTGATCCTCATCCCCTCAGCCTAASGCACTCCTCACAAAGAGCACTGCTCTCTCCAGACACCTCCTCCTGCAATCAGCACCAAGACACTGGGGTATCATCTGTCCCCACTGCAGGGTACCCCACCACTCTGACACACCACACGCCCACTCCTCACCTCACAGAGGGTTGCGAGCCAACATGCAGCTATACATCAGGGATACACAGGGCACACAACCAGTCATGGCAGCAGCTAGGGGACCCTCAGGACACATCAACCCTCAGAGATATCATCCACATCTTGGAGAAAAAGCTCAGCAGCCCCATGATGTTTTGATGGGGCAGAGTTTTCTGCAGCACACAGACACCGGAAATCAGAGATTCCCAATGTCACTGCTCAAACCTCCTCTTAATTCATTTAGCAGCAAAAAAGTTCTACCTGGACTCCCTCAGAGACTGGTGCAGGGGTGCAAGCCTGTCCTGAGGAAGAAGCCCAAGTCACACTCCAGGTCTGCATTTACAGCCGTGAGGCTGACGCTGGCCCATCAGGGACTCACGAAGAGATCACAGTCACCACCACAGCCACGTGCTTGTCACACGAGCTGGGGAAAGGCCTGCAAGTGATTCTGGGGAGCATTTCCTGACAGGAGCATCGCACGGGAGCAGTGACYACGCGGCTGAAGGCAGCAGGGCCTCACAGCCCAGGCAGAGGGAGAAGCCGCCCCACAGCACAGGCGTCTGGCTCCTGCTGCAGGGCTGAGGCACAGGCTGCGCTCCGATTGGCTGGCAGAGCCGTCAGTCAGACCCAGCCCCGCCCCCTGCCCTTGCAGCCCCAGGGCGCTGCCATGGCAACGCTGCGCCTCTCCTGTGTGACCCCGCGGTAGCCCCTCCCCTCCTCTCCCCCCGCGGGATGGCGCCATCTTGTGGGCAGCAGCGCRGGGCATGGCCGGGCCTGGGGGCAGCCTGGTGCCGGGTGCCCGGGCAGTGCGGGGCCCTGGTGCCCGGCCGCTGCCCTGCAGGGATGGTGGGCTCTGCCGCAGGGGCCCTGCGGGGCTCCTCGCTGCCCTGCGCCCTGGGGCCGTGCCGGGTGTGGGGGGCAGCCCTGGGGCCTGTGCTGGTGCCAGTCCTGGTTCCGGTGTGGGGGCCCTGGGCATGGCTGGGATGCTGGAGCCCACGGGCAGCGTGCTGCTGCCCCCAGGGCAGGGCAGGGCCATGTCCCCTCGCCCCTTCTGCCCCGGCCCCCTCCCCACGGCAGCCCTGGGGCTCGGCAGCCCTTGTGCTGGGCCTGTCAGGGCTGGGCCATGGCCAGGCAGGGGCTGCTCTGTGTGGGGCTGGGCTGGGCCCCRGGGGGGTCACTCCGAAGGGCTGAGGAGCCCCAGGAGCACAGGAGCCTTGGGGCTCAGGGCAGCCCCATTCCYAGGACCCAGCAGTCCTGGCTGCCACDTTCTGCCCTGAACCAGGCAGCACCCTCAGGCAGGGCTCTTGTGGCAGCCCCCACACTGCCCGGTCACCCCACAGATTAGGGCCCACAGCCATTTTTGCAGTTAACAGTCTCTGTGCGGCATGTTAGGAAGGAGCCCCTGCAGCCCTTACCCTTGGTGCAGAGCACAGGAGACTTGGGAATAAACAGCTGGAGTCCAAGCTGATAGTGTCAGTGCAGGAGCCTCCGTCTGGCTTGGTCCCTTGCCCTCAGCTCACCTCTCTATGCAGGGAGGAAGGATGCTCTTCCTGTCCGGTCACCCAAAACTCCTCTCCAACATGTCCCTGCTCCTCTGCCTGTTAGCGAGCAGTCCCAACATGTTCCTGCTGCCTCCTGTCCCTGCTGCTTGCCAGGAAGCAGCTCTGAAGGGCAGCAGTGGGGAGCATGAGAGCAGTGCCCAGCAGCRCCTGGGCCTCTCAGGGAAGTGAGGACCTCACCGTGTCACCAGGGAGACCTTCCTGTAATGTGTCATATCCCAGTGTGACCTCAGCTCATGTCACCTGAGGGCTCAGTAGGTCATCACCATGGAGATGGCACAGCCGGGGAGAGAGCAGAGAGATTTCACCTCACATTCTGGAAAGTAGTCACCTCTCCTCACCCCAGTTAAGTTCCAAATATTTCTAATAAACCCTTCAGGAACATCTCCAGATGGTGCCAAAGGCTGTGAAATATTTAAAATGAGG
>NW_028186932.1:15629-21112 GCF_003343005.1 Rhea americana
ACCTTGTCTATTGTATGTCTGCTCAAAGACTTCTCTAGGCACCCGGGGCATGGGAAGTGTTGCTTTAGAGAGCTCACTTGAAGATGTTCCACGTTGTGGAGCTGAAAGCCTGATGGAGGCTAGTCTAGGACATGGCCATGCCCCTGTATCCTCTCCTGCTGCTGCTGTGAGGGTCCAGGAAGGTGTGTGGGGAGAGCAGTGGGTTTTGTGTGGGTGGGATGGGTTTCCCTCCACATGCCTGAGTTCTGCAGGAGTGGTTCAGAGTAACCAGGAAAAATCTCTTTTCTCTAGGGCATCAAGGCTTTTCCAGACATTTGTACAGAAACATAGCCTGGTCCTAGAGGCCCAAGAGCAACACAGCCCACAGCATGGCCTGGGACCTGTAGGAGCTGTGTTTCTCTCTCTTCTTTTTCCACATGCTCCAATTAAATTGACATTTTCTATCATCACCTTTACAGCACCCTAGCTGGACATTTTAAGTTTCCCCTTTTTCCAGGTTTCCTCCTCTTACTCTTGATTCATAAAGATACTGAGCTGCTGATTTGCCCTTCAGGGAGTTTAAGGCTTATTCCATCTTCCGAAATCTGTCCGTTTAGTCAAGTCTTTAATTCTGTTTCTATCTACGGTTTCCTATCTGTCCCAAAGATTTCTAGCGAGGCCATCTCCTTTGGAAAGTGAACCACATTGAAGGCAACTTAGTATAGTGTTGAGGAGTGCAATTATTTTTAATGAAACTATGTCATATTTTGTTTCTATCTTTTTATCTTCTTTTTATGTGTTTGCAATAAAAAAGACCTTCTTTGATGATTTGCAGCTAGTTGTCTAGGAAAGCAGGAGGGAATTGGGACCTATGAGCTGTAACACTCAGTTGCAGGCTACAGTGGAATAAGGTTAGCTTTTACCAAGAGTGATGTCAGTCCCAGGTGGCTGAGGAGAGCACTGGCTRTGTTGGGGACATGRGGAGGAAGATTGTCCTCCCAGGGTCTGACCTCCRGGACACTGCTTTTCCTACATGTCCTGACTTCCCTAGGAGACACTCTGGATGGATCTCAACAGGAGACTGTTGCTGTCACTTCTTCTGAAAGCTCCAAAATAATAATCCTGAAAGAAACCCTCAAAAGTAGGAATTCTTGTGTATTATTGAAGTCTCCATCTTTAAGCTACACTCTTGACACCTCTCCTATTAGACTACAGGACCTGAAGAAAATTACAGTGAGGGACACAGTTCATCAGGGCTTTTTGCATTTTAATGAGCCCCACAATACATTTGCTGCTGAGTTGATGGAACTCAGCTCCTGAGAGGAGACTGAAGGAATATTCCAGCAGTAGAGGTCAGAAGTGAAGCCCAAGTTTTGTCAAGTGTTAATGGATCACTGAGGATCGTTATCCACAAATACTCCMYRGGGGCTGATTAGAGCAGAAAATTGTACTCACAGATTACCGGCAGGCAAAGGAAATGTGCAGACACCTCTGATTCCCAACCCTTGATGTGTTTTATCAAGTAAAATGCCCAAGCATGGGCAGCGGACACCGAATCCCTGGGAAAGGAGATCCTTTCCCTCGCACATTGCCCATGGCTCTTCCTGGGGGCAGCATGCGGGTGGGGATGTGCAATACCAAGTGCAGGACAAGCGCATGACTCCTCCCAGGCTCCCTGGGTGCTGGGAGGCAACAAGGCCCTGGTGTCTCCTGGTGGGGCTCAGTGGCAGAGAGAGCAGCCATAGCCAAGGAGACACAGACCTCAGTWCTGTCAGGGCCCTTCAGCCTTGTCAGGGCCCTTTGCCATTTCCAACTCAGGCCATTCTGTGCTGTCCCACACCTGTGCCTGTGTCCCTGGAGACTGCAGACTCCCAGCCTGCTTCCCCACCTTGCTCTTACTCCAGGTTCTCCCTTCCCTTACTGATGTTTTTCTGTCCTTGCTGGCTGTTTCTTGAAACACAGAGCCATSGGCTGATCACAGACTTCTTCTGGTGACCTATTGCACCACAGCACTATATTTCAAATTCTATTTCTTCAGCCTACTGTCCAGTCTGGACAAGCTGTAGTTTGCAGCTCTTTCCCCTTCCATGCTGCTTCCCACTACCAAGACCATCTCCTGAAAACCCCCAAATGGGTCACACTCGTGCTGAGTTGAGGAGGATAATAATTCCCCTTGTCTGGGTGGCCATGCTTGCCCTAATGCTGCCCTGTAGGCTTTTGGCCTTATTCTGAGGGAGGGAGCATGCACCAATGGCTCCTAGGGCATCCCTTGTAACACTCAGGCCTTCTGCTGGATGAAACCACTCCTGGGCTGGTCAGGTCCCAAACTATCCTGATGCACAGGGATTTTTCTTTCCTAGGTGCAGCACTCGCCACTTCTCTATGTAAGACTTGATGAGATTTCTGCTGGCTGAAACCTTCCGTTTCTCAGGTTCCCTTCCAGACTGAGGCTGTCCTGTGGCACTGTTAATATGTGTATGTTGATGGCTCCCCCTGACCTATGGTACCTCCAGCAAGACAACAAGTGTACTCCAGTGCTTGAACATCCTCTCGGCAGAAAGGTTTTCTCCTTCTCTTCAGCCTRTTTCTCTCTGGCTTCAACCTGTAGCTGCTGTTTCTCTTTATCCTGCCACACACTGTTACAAAGAACCTATCTTTATCTTCTTGATGACTTCTTCRTACAGGGAGGTTCCAGTTCCARGGGGGCCAAAACTGGATGCAATATTGTACATTCTGTCTAAAACATTCTAAGGAGAAGGAAATAATCACTTCCCTTGACCTCCTGGCCGTGCTCCTGTTCATACAGCCCAGGCTGCTGTTGGCCTTCCCTGCTGCCTGGGCACACACCTGTCTCATACTTTGCCTTCTGTCTGCCCAGATCCTCAGGTCCTTTTCTGCAGAGCTGCTGCATGGACACTTGGTCCCCAGCCTGTATCTCTGCAGGATTTTGGTCTGTCCTACGTGCAGGGACATGGCCCTTGTCCCTGCTGAATTTCATGAGATTACTGGCAACCTTTTCCTCCTGCCTGTCTAGGGCCTTCTCAGTGGCAGCTCTCAAGCATAAGACTGCTCTCCACTCAGGTTGGGGTCATCTACAAGCATGCTGAAAGTTACCTTTTCCAGGTCATTCATGAAGGTTTAAAATAGGGCAGGTTCCAGGAAGGAGCCTGTGTTACTCCATTACTCTTGAACTCTTCAGGAAGAGTACCGTCCTTTCACCAGTATCTTCTGAGCCTCATCATCCAATTATGTGGCCATTTGGTTGTCTATCCATTCAGACCATGAAGACCTAATCAGTGTGSAAGTCTTTTGTGGGAGAAACTGTTGGAATCTTTCCTAAGCTCGAGTTAACTGGTATTCACTGCTCTCTGATGGCTGACCAATACAGTTCTTTTAACCTAGAAGGCCATGCAGTTGGTGAGGCATGATTTACCCTTGGTATGCCTATATGGACTGTTCCCAGTCACCTTCTTCTCCTTCATGGACCCAGAACTGTGATCAGAGAGGACTCACTGCATGACACTTGCCAGATCAAAATGAGGCTGAACAGCCTATACTTCCCCAGGTTGTCCCTGTGGCCTTTTTGAAAGATGGATGCAACTTTGCCTTTCTCCAGTCATTGGGGCCTCCCCGAGTCTCCACACCTTCCCAAGATGATAGAAAGTGGCCTTGCRAGATAGCAGCCAGCTCTCTCAGCATTTTCAGCTGCAGCCCGTCCAATGCCATAGGCTTGTGGTCTTGCAAAGAATTCCTGACTCAACTATCAAACACTCCTGGTCCTTCAGAGGTGCCTCCATTGGGAGCCCTCTACCAGTCTCCCCAGTAGGCCCAAGTCTGCTCTACTGACTGCCAGAGTCCAGAGTCTGCTTCTCCTCTTTACAAGCCTGACACTGAATATCACATCCCTGATCAGTTCTTCCCTGCTGGCAGGTTCCAAAGCCAGGAAAATGGCACCTTTGTTGGTATATCTGGCTTAGTTGTGCTAGGAAGTGGTCCTCCACACCCTCCAGAATCCCCCTGGATAGTTTGAATTCTGCTGCATTGTTGTCCCAGTGAAAGACAGAGAGATTAAAGACCTGCCATGGGAATGAGGCTCTGTGATCCATAGGCTTCCTCAGGGTGCTTCAAAATGTGGCAGTTCTGTCACAGGTTGTACATCTCTGCTTCCTGCAGTTTGTGTGCCAGGCTTTGTGCTTTTGTGTATATTTGGGATGTGGAACCTCAGCTGTGGCACTAGGACTGAGCGCAGACTTGTTGCTGTGAAATGTGGTCCCAGAGCCGAGGACACTGTGTATGCAAAGGCCTCGCTTCAGAGCAGAGACATGCTGGTGAAGATGGCAGCTGAGGATGTAATGCTGACATGAGGCTCCCGCTAAGAGAGTAAACACTACACTACCCAAGGCCAGAGAGAGACAGAGCTGGGCCATGCAGTCATGGCAGAAGAGGTGTTTGGTACCCAAGGTGACTCTGCAGTATCTTGGGGCCTGTGACAGAAGTGACCAGTTATCCAGGAAGGAGAAGGTGGCACTGAGAAAGTCCCTAGACCTGAACAGCCTGCAATGCAAGCACAGTGCAACTGCCTCATTAGCACAGTCCCTGTTCATGTCAGTGGGAATCAGAAAAGTTTGGAGACAGGAGAACAACTGGCTTTGGGAGTGTAGGCATAWATGTGGAAAGTATGGTGTGACATGCTGTCCATCTTTGCAGCATGCTTGGCTGTAGATGGCATCGACTCTGCCTGAAGACAGTGATGGGAACCCATTATCTGGGGGTAGACAGAAAATCTGAGATGCCCTGGAGTGTTTAACAGCAACCACTCCGGAAGGGCATGGAGTTCCTGGAGGTCCTGTGCTGGACCTGCTGGAAACATGGTGGTTGTGCTGCACACCCCATGCATCTGACATGGCCCTGAAGGCCTCTTGTCRTTGCATTAAATCAARTGTGAGCACTGAATCACAGGAGCTGTTTGCAGTGTTGGGATCTGTATGTGTCCTGGCTTTGAAGTGAGTGGAGCTCTTGCAGTTGTCGGTAGCAAGTGTCATTGCAGATGGTCAAGAAGATTCTCCACTCGGCCCCCAGCTCGTGCTCTGGAAGGATTTGTGTCTCATAGTTCTTCCATCAGAGCAGGCAGACAGACACTGGCACATATCTTGGACGACCTCTGTCTCTTCCAGTGCCACCAGTGTTTGTGTGTGAACAACTTTCTCCCACTCTGTTTCACCTTTGATTCCAATGGGAGCTTTGACAAGGAGCTCCCATGCAGACACTCGTTTTGTTTACCCCCAAATGTGGGCAAAGGGAATCCCACATCCTATGAGTTTGTGGGTGCACAGGAAGGAACTGAATGCCACTGCACCCCAGGGGCTTCTCAATGGGCATCAGATGTATTGATGAACTCCTCTAAACATGTCCCTGAAGCACAGGTAAATGAACTCCCTTCTTCTCCCTGCGTCTAAGTGTCCTGTCTTCCTATGAGATGGGAGCAGGGCCTTCTAGAGTGGGAC
>NW_028186932.1:21377-25194 GCF_003343005.1 Rhea americana
GCCAGGTTCTTTCCCTCTCTCTTTAACTGAGAAGTTAAAGACAATTGGGAGTGGGAGGATGGCTGAGACTCCCTGCAGGGATAAACCTTCACAGCCCCTGGCACAGTAAGTCTCTGACTGCAGGGCAATGCTGCTGTGGATGCTGGCAGGTTCTTCTGCAGCTGGCACCTTCCACAGCTGAAAGGGTCTCTCAGGGTGGCTCTCCCAGCTTCTCCTGTTTGGAGAAGGTGGTGCTTTAGAGCAGGGATTCATGCTATGTGGTCAGATGGACAGGGCATCACAGAACGCTGCAGGGGAGTAAAGCCAGGGAGTGCACCCATGTCTGCCCAGGGCTGTAGTTCAGAGCAGTGTCCCTGTGCCCCATGGTGTTGTGTGCCTGGGACAGTGACTGTGCTGCCTGTGAGGGTCAGCACTCAGCCCGCGCAGGGAGCTCCCCACAGCACTGTGGGGGGAATTTCTTGCTGGAAGAAGTGATCCCCGGCAGGGCAAATTCATTCTCAAATTCAAATTCGGTTTAGATGGTGCTGTGTGGGTAAGAGCTGCTCTCAGCTCCATCTCTCTCCCAGAATAGTTCCAAGAGACTTTTCCTAGAGGACAGTCAGGGCAGGGACAGAGGTCACCTTAAAGGTCAGAGGCTCTCCTRAGTCTATGCTTTCATTTTCCTGCTGTTTGCAGAGTGCTGACAGGGAAAAGACATGACAGAGAGAAACAACTCCCAGGAGGAAAAGCTCTGAGCGGTGAGGATATGATCAGTGAAGGAGAGGAGACTGGAACAATAAATGCYGTGGGAGGGGGAATTTGGAGACCTCCCTGTCATCCCCTTCAATGCAGACCTCAATCTCTAAGCAAGCGCTGCTGGGTCTCCTCTCCCACCCAGCAGACCCTCCTTACTCAAGGCCAGGGGGTCCAGGGCGTGAGCCTCCTCCTCGGCAGCCTGAGCTCCAGCAGAGGAGAGAGGCATCTCTTATTGCAGCATGCCTGTTTCCCAGCGTGTGGCAAAGGGGTTGAGAGTGACTGTCCTGTGAAGCTGCCATCTGGGAGGTGGTGTGCACAGCTTGGTGAGGGGAAGGCTTTCCTGATCATCTCTCTATCTCACACTACTCACTTTCCCTTTGGTAGGAAGATAACAGTATTGTTTCTTGTTTCCTCACCTCTCCATGCTGGTACCATTCTTGCTCTTGTGTTTTGTGGTTTTAAGGAGGGGGTTCAGCTACAGTTATGGTATTGACCCTGTGGGTCCTGTCCTGTTGGCTTCATAGCAGTGACATGTCTGATTCTTCCTCCAACCTTCTAGGCAATAGTTTCATCCAGTGGTGGAATGATCTTACTCTCCCTTAAGGAGATGCCCCATCCTTAGCACTCCCGACTGTCTCTCTGGGCTGTCCTGCCAGACDGCAAGCTGCCCTCCAGAAGACCACAGCTCTCCTGTAACACACCTGTGGTAGCTGAGAGTCCTTGTGCAGGTCATATGAGTCAGAGAGGTCATGAAATGCTCTGAAGAGTTCTTCATAGTATACTCTCAGCATATCTGGGCTGAGAGAGAAGAATTTGGAAATGTTCTCTTTGAAACTGAACTCTTCCACTCTCAGCTCCATGCTGTTTCTTTCTTTGAGCAATATATGAGTGTGATTGTCCTTTAGCTGGGAGAGGTGAGAACACAGGGCAGCTGGGAGCAAGATCCATGGACAGACCAGATCCCCTGACTCTGTACAAAGTYGCTGTGAGCCCTTTTTCCTCTTGTGACATGCAGGTGCTCATGCTGAGGGCAACTGAATTGCCAAAGATTTCTGCCTCATCAAAAAATTCTCCCACGGTATGATAGAGGCATCTAAAACCTCAGAAATATTTTAAAAAGCCCCTCCAGTGTAGCCCAATTTCTGGAGAAAACCAGTGTTTAAATGTTCCATAAAGCAGGTGGATGTAACCTGCTGCAGGATGTGTACCTCAGAGCTAGACATTTCCCACTGCCAATACGGTGTCTGCAGGAAGAGTGAAGATGGTAAACTGAAATGAGGACAGGGTCYRTCTCAYTGGGACAGAGACATCTGGAAAGGATGGGGTCACCCCTGTCTTCACTGCMYTGTTWMTCYCCYTTGGCARWGTCRAAGCTGGTGTGGTTGATTCAGATACAGACVCYRYTGTTGAAGAGGGCAAGGCTGKGGGAGGTGAATCCCTCACAAGGATTTTCCCTTTTGGAGTCAGCTGCCGTGAGWGCTGTATYCATCTTGCACCATGATAAAAAGAGAATATTCCCCTGGGTCACCAGACCAAATCCTTTTTCCTAAGCTCAGGGTGCCCATTCCCAACTATCCCCACCAAATACACAGGGCAGTCTGCTACTTCTGTTTGCACTCTCACGCCCCAATTGAAGACAGGCAAAGGAGAGAGGAGCTGTGATTGGTACTCTGAGGAGTGGAATGGGGTTTGGTCAGAGGAGCATCTTCTAACTTACCAATGCCTTTTCCTCCTTGCACAGTGCCTGGAACCAAGGCAGAGCCAATGTCCAACGGCAGCTCCTTCAATGAGTTCCTCCTCCTGGGATTCACAGACACCTGGGAGCTGCAGCTCCTGCACTTCTCGCTCTTCCAGGGCATCTACCTGGCTGCCCTCCTGGGCAACGGCCTTGTCATCACAGCCGTAGCCTGTGACCACCACCTCCACATCCCCATGTACTTCCTCCTCCTCAACCTCTCCCTCCTCAACCTTGCCACAGTCTCCACTACTGTCCCCAAATCCATGGCCAATTCCCTGTGGGACACCAGGGCCATTTTCTACTCTGAATGTGCTGCACAATTATTTTTATGTGCCTTTTTCTTGTCAGCTGAACACTCTCTCCTCACAGTCATGGCCTATGACCGCTATGTTGCCATCTGCAGACCCCTGCAATATGGGACCCTCATGGGCAGCAGAGCCTGTGTCAAAATGGCAGCAGCTGCCTGGGCCAGTGGGTTTCTCTATGCAGCCCTGCACACTGCCAACACATTTTCCATACCTTTCTGCCAAGGCAACACAGTGGACCAGTTCTTCTGTGAGATCCCTCAGATCCTCAAGCTCTCCTGCTCTGACTCCTACCTCAGGGAAGTGTGGGTTACTGTGGTTAGTGCCTGTTTATTCTTGGGGTGTTTCATTTTCATTGTGCTGTCCTACGTGCAGATCTTCACTGCTGTGCTGAGGATCCCCTCTGAGGAGGGCTGGCACAAAGCCTTTTCCATGTGYCTCCCRCACCTGGCCGTGGTCTCCCTGTTTGTCAGCACTGGCCTGTTTGCCTACCTGAAGCCCCCGCCCTCTCTTCCCCAGCTCTGGATCTGGTGGTGGCTGTTCTGTAMTCAGTGATGCCTYCAGCAGTGAACCCCCTCATCTACAGCATGAGGAACAAAGAGCTCAAGGATGCACTGAGGAAAATGGTTCAACTTGTACTAGTTCAGCAGCAATAAGCTGCCCATCTCTCCTCACAAGTAGTTCCTGGTTTACCTCTGTCAGCTCTTGTCCTTTGGGAGTTCTATCTATGATAGTCATGTTTCTACACAAATGTTTGACTTCTTCCCTCATTTCTAGAGGTGCACACCCCATCCGTTGGACCCAGAAACATTCTATAAATCTGCTGATCACTRTGTGGGAGCTGACCTCCCAAKCAGCATCTCTGTAATAAAAGGGGATCTCCACAGCACAGTGCCTGAATGTTGGGCTCTTCTTCCCAAGCTGGAGCCAGGAATACACTCAGGGAACTGCACCTGAAAAGGCCCTGTTGCCATGACTGAGTTTTCCATTAGTTATGGATCATCAGCTCATAGAGTGATGTGTGAGGGAATGAGGGCTG
>NW_028186933.1:0-25310 GCF_003343005.1 Rhea americana
TTAGTTTTTTTCAGATTGTGTGTCCCTGAGTGTGTGTGCAAAGGCCTAGCACACAACAGGTCTTGATCTTGCCTGGAGCTGCTTGATGGTCCTCCAGTCCAAACAAGCAAGACTTACTCATCTTTCCCCCCGCCATTACAAACTCATTGGCAACCACCATCACTACCCCCGCCATCTCCTTCCTCTGCAGCCTACCAGCAAGACTTATTTGCTCAGTGGCAGTTGCAATGGAAGCRCAATGTTGCTGAGGTTGCTACAATCAGCTTGTAAATAGGAAGCTTCCTACAGGCTGATGGCTTCTTGTACTAGTGACTCCTATGAGGTTCGTGTCCTTGCACCTTTGAGGTATTTTCAACGCTTGATTAAAAGATGGGGCTGCCATGAAAAGTCCTCTCTTCACCCCAGAAATGCATGGAAAACCTTATCAAATGCTACTGGCTGATAAAGTAACAGTTGTTGTGCTGTCAAAGCCTGCCACCACAGTGGAGGGTGACGGGACAGGCTCTGGATTACTTTGACCCTTTTTCTCTGCTCCACTGCAGGTGTCCATCGCTGACTTGTGCTTAGTGCCTCAAGTTTTCAATGCTGAAAGGTAATAAAGGCTAAGCTTGAGGAACAAGAGGCTAGACTGTCTTCCCAGAGGCTCCAGGAGTGAAAGCTAATCTGTGTCCCTAGAAAACCTAAGGCTGTCCACACTCCACATCCTCCCTCCTCTTTGCCCTGTATTTACACTGCACACAGAGGGGGAAGAGCAGTCTGACTGAATTTGTAGAGAACACATACCCTGTGCAAGTAGGGTCTGTGTAATTCCCAGGAGGTAGTCATCATTAGGGAAGAAAGCATAGTGCATTCTTACTGTATGCTGAACACTGCAGAAAAGCCTAGTGAAAGAGAAGAGCTAACTAAGCTTTCCTCTAGCTTTTATTTTTAAATTTACAAGAATCTACCCTTTCTCTTAATGTAAACATATTTCAGCTGTGAGATTCTCGCACACTAGGCAGGTACAGCACAGTGCTTTGCCCTGTACACAGCTGCACTCGCTGTCCAGCTGAGTACCTGATAATTTTTTTTCCCTTTGCAGATACAAAGTGGACCTGGCTCCATATCCCACGATAACCAGAATCAATAAAGCTCTCCTAGAGTTGGAAGCATTCAAAGCAAGCCATCCATCCCGGCAGCCAGATACCCCTGCAGAACTGCGAGCTTAAAGCCCTTTTACACATTAAATCAAGAAAGCTGGAGTGGCAAAGAGGACAACAGCTAAAGGTTGAGGAGGATTTGAGTGCCAGCAGGAAATACTCACGTCTCATTGTCACCTGAATGGAATGAAGGAAGGACAGAGGGAAAGCCCTGTTGCTCCAGAAGTAGCCTGCATGACTCAAAAGAGCTATCACTGTGCTGGAAAGATCGCAGCTACTTCTGACTATGTTTTTCTATTTTATATCTCTCCATGAAGCAGAATAAAAGAGAAGCATCCATAACTATTAGAAGCCCATTTTGTATGGTTTTAGATTAGGGAACATAGTCAAAAACATGTATGGGTCATCTAGCCAATTCTAGATGCCCCCCCCCCCGCCCCGCCCCGAGGCTTCTCCTTTCCACCAGCCATGGAAAGGACATCAGAGAATGACTGTGGCAATGTGCTGCTGATCCAGTAAGCCTGCTTGTCCTTGGCACCTGCCTTAAAGCTATGGCATTGTCAATGCCATGGATATAAACACTAAGGGATAGACCCTGACAGAAGAGATTATTGCTGGATCCCATTGTTTTTGCTAGAGCCAGCTGTCAGCAACTCTGCCCCACCTTGCAATGACAAGAAAATTATTATTTGGAATAGCCAGGTACCTCTTCCCTTTGTCCCACCAACTTGCAGAATTAGTAAAGGTCTGTCTGGAGCAAAGCTAGGTGGCCATGTCACAGTCACTGAGTCAAGGCAACCAGCTCACTCCCTTATGCTGAAAACAATGGTGTTTTCTTCCTTTTCCTACTCTCAGACTCTGCTCTAGATGCTTTCCTGGTTCTCAGCTGCAAACCATGTCCCAAGGGAACCTCACCCCAGATTCCCTCCAAGCCAGAACCATGCTGGTACTCTCACTGTGAAGAACTTCCAAGTGGCAGCAACCAAATCCCATTCCACTCATCCCAAATAAAACCAAACACCTGAGTCACCTTCACAGCTGAGAGCACCCTGGGATGACAGCCCAAAAACCTGTAGGGCAAGAAGGGAAACTAAAGCTTGTGACTATCCATGATCCTGTGCAGGCTCAGCTAAGATCCCACTGGTAACTTTGGTATCTAAGTCCAGATAGCAAGCCAGGGATACGGGAGGGAATTTCTGACAGTCTGATGCTGTATATCCAGCAGCCCTAAGAGGGCAATGCTCACAGGCCTCTCATGCTTGATCCTTTATCTCCCCAGTGATCAAGAACAGCAATCAACCCTTCCCTGAACACTCTTTCTTCAAGCTATTTAAATACAGTCTTATCCATAGATAATGATAAGAGATAATCCTCATGAGCAAGCAACTATAAGGAAACTATGAACGGGAAACTTTCCATAGATATCTGAAGAGAGATTTTTAATCCTTTAAATCTAGAGGTGAAAAGTGCCAATATTAAGCACCAGAGGGAAAGGCAATATAACTTCATCTGTGTCACCCACAAGGAAGAACTTGGCAACTTGCTCATTTCTCTCCTGTTCTTCAAACATTCTTAACTCTTCCAGAGAATGCAAAGAATTTAAAAAAAAAACCTCAGCAAGTCATTTTTAGCAGACAGAAAAAAGTTTAACTGGGTTCTTGTTTTGTAGGGATTCCGTAGTTCAGTTTTTTTCCATTTGAAAACACTCGCTTGCTTTAACAGAAGATAAAAATCTTGTTTGCACAGTGAAAAGTTTATTTAAAGAGGATAGGTTCCAAGACACTATTATAAATCAGCCCTAACACAAACAACACAAACCAAGCCTAGAAGGAATGCAAGCACACTATAGTCTTCGTATGTGCCTTTTGGCAAGACATTCAGTGTTACATCTTATTAAAATATCCTCTTCTCCATTTAAAGCTCTTATCTTGGGAGGTTATGAAAAGCAGCAGGGCAACACAGAGAACTTAGATTTGAAATTACAGGACATCAAAAATATTCACTTCACATAGACTAGGACTGACAGACAACCATTACAGTTCACAACAACACAGGTCTCAGAAAGGTATGACCAGACACTCACCATTGAAAGACTATGCAAGCAGTTCGGAGCAGCGAGTCAAGGGCAGATTGCTTCATTCTGAAGAGGGCAGGCAGTCATGAGGGCATCCTAGAGATTGCTGGGAGACCTTCTCCAGCCATTAAAGTTTTCAAAAATAGCTACTAAACTTTAAGGTCATTGCTTGACAAAGCCTTCTTAGCTGTAAGCTAAATGGCTGGTATCCAGCTTCTTGCCCAAGGGATTTGACTCATCAGTAACAGGTGGGCTCAAACTAGACAGCATTCATTCAAGAATCATAAAAGCCTTCCTCTCCCTGCCTTATAAAGGGCATATTTCTTGAGACGACGCATTTGAGAGAAACATGTAAAATTGAGAACAGAATGCAGAAATGCCAAAGGGAGTCAGATTCACTATCCATTTAGTCTGATATTCTGTCCTCAACTGCTGCCAGCACCAGGTGTTTCAGAAAAAGGTGCAAGAGACTCTTTGGAGGCAAATGTGGAATACTCCCACCAGAAGCTCTCTTCATAACAAGATGTGTTTGAACTCTGAAGTTTTATGTACCTTTTAAAAGTTTAGTTAGTATTTATTGAAAATCCACTTATTCGGATAAGTGACCTATCATTTTGATTCCTGCTAAACTTCTAGTTTCTTTCACAGTATAATTAGCCAATGTTTTTAACAGTATCGGTTCTCAATTTTCCATTCTACCAATTCAGATGTAGATCTACATGACATTAATAAATATATCCAGTGTTCTCCCAGATCCAAAAAAATGAGAAATTGTCATTTTTCTCCCACATTTATGTCAAAAATTCTCTGTTGCTTTGGTCTTTCATTCAGTCTTACAACACATAAGCACACGCTGCCCACAATGTGAATGGCCACAAGGAATGCTGATTTAGCTAGTGTTCCATTGGTCCTCAGGCTTGGCATATCAAAAGCCCCATATAATTTTCAAAGGCAAATGTTCTACGGTACCTGCAAATTGGAACACTATATTCTACTACTCATCTTTCAGCAACAAGGCAATCTATTAAAAAGCTTTAATCTCCAAAAACAACCTGTAGGGGCTCTCCTTACCTGACCTTAGGAAGTGCCTCCTCTCTACCCAAACAGGAGAGAGAAACAAGGAGAAAAAATACCTTGGATTAATGACATTTATGGCTCTTATTTCAGACATGCACTTTGTTCCTAAGGCATCTTGTGATAAATCCTCTGTAGAGTGGCTTTAGTAAAGGCAGTGAGACAAGAAGGAAGAATATAAACAATGGCGATAAAAATGAACTCATTTAGGGATCCCCTTTCCACCCTTATTCCCCACAAGGGTGGATACTTCTTTCAGCAGCTAGTGATGGGACAAGGTTCCCCTCTATCTCTAACTCAACCTTACCAGGTCCAGCACCCCAATAATTGCTTTGTGTAACTGATCCATTGCAGGCCATGAATGAGGGTTACATGCACACACACACTTTCAAAGAGGTAAGTGAACATAGCAAAAAAGAAAGGAGCATGGTTATCATTTAGATTAAGTTGCATAGTAACTCAACTTTCTTCTTAGCACCTGAAGTCAGAAAACTAAGCTCTTTCTCTCCTTAGATCTAACTAAACATGYATTTTCATTTTATCTGTACACTTAAAAAGCTTGTTACAAATAATGAAGATTAAATGGTCTCAAACATTAATTTTCCACTAGTCTAAATATGACACCAGTAACCTTTCCAAGAAGTCCATATTATAGGCCTCTAAAGAGTTTGAGAATAAATTAAATTTGTACAAACAGATTGATTTAAGCAATTTTAAGCTCTCAATCCTCAGTGAAACACATAAAATTTAAACTCTACAGAGAGAGAAAAAAAAAAGAGAAAGCAAAGGGTAGTATATGACCTTTTCAATATTAAAAAAGGCCCAACAAATTGTTATAAAGTTTCCATTATTGTAAACAAACAATTATACAACTTGATTTTTATGCAAGTCTTACGTTGCGGGATTGCCCTATGCCTCTGGTTGAATATACTAGTTTTACTCCTAAACTTAAAGAGGAAAAGTTCAAAACAAAATGGAAAAAAAAAGAATTATGCTTCCATGAAAGCAAACTCAAATTAAAAAACAAACAAATAAAAAGATACTTTGCAAAATGCGAAAGAAGCTTCTTCACCGATTGACCTTTTTGCATTTCCAGACAATTTACAGCGAGAAAAAAGCACATTTTAAAAACCTGTCTTCCCCCAGAGAAAGTAATAGGGAATTTTCCTTTCTAGAGGAAGGAGTTCCATCTCTGAAGTGCAGCTGCCTTCTTGGTTAATTTGTCCACATAGATCAAAAGTCTATTTCTATAGGTCTCCAATTAAAATAAGAAAGGTTCCCTATATCGTTCCAGCAAAATAGCAGGATCAGATGCAATCTAAGAGACAGAGAAGGCAGGAAAAGAGATACATGAGAAGCAGGCAGATTACTTCTTTGAACCGTGTCTTTGATTTTGAATGGGAATTGCTGCTGTTAATCAAAGTTGTACAGATAAGCTATTAGATTTATCAGAAAACGAATAAACACTATATATTCTTCCAGAGAGAAGTTGTCACTTGGATATTTAAATAATAGAGAAACAGCAAGTTCATGTAACACAGAAATTAAAAAGCAAACAAAACCAAGAATAAACCTGTACAATTGTGAAGCTTGTTTCCTGCAGATGAAATATTCTATATCTAAAACTATTTTATCTTTATATGAGGTACCAGGTACTTCTGGGAAGCATAAGCAGTGAAATAACACACTTCAAAATCTTTCTGTTCCAATGCAGCAAGCAYAGCTATGGGTACAGCATGTTTTCAGGACAATCACATACATCTCATTAGCCTGGGGAAGAGAAGACTGAGGGAGGATCTTATCAATGTGTACAAGTACCTTAAGGGAGGGTGTCAAGGGGACGAGGACAAACTCTTTTCAGTTGTCCCGTGTGACAGGACAAGAGGCAATGGGCAGAAATTGAAGCACRGGAAGTTCCACCTGAACGTGAGGAAGAATTTCTTCACTGTGAGTGACAGAGAACTGGAACAGGTTGCCCAGAGAGGTTGTGGAGTCTCCTTCTCTGGAGATCTTCAAGGCCCACCTGGATGCAACCCTGTCTACCACGCTCTAGGTGACCCTGCTTAGCAGGGGGGTTGGACTAGATGATCTCTGGAGGTCTCTTCCAACCTTACCGATTCTATGATTAGGAGGACACACTATATTCAGTGCTGCTATTTGGCTTTAGTCAAAAAGACTAAGAGATTTGGACAGATCAGAATAAATGACCTGAGCCTCATAAAAAGGTTGGTCCACACTTCATAAAGCTAGAACTGAGCAGTAAGATTACAATCTATAGGGCAACTTATCTTAGCTAAACCCACTATTGGCTTGATAACTGGTGCATATTATTTGTTTAAACAAGTGATCAAAATTAATTGCAAAGCAGGCTTTATCAATTTCTTACAACATGACAAAATTATTTGCAACTTTGATATGAACAAAAGACAGCTTATGATGCACAGGACAGGGGGGAGGGCAGAGGAAAGGAGTTAAAAATTATCAACAGGGAGACACAACACAACAGGAAGTTTTTACTGGCGGTAACTCATTAGCTTGCAGTAAGCTGTGCAATTCAGGATCAGTAATTCTAGAATATCTAATGTATGTACAGATCAAAGTTTCCTTTGCCATAAATAACACCTAAATTAGATAGCAGACTAGGTGCCACACAACACATCATGTGTTTACCCAAGAAGTGCATGCAGGCTCTCCAGAGCATATAACAAAGGACCAAAGGCAGTTAATGAGAGCTCTGAAATTTTAGTCAGAAATTGGCTAAGTGTCTTTTCTGTCTAGTGCCTAAGAACCTGATAGCCAAAGGATGAGAAAAGGGGAGAGCCTTACCCAAGTTGCTCAGGCCTGATTCAAGTGCTGTACAAAGACTACAACTTGGTCTTTCATCTCCCCCAAGAGGGGCTTAAACAAACAAATATTCCTGACTTGGCTGCTAAATGAAAGAGCACCTTACTTGCACAGACACCAACAAGCCCTGTTTTACCTCCCTGTGGATTCTCCCATTGTTGCCCCTGCTTGAATAAGGCAGCTTTGCAGTTCATCCTAGCTGGGTTACTTCACTCTCTCTTTCCCTTGAGAAAGGGGGCTGTTTTCTCCCCCATCTCAGGGTGCAGAGTAGCAACTATCCTGCTCCTTATCCTGACCAACCCTGCTCTCTGCCTCACCCAGAAAGTCACTGTGCTCCAGCCAACATCCTTTGTATTTTCACTCTTTCTGCTGAGGAAGACCAGCTTGGGCTGTTTTACCGTACTTACTCTCATCTTTTTTACCTACTAAGTGCTTCAGGGCAGTGAATACATAAGGAGAGGAAGTTAAGTGTCTTACTACAGAGAAAATTGCAGAGCATTAAAATATAGGAAATATGCAGCCCTCTTAGGAGGGTGAAGTCTTTGGCTTTAACTATCTGTAGGGAGAACACCTGTGGAATATTCAGTGAGGAGTCAGCGACTGGCAGACTACATAATAGCAGGCCCAACATGTGAAACTACATACTGACCAAATTCCCAGAGCCAGGCATGTATATTCCATTTTGTCAACAACATCTAGCTGCTTCGTAGGTAGAAGTTGCTCAAGGTTAGAATAGGTGAGATAAGAAAATAGCTCTAGTAGATTTAAGAGGCCTTTAAGAACAGTAAGTCAACTCTTGCCTAGGTGTCTGACCTGTGTCTGCAGCAGTCTCTCATTGGCAACCCCAGTTCACGATTCCCAGGGCTCCCCATGCAGCTTGGAGTGTACATCCTTTATCTTGTCTAGCCCCTTATGAACCTCAAGTGTCTCCCTCTGCCAGTATCCAACCCTCTTTTGTCCACCTTGAAGTCACACTACCCAAAAGTCATTTTTCCCTCATTCCCTCTCCAAGGGAGTAGACCAGGTAGAGCTGCATTACTTGGAGGACTTAAAAATAAAGCTTAGAACTCTACTAGAATCACCATGCAAACAGCCATTTTGCATCTCTGCAAAATGAAAATACAACAGTATTCTTAAAAAATAGAACAATTAAGTATTAAAATAAAAAATGAACTATAGTAAGATACAGATAAATGTGACTTAAAAAATCATCTCTGAAGGATTAAGTTAATCCTTGTTCAACTCTGCCAACACTTGAGCTGAAAGTGATCACTGACGCCATTGCTAGCCATCAAAACATGCCAAGGAATTCTGTGCTTTACCACACGGTGAGGGTTAGCAATAGCCTTGCTGATTCTAGCTTATAGAAAAGATTGATTAAATCCCACACCTTAAGCTTCTGAGCAGATGTTCTTTTTTAACAATAGTTTGTAATAGCAATAGCAGCTGACAAGTTACACTTTCCTGGGGAACATTTTCCTTACTATATTACGCAGCTGGCAACAATACCCGTGAATCAATATGCTGCTACTAAGAAGCATCTACTGTATATTTATTGGTTGTATCCCAATCTGCTTGCTGGTTTTGTATTTATTCAGCATTGCAGTAAGTCTTTTCTTCCACTTCACATCTGAATTACAAAGAAAACTCTTTGTGGCCACTGAAGTTTTAATCACCTACATATCCCTGTAATCAGTAGATATAACATCCAGTTCCCACTCCACAGGAAAATCTTCCTGTAGATCCCTACATATACCCCTCACCACCACACACTGTACAAACACACAGGTACTACATCATTTTGGGCCTGGCTACTGTAGCATGACCTGGCCACTGCAAAAGAGGCTGTCACTGGCCACACTGCATCCCCACACAACTTAGTGATGGAATGAAGCACTGCCTGGTGGTGACATGTAGCGGTGGTAAGTGATAAGATTGTCAGTGGTTAGGTGACCAGCTAGTCATGCTTTGCCTCATTTTGGCCAACAGCCGCCCTCTAGTGACACAGATGCAGCAGAGTCTGAAAAGTTATCTACAAAACAGTAACAAATCAAGGAATATTTTGACTTCATTTTGTACTAGCACAACAGAAAGAAGCTCAACCACCTGAACCTGGCCTCTGAACATTTACTGGCTGTGACGAAGCGTCCCAGCCTGATGCCTGTACAGACCAGGCCTCCTGAGGTTTTACCAAAAGAGCAGTTGCCYGTGGACAATCAGGCAGAAACAACTATCTTCTTCACTGGGTCAGCCGGGAAGGAATGTGAGGGGAAAAGCCAGTCTGTATCTGGAGAAGAGCTGGCAAAATTGTGCCTTGACTCTGTAACACAGCAGTGCCCATTAGGGAGTACAAGGGCTGGGTGGCAGCCTGCTATGCTCACCATTACTTGCCTGCTGTCCCTGCCCCCTCCATTCCTTCAGCTGGTGTAATAGATGTGAAAGAACAGAGTCTTATTGCGGAGGAGAGAGTAGGAGTTATCAAATTTGAGGAGGTAGATGCCCTCCCCTGGGTAGTCATGGCTGCCTGCCTGCACCTCACGATGGCTGTCTCTCCGATACACAGGCATGATCTCCCCATAGCGGTTCCACAGATAGCTTTTGGAGCCCCTTTCCACATCACCAACAGGGACAAGTCCTAAATAGGAGAGAAGACACAATAAATAAGTCAGAGCCGGTAAAGCTATCAGGCAGTCTAGAAAATGATCAACAAGTCCCAGAATAAACCACAGGCATGCAGATACAAGAAATGCTGACTACAATAGCATTACATGTAATATCTGCCCTGAGCCCTGACCTCTGCTCACAGAATTCAGCTTTCCTTGCTGTGACAAATGCATCGAAAACCAGTTTTGGGGAATACCGATGAGTCAGTGGCCATCCACCTGCCTGGCCTCCTCTCCCTGCTGATACTTTTTAGACACATGACTACTTTTACTCACACCACAACAATTTCTCCTTAGAGTCATCCAGTGGATACTAACTTGGGGCAAAAGAAAGCTCAGAAGGGTCTTTGCAATAACTTCATTGTTTCTACATGTACTCAATTCATTTCTCCATTGGGATACCTCAAAGAGAACAAGTCCCTGCAAAATATCTTTCAGATACCAGACCCTGCATTTAAGAATGTTCTTGGAGGACAGCCTTTAACATATGCTGAAGCAGGAAATGCTAAATGCTTTCTCGTCACAGCATAACTGATAATTCCAAAGGCTGTAGAAATAACAAATGGGCTGAGTAAACAAATTATGTGGAAATTACAGCATTTGACAGATGCTCTCAGTAGCAAGGCAACAAGCTCCACAAGTTAACCCTTATAAGCTCTGCACCAGTACCTTCAATTTCCTCCTCGTCCTCTTCATCCTCCTCATCACTGGATTCACTGACATGCACAGTAATGGCAGTGCTAGTAACTGTAGTCCAGTCAAAATAGACTCCAAATCCAATGTCGTAGTCATCTGTAGCAAACTCCCAGCAGACACGTTTCCCATCAGGATGGGTTGGCACATGGACTGTCACCACCTCGCCTCGCTTCACCACCATCCGGCCATTCTTCTCCTTTCCCATCTTGGCTTTGAATTCCTTCATCTTCTCAGTGGTCCAAGTTGTGGGTGGCGCCAGAGGGGAAGACTGAGCTGAGAGAAGGGAAAAATAAGATGAGCTGATGGCTTTGTCTTTACTGGCAAATTGTTATCTGAAAACAGTGAAGTTATTCCTGATAAGATTCTTGCATTCCAGAGCCTGCTCTCAGAAACCTTGGATGTGAAGTTTTCGCACTTGCTAGCCATAAGCTCTCATTTCCAGCAGGAGTCAGTAGTGCCTGCAAGACAGCCTCTGCACTTTTCTGGTTCTGATGCTTCAAAATCAACCCGAGTCACCTAACAAGTTCTTCCCTTTCAGGCCTCACCTTTCCTCTGCTCCCCCAGGAGGTCTGCAGTCTCCAGCTCAGCTGAAAGGATATCCACAGCACCTGTGTGATCCGACTGAATCATGACTATATCCCCTGCTCCTTGAAGGACATGGTACTTGGTCATCCGAACAAAAGCTTCCTGCATAAGGCACATAAGCAACTGTCAGAGACCATCACAGTAAGAGTCCTGAACTGGATTTAAAACAACTAGTTAGTAATCCAGGCATCTTTTGAAAGCCCAGTCAGCTCTGCAGGAGCTTCTGTTACAGTAACAAAAGAACTGGCTGGCTCTGATGCACATCTGTGCATTATTTCCCCCACAACACCAAGGCTACGAACTCTGAAGTCGGGCACCACACTGATGTTGCATATTATACAATACCTCGGCCTCCCCAGGAGGCAGTCTCTCTGGGCAGGTACATCTGGTTATCTACCTAAGTTAATTGTTATTGCTAGTAAAGCAACTGCCTTCCAAATTTAGCTGATTACTCTCAGAGAGCCTTCCCAAGATACTCTCTCTTCAGGGACAGTCCTTTCACTCTGTCAGCTTCTGACTGCAGCCACAATTGCACTGACATTTGCCATGTCCTAGTTACAATTCTCTCCTCATACATGCAAACACACAGCTCCTGAGCCAGGTGCAACCTGTGCAGGTTTTCCTGGCTGTATTTGTTATTGGCTGCTCACAAAAAAAGCTCATCAGCTCCCTCTTCAATAAATATACTAAAAGTGAATTCCCAAGAGAGTTCCCAGAAGTCTCAGACAAAAGGTAGAAGGTGAGAACAACCTTGAGGCCTTAATGAGCCAAAAAACAGCAAGGGAGCAAAGCCTAGCCCAAGGTACAAGAGGGATTTTACAAGCCAGACTGACAACTCTTTCCCCTTGCTAACGTATAGAAGAAATATAACTGAAACTACATTGATATTACCGTGTCTCAACACAGCTCTTGAAGCCTCAGTCCCACAGCCATAAGCACAGCGATAAAATAGAAGAATTGTTGCTGCACCTCTTTCCTTGCTTTTTGATGTAAAGAGTCTCCACCTACCTCTTCGGGGGAATGGATTATGTCAGCCAGCTTGTCCTCCAATTCAGTTACTTCCCGGTCCTCCAGAGCGCCATCTTCTTCCTCCAAATCCTGTGCAAGTGACCCAATCTGCGACCTCTCAGAGGAAGAGAGCATTTTCAATTCAGTATTTAAACTCAGGATACAAGGGGCAGACCACAGCCACCACAGAAACCACTCCATGCCAGGACTGCAATTCAAATGGACTGAGGAAAACAAGCTTCCTATAACCTGCCACCTGGAATGAAGGATTCTTTTCACTCCAGTTCTGCCCTCATGGGCAGCTCTGTCTTCCTTCCATGGTGGCCAGAGGGAGCAACTTCAGTGAGCTCATTCCCTATTTACTGTCCTTTAGAGAGCAGTAACTTAAGAGCACTCCCCTCACCACATGCTAGCTTGTTAATGCTATACTAATTGCAGAAATCAGTAGTAACTTTCCTGCTGAAAAAAAGGAGAACTTCTATGTCAGCCACTATACGACATCTATATATGTATATATGTATATATATATATATATATATATATATATATATATCTCTTATCACAGGCCAGATGAATCAGTGAAAGAATTCAAAACAGTTTTGAAAGCCATCCTGAAAATGCCTTGTATTCAAGTGGCCCATCAGGTCTTTCCTATCAGCAAACCCAAGAGATAAAGAGGACACTCAGGTCCATCTATCATATTCAATATGCTGTACCAACAAGCAAGCCATAAACTGTGCAATGGCAGCAAAATAATAGTAAATAAGTCCAAGCACTGCATTGCGACAAGAGGAGATGGAGATGTTAGAACAAAAATAAAGCTGAACAGCAGAAAAAAATGTGAAAAGAAACATCCTTGGTATTCATTCTCTGTTGAAGATTTTCTTCTAAACTGCTTTTTTAAAAAATTGCTGCACGTTGTCTATTGTTGGAAAGAGTTATTATCTCAAACAAATTTAAATGTATGTCATGACAGTTTCTGCTGTCATACTGCTAGGTACTATGTGAAACTGCCATAAGAAGTGACCTGGTCTTTAATAAGAATAGAAGCGGTCTTATTTTTGAGAAGCAAACCACTGTCATGGCAGCACAAAACCAATGCCAGTTGCCTAAGTCTAAAAGATTAGAAACAGGAGAATGTAGTAGTTATGGAAAACACGTGCATTTCCTGAAATTTCTGCTTTTAGGAATCAGAAATATTCTGATTAGCAAAGGGGCAGGCTATGAATATGGTGTGGAGTAGTTTTAAAATAAATAATTAGAAGTGGAGAGCAGGGGGAAGGAAACAGAAACAACTTAGTTCAGACACATTCTGTATTGTATCCATAAAGAAGGAGATCAGAACAGGGCAAATGTGGCTTTTGTTTCCAGCTCTATATTCGTATGGGGAGAGGAGGCTGGATCCTGAAATAAAGCCATTTTTTTACTTAACAAAATTCTCTCAGTGCTGTGATTTCCTCTCCTGGAAATGGCACGATACACCAGAAGATCTGTAAGAATAGCTCAAATGAGCTGAATGCTAGCATGCTCAAAATGCCAGCAGATAGACAGGAAAAGAAGGATGGGCTATTTGGTCACTTACTACCATCCATGTACACATCTGCTCAAAATGCTCCCCATCAACACAGGATCTGACAGCTTGAGAATTTTTTCTTTTTCTCCAAACATCACTGAAGCCCAAGAATGTCACACAAAGATTAAAAGGAGCTGTACAAGCTTTATAAAGTGGATTTACAAAGACAAAGTTCAACTGATTCTTCTTCATATGCCCCTTTTGGATGACTCCCTTTCCTTTCAAGGAAGATCTAACAAACAAATTTATCTCATAACATCCACAAGTATCTGGCATCTGCTTTGGCCCTTTTGCTTACAATTTATATTAATTTATTTGAAAAAAAAAATTAGAAGACATAGTAAAGAGAGATGGAAGAATATATGTTTGGAGTCAAGAAGGCTGATACAAAATTTCATTAGCATTTGGACAAGATGACCTGCAATTGCTGTTTTAGTAAATTTTTCTTTTTTTCTTTTTTCGTTTTTTAAACAAGGTTGTGGTTTACTGAGTGGTGTGACCTAGTGCCTCACCTATTCAGCTCACACATTTCTGAAGTTGCAAGCCACACAGCATGCATACAGTATTAGTGCTTGTAACCAATCCAATGACTAGGCCACAAGTATTAAATGCCCAACAAACAGACAATAAGCCAAACACTTGATAACATGGTGTGTCAGTAATATGAAGGACAAGATGAAGAACAAGGGCATAGAAGACAAAGGGTGAAGAATAAAACATTGTCAAGGAAACAGCAAAAGGTGATGTCTTTCCCAGCTGCCCTGGGATTATACACAGTGAGAATGTTTAATAATTAAAGTATCCTTCAGACAGAATAGAGAGAGCAATTTCCCGTCAAAAATTTATTAGCTCTTATCAAGGTTTGACTATATAACCTTTCAGGGCACCTTTCAACCTAAATGATTCTGTGGTTTTAATAGCTGAGCTATGAGCTACACATTGTTTTAAAGCTTATAAAATAATCATAAGCCTATAAGAACAGCTCCTCCTATACTCCTGTACCAGTACACCCTGTCCAAAAGCACATAGTTCAGTCTCCAATTGAAGCAACTGCCAGACACAGTCGGTGATAGGAGTGAAACAAGCTGTCATGCACATGGGTCACAACACACAAAAATATTTTCCTACCTGCACTGTGAAGTACTGGACTCCAAAGAATCAACTGGCTTATCTGCAGGCTCTGTCTTTTGGGTTGAATCTTCATTTTCTAGCAGTAAGCAGAATATATGGAGAAAAGGTGAAACAACTTTTAGTCTTTAAAAATATGCAGATAGTACGGCAAACTATAGCCAGTACTCAAATGTTTGTAAGGTCAGAAAACTATGGAAACAATAGCTGTTCCAACAGCCGCCAACAAGCTTTTCACATTACAGGCTGTCTCCTTGCAAGACAGAAGTTTGTTGCCTGTAATGACTGTAAGAAGGGAACACACACACACACACACACACACACACACACACACCACAAAGCACAAAGGTACAAGGCATATTTTTGGTGCAGCACCACTCTCAGAAATAGAGTTCTTTCAGAAACCACCAAACCCTGCTTCAAGAGCAAAGAACGAAGCCAAATTTCATCATTTAAAACTGGGCTGACAAAGCCCTGGAGAAAGCAATCCTGCACTGGCTCCCACAGTGCACTGAATAGATTGGAATTCATAGGTTACTGCTAACAAGACAGTCTCCTCTGAGTTTCCTCAGACTCTGGCAAAACTCTGTCCCCACATGACTGCAGCACATGCTCTGCAGTTCTGTCCAATTGCATGAAGGCAGTAAACTAGACATGGACAAGCCCCAGATTTTACAGCTCTCTAAAAGTACGTACTACTATCCCTAGTTGTTTCACAGATAGTTCAGAGTTGGAAGATATCTCCAGACTACAAGCATAAAGCATGAGACCTACAGTTGACACAAGAGACTGAATAACCAGAGTATTCCAACTCTTGACTGGAAGTGGCCTCTTTTATGAAGGAAAACACATTATTACCCTTTCTTCTACAGGAAATAAGCACAGGGAACTGTTGCCATGCTTTCAAACATATAAGTCACATGTTAGCTGACCCCTTACAAGTCACGGGCAGCATAGGTTTTATGTAAGAGCAGGTAATATATGTAGCAGTGTACCCCTAGACATCAACAGATTGCTTCTTCTACTTCTAGTAGCCAAGTTACCCGATTTTGTAAATGTTATCCAAGGACTTTTTTTTTTTTTTTTGCAAGGAATACTGTATTTTCCACATAAACAAGGAGCAATTCTAGAAATAAGACATCTCCTCAAGAAAAAAGGCAAAATGACTGAAAAAATGAAACCTACAGCATTCTTCCTGGGCATAAGGCCAAAACTAAAATATTTGTTTTCTCATATGTGTTGCTTAACCCAGTCAACAGCCATTTGAAATACTTCAAATACTTTAGTTTAGGTAACCGCAAAATCTTTGGAAAGTCTGAGCGAGTTTGCCATGCTAACTTGAAGCACTGTAAAGAATGAAAACAGATGACGTTTACTGTTAAGTTTATTCCTCGCGGTGCTGCTCCAGCCCCTAAGGCTCTCCGGGTAGGGTGCACCCCGTGGCAGCCCCCCAGCACAGCCCATTAGGCTCCTCGAGCAGGGGGCACAGCCTGCACCGGAACAGCCAGAGCTCGCCACCACGAACGTCCGCCCGTCCGCCCGCGCCGCGCCAGCGCAGCCTAACCGGGCCGGGCCACTAGCTCCGGGCCGAGCCACGCAGCTGGAGCAGGGGCGCAGCGCCAGGAAGAAGCGCGGAGCTCCTGCGCCGGGCTCAGGCCCTGCCTGTGCCTCGGCCCCCCGCGGCCGCCTCTCCCGCGTGGAGCCCTTGCCCCATACCTGCAGGCGCCTGGCGCCGCCGCTCGCTGGCCTTTGCCGCTGGGCTGTCCGGGGCTCCAGTCGCTGGGGGCTCGAACCGGGAGCCGGCGGCGGCCAGCATATTCGACATGGGCCAGACTGCTAGGGCGGCGCGAGCCGCGAGGGCGGAAAGAGCCGAGTGGGGCAAACGCGCTGCTATCGCCACCAGCGGAAACGCCTGAGTGTAGGGGGCGGGAAAAGCCGAGCCGCTGCGTGCAAGACAGGAGGCGGTGTCTCGCTGCTGCCGCCTCAGACGTCCTCCTCGACAACGAAGCCGCCCAAGCATGAGTTCCGCAAAGCCAAGGGGCGTAGGACTCGAGCAGCTTTGCAGAGCCAATCCTCTGAGTCCACAGGGGGACGGCGGAGGGGAATATCGGAGGTACCTCCCGGAAGTAGCGGTCGCCTTGGGAACCCACGGCTCGGAAGGACGCGTTACCATGACACCGCGGTTAGGCCCGCGGCCGCGAGGATGACGTCGAGCCATGAGCCCGAGGGGCCTGGGGAGACGGAGGGGCCCGAGGAGTCGGGGGAAGCCGAGGCAACCGGGGAGGCCGAGGGACTCGAGAGGTCGGCGGAGGCCGAGGAACCCGAGAGGCCAGGGAAGGCCGACAGGGCCGCGAGGCGGCGGCCCGCCCGCCCCTTCTTAACCTGGAGCGCGGCGGAGGTGGCGCAGTGGATGGGGGAGCTCGGCTTCTCCGAGTATGAGGTGCGGAGCTGCCGCGTTGGGCAATTCTGGGTGGGGGCTGCTGGCCGCGGCTGGACACCAGCTCCAAACCTGCAGCCTCACTGTATCCTTAAACGGAGGCTCTTAATCGGGCGTGGGGAGGTATATAGCCGAGGGCGACCTGCCACCAGGGGGCCCATTTGCCTTTCCCCTGCTGCCCTGCCCAGGAGTGCTTTAGGGACAATGACATCACCGGCCGCCGCCTCATCTTCGTGCACTGCTCCAACCTGCCAGCCATCGGCATTACAGACTTCGGCCACATGCAGGTGAGGGCTGGGCAGGAGAGCCAGTAGCTCCCTCGTCACCCTCCCGAGCCCAGCTCTGACTCTTTCTGCTTGGAGGGAAGCTAGATGATATGCTGTCCACCAAGGCAAATTGTTTGTTCAAAGRCTCAGCCTGAAACTGGACAGCCAAATTTACTCAGCCGTACAGTTACCCTTCGTGAGTCCTTTCAGTTCTGAACTCTTAACTGTCTTGACATTAGTCTGCTCTAAGTGCGTCAGAAGCGTTCAGTCTTTTTTTTTTTTTTTTTTTTCTTTTTTTTTTGGCCTATGGTGCTCCTCTTTGCTCAACAAGGTGCATGTGACTTTCTTAGATTCTCCCTCAGAATTTATTTTCAGTAATTTTCCACTTGCTAATCTCTTTGATATAATCAGTAGAATTTCTAAAAAGACAATGAACTTTAACCTGCAACAATTGAACAACAGATCCCAAGCAGCAGAAAGGCAATGTGTTATTACTTCCTTGTTTTATACTCTGCTGAACGCAAACCATATCTATGCCACTTCTCCATTTTATAAGCATGTAATTTTCCTGTAGACCTTTCAGACCTCCATCTTGTTTCTAATGAATGCAGATGGTTATGCCAACTGGACTGATGAGGGTTACAGTGTGGCCTTCAAAAGTTTCTTGAAGGTTCAGAAAAGAAGCACTTCATATTTGAAACATATGTAATATATTTGTATATAAGTAGTACTTATATCCTTTTATACTCATTTAGGTTTACCTAGAACCATGATGGAAGAGAACAGCTTGATCTTTTATTGCCTTATGGGGGGATGCCAGTAGGAGATACAAAAAAACCTCAGTGTTTGAAATGCAGTAGACAATTCTTCATTAAATCACACTCCTCTTGTAAAACATATGCAATTATACTAAAATGAGTAGAAGTGCTGTAAGATATTAGAGATGGGTGCTGAGAAGTTTAGATCAACATCAGAATGGTTAAGAACCCACTAAAATGTCTGACTTATATGATTATGGCATTTTGGTTTACTTTTCATTATAGCTCTGAACCGCAACCTAAGCAGCTCTTAGCCAAAGGAGACCTCTATTTTCAGGAGACTTTACACATGACTGTGGAAGCAGCAGGAATGTTGTCTATGTTTTATAGAGTGTAAAATACAGAAAGTAACAATGATTTGTCTTTCTCTAGCTTGGAATCTGCTGTTTGATTGTTGCAGTTACAGTTATCCATACTCTTAAAATTAGGAAACAAGAAGAAAATTACAGAAGTGTTGAGGAAGAGTTATCTAACAATTAATGCCCTGTTAAGCAGTTAAATAGAAAGGCGTGGATTTAGCTGAACAGTTCCAAAAGAGATGTTTCACAATCTTTAACCATGCAGGGATGGATCCACTATCTGGGCAAGGGCACCCTTCATCTGCTATTGACTGTAATTTTGGTTGTCCTGAGGTCACATTACTGTTAAATGCATTCTCCACTTTCGCAAACAAACTGTAGTCTAATCTCTTTTAAATTCAAAAGGACTGAACCTTAAGTCTCAGCAAGGGGTAACGTAGTTCTTTACTATTGAAGAAGCGTATTTATATTTAACAGAATCACAAAATCACAGAATGGCTGAGGCTCAAGGGACTTCTGGAGATCATCTAGTTCAACCTCCCCACTCAAGCATGGTCACCTAGAGCATGTTAGACAGGATCACGTCTAGGCAAATTTTGAATATCTCCAGAGAAGGAGACTCCACAACCGCTCTGGGCAGCCTCTTCCAGTGCTCTGTCACTCTCACAGTGAAGAAATTCCTCCTAACATTCAGGCGGAACTTCCTATGGTTTAGTTTGTGCCCATTGCTTCTAATTCTTTCGCATGGGACTATTGAAAAGAGTTCAGCCCTATCCCCTTGACACCCTCCCTTCAGGTACTTACAGACATTGATAAGATCCTCCCCTCAGTCTTCTCCAGGCTAAATCGGCCTAGCTCTCGCAGCCATTCCTCATAGTGCAGATGCTCTAGTCATCTTTGTAGCCCTACACTGGACTCTCTCCAGTAGCTCCATGTCTCTCTTGTTCTGGGGAGCCCAGAACTGGACACAGAACTCAAGATGAGGCCTCCCCAGGACTGAGTAGAGGGGCAGGATCACCTCCCTCGACCTGCTGGCAACACTCTTCCTAATGCACCCCAGGATACCATTGGCCACAAGAGTATCTTGCTGACTCGTAGTCAACTTGTCATCCACCAGCACTCCCAGGTCCTTCTCTGCAGAGCTGCTTTCCAGCAGGTCAGCCCCCAGCCTGTACTGGTGCATGGAGTTATTCCTCTGTAGGTGCAGGACTCTGCACTTGCCCTCATTGAACCTCAGGAGGTTCCTCTCTGCCCAACTCTCCAACCTGTCCAGGTCTCTGAATGATAGCAGAGCCTTCTGGACTATCAGCCACTCCTCCCAGCTTGGTATCATCAGCAAACTTGCTGAGGAGGCACTCGGTCCCTTTATCCAGGTTATTGATGAAGAACTTGAACAGGATGGGACCCAGTACTGAGCCCTGGGGAACTCCGCTAGCCACAGACCTCCAGCTAGACTCTGTGCTACTGATGACAACCCTCTGAGCTCTGCCTTTCAGCCAGTTCTCAATCCACCCCACAGTCCACTCATCTAACCCACACTTCCTGAGCTTGCCTAGGAGGCTGTTACGGGAGACAGTGTCAAAAGCCTTGCTGAAGTCAAGGTACACAATGTCCACTGCTCTCCCCTCATCTCCCCAGCTAGTCATTCCATCATAGAAGGCTATCAGATTGGATAAGCAGGATTTCCCCTTGGTGAATCCATGCTGACTATCCCTGATCACCTTCTTTTCCTCCATATGCTTGGAGATGACATTCAGAATGAGCTGTTTCCAGGGATGGAAGTGAGGCTGACCAGCCTGTAGTTGCCTGGGTCCTCTTCTTGCCCTTTTTGAAGACTGGAGTGACATTGGCTTTCTTCCAGTCTTCAGGCACTTCTCCAGTTCTCCATGACCTTTCAAAGATGATGGAGAGCGGCCTGGCAACAACATCTGCCAGCTCCCTCAGCACCTGCTGGTGCATCCCATCAGGGCCCACGGATTTGTGAATRTCAATTTTGCCCAAGAAGATCTCTAATCCTATGCTCCTCAACCAAAGGAAAGTCTTCCTTTCTCCAGGCTTTCTCTCTCATCTCTAGGCTCTGAGATTCCTGAGGGCTGCCCTTAGCAGTGAAGACTGAAGCAAAGAAGGCATTCAGTAATTCTGCCTTCTCTGTATCCTTCATCACCAGGCCCCCCACCACATTCATGGGGCCCCCGCCCCATGTCTCTCTTGTGCTGGGAGCCCAGAACTGGATGCAATACTCCAGGCAAGGCCTCACCAGGGCTGAGTAGAGCGGCATAATCACCTCCCTTAACCTGCTGGCAACACTCCTCCTGATGCACCCCAGGATATCGTTCTTCTTGGCCACAAGAGCACATTACTGGCTCATGGTCAGAAAAAGAGTCTTAGAACTCCAGCTGTAAAAAGAAACCTAGTTAAAACTACTTCATATTGATTTAAGCTATTTATATAGGAAGCCCCATCAAAGATGCAGAAGGTCAGCTAATATGGAAGGATTAGAAGGAAATCCGATATGGGATCAATAGGAACTGCATTTTAACAGAAGGCTCAGTACAAAGCAGGTACACATACACTTAATGATCAGAGTGTTCTGAGCCTACACGGATTAGCCTATGTGCACAGACCTGGAATGTGGCTCATGAAAGATGATGTTAGAGACCAGACTGCAAGAGCTCAGACTGGAACAAAAGAGTGACTGTAATGAGTGTCAGCATCCCAATGAGGTCCTGATAATTCTAAGAAAATAGTGACAAAGAGAAAAATACTAACTCCAAATCATGTAACAGAACTAAGGTAACCCTAGAAATAAAACCCAGGTACTATCTCTCTGCTGTAGTTGCACGACCATCTTTTCTTCCTCTTTTTCAGTATATGGCTGAGAAATTAACACTGACTTCACAAAAACATGCAAGTAGTTCCCAAAGGGAAAATGTTATGGAAAGTAAAACTGCTAAAACAGACCCAAAATACTTACATATATTTCCTAAAATAGCAGACCCCTTCACAGAATAAGGAAAAAATTCTTTAGCTCATAGATAGGAAAAATGATCTGTTTTTAAAGGAAGCTGATATCTGGGTGTTTTTTTTTCAGGGCTGCTCAGTGTAGTTTTTTTACATAATTCATTGACTGAAAAGCCAAAGAGAGTGCTTGGCCTTTGCTGACTTCTAGTTTTCCCACTGGATTTCTGTGATCTTAGAAAAGCCCTTTAGGCCAAATTCTTAAGATCTGTCTTATATTGCTTTCAGTTTAAACTCAGTATTAGCTATTTTGATGTCATTAGGCTGAATTCCACAAATGAACATGTGTGGATTGTGTATTTATACATCTTACAGGGAGCCTTAGGTTGTTGCACAAAATGCAACAATGTTGTTGCACAAAATGGCTCACTGAACATGAAATTTAGAAAAGAAAATTCTAGAACCTCTATTTGCATCCATTTCTTCCATGTGTAAAATAAGGAAGTTCCTCCACAGCAAGACTAAAAGGGGTAATTACAAAATTATTTTGACAATTTGATTCTGCTAGAACTGAGTCTTTGATGCCATTCTTTATTAGAGCAAATTTGCTTAAATTTCATCACCTTCCTTCCTCTCTGTAATGGAAACCACAGAGGGAATGCCATTAAAGAGCCAAAAACATTTTTTAACATAGTAATTTACAGTTGCTTTCCCCATAGGATACAAGGTAGATGTTCAAATAACCATCAAGAGATAAAATCTTTATGCTCTAGTAACTAGAGTATGAATGCTTTTTTTCCTATTCTACAGTAGCAAAAAACAAATTGACCAGTATGTTTCTGCCTGGCTGAGCAATCTTAACACTTCAAAATGAAAAATACCACAAAAAGATACTGATTAGTACCAAGAATTTGCCTGTTGGTTGGAGGAGAAGGCATCAAATTGCAATGCTTAGTTTCTCAGAGAACAGCCTTTCAAGAACACAACAGCATTTTTTAGTACAAGCAGATACCACTGGCCTTTATAGTCAGTCATTTATGTTTGCCACAGATGGCAAACATCTTACACACTTTTTAAGCCTCACCCTCAAATTGGAACATTGGAATTATGTATGGTGGTAATATATCTACCATTAATACATAGTGGTTAGAGAAATCACAGATTAGGGAAATCATATGGAAAACCTCTTCTTCTTCAGGAAGCAGAAATTCTTCAGGGCCTGGATAAGCAATAGCCAATGTACCCCAGCAAACTTGGAAATGAGACTGTCTCTGTAATGTTTTCAGAAGCTTTAAAGTGAATTAGGAACATCTCACAGACTTCAGTGGAACCTTGATGTTCCTGAAGATCATGCCCTAACCCAATATTTATTTGCTTTTTTTAACTCTACACAGTTTATAGCCATCTCTGATAGACTCCAAGTTTGCAGAAGTCAGAGCAGAATGTGGCCTACCTGGCTCTTTCAGCAAGAGCCTGGTAGAGCAGGTACAAAGGTAAGGCCATTGTGCATATAAGCACATCAAGTTCATGATAAGGAATATCAACAAAAGCCTATAAACAGCCAAAACCCAGACAGTTACTACAGAAGTTAACATGATAGCTTCAGTTCAGCGAGATGGAAATATTTTGCGGTTTAAGGAAAACAGCAGTTTGTTAGAGAAGCCCTACTCATTGGATGTGGTGGAAGCTTCTCATCATGGACAAAGAAAGTAACTGTTAGTTTTAATTCTGCCATACTATTTTAAATGATATCGAAAGCACTTAAGGTATCAGTCCAATGTTCTTTTGATATCATACGAAGTAGGGTACCAAGTGGTATCCAAGTGGAGATTGGGGGAAGGTTTTGAGTGAATGCTGTGAAAGACCAGTAGAACCTTGTGAACTATACTTCAAAGTCTCAGTCAAATCACAAGGTTATAGTCTCAAAAGTGATTTCAAAAATAATGGCAAAGCTCTGTTCACTGGCATTTCTTTGTCTAGCTGGCTCAGACAGCCAGTCACCCATACCTTTCTTAATGAGCAATATGGTTATTATTTTGTTAGTCTTTCCACATCTTCTATCAATAGACTCTGTTTTTGACAATAATTTAGCAAACAGTAGTATCATTTTTGCATTAAGCAGAGCAGAATCCAACTCACTCAACCATGACTTGTTTGTTCTGCAAGTGCAAACAGGAAAGCTAGGCTGTTTGTACCACTAAAGTGAGCAACTGTGATGCCATCTCCCAGAGTAAATCTGGTGAATGAGCCATCTGCTCTGCTTTTACAGTTTCATATTGGGTGCATAAGTTCAGATCCTGCTTGGGTTGCAACTTCAAGTGTGAAAACATTCCAAAATTCAGAAATTCAGTTCCTTTCTCTGCTACTCTGGCACAGAATGTATTAGCTCTTACCTTGTGAAATGAGAATTTCAGGTATTTTGTCTTACATTTCAGGAGATTTCACGACACGTGCGAGAGCTGCTGGGGATTGAGGAACCTCTCTTCAGCAGATCCATTGCCCTCCCATACAGAGACAACATGGGTCTCTTCCTGGAGCAGAAGTCCCAATTGGGAGAGAAAGCAGATACCCTCACTTTCTCACAGTTCGTCCAAGAAGCAGGGCTGGAGCCCTATGCTACAGTTCCCCCTTTGGAACAAATCCAGACGGGGGTAGAAGCAGGTACTCTCCCAGTGTTGCAGAACACCCAGAGTCAGGATTAGAGCCTCTCACTGTAGTTCTATCTCTTTAAATTGCCCAGTTGGGCCAGCAATAGATACCATTATTACCTTGCAGTTTGTCCAAGCTGATACGGTTCCACTTTCTTTAGGTTAAAGACAAGAACACTGCTGCTCTTAGCCATATCTTGATAGCAACACATCCCTATATTGGCTCTTTTCTGCAATCACCATCCTTACTTTGCTTCTAGGAACTAAGTGAAGCAGAAGCCATAAGTCAGACATGATACTACTGCCTATCATTGTCTGCTATTTCACAGTTGATTAAAAAGACAAAAGATAATCAGAGCTGTGCTTTAATTATCAGCAATTGATAATTACTTTCCTACACCTCAAGTGAATAGACTGCTCCCATACTTTAGCATTTGCAGACCTGGTTCACTGTTAAACCTAGATGTAAGATAAATGATGTATACAATAATTAGTATATATTTGTGGTGCCTCATGCTGTCAGTGCTCTGAAAGTTTTTAGTTACAACATAAACAAAGCATCCCTGTCCTGATGGCAGAAATGATTACCTGTGAGGTAAGACCAGGCAGCAGTTTATTGTAGTAAATAGTATTGAAACACGTGACAGGGACACACAACAAAGGCAGGAAGCATAAGAGAATACTGTAAGCTGAACTGAAGATTTGTCCTGGGTAAATTTAGACCCGGCTAACTCCACTTTGTTTGAAAGAAGTATCACATAAACAATAGTGGTGGTGCGGCTTTAATTTTACAGCCTATCCAAAGTGTGTACCATCATCAGCGAGGAAGTATGGATAAGTGTTGATTAAAGCCTGGCTCAACAGATAAAATGCTCCTGAGTATTATCATCACTACTTGGTCTAGCAACAAAGACTTCCTTGAGATCCTCCATGAAAAGAAAAGAACTGGGCTTGATCCTGTTTGGTTATTTAAGCGACAGCTGTAGCCACTACAACATAATTGTAGTTCAGTTTCCTGTTAAAACTGCAACAGAAGCCTAGGGAGGTTGAGTCAGGCTCAACTAGGCTAAGACTTTATGATGCAACTTTGCATCATGACT
>NW_028186934.1:0-32809 GCF_003343005.1 Rhea americana
TCTGAGATTTTGACAGTTCACATACCCACCCAACAGACTTCAACCAAATACACCTGGATATCAAGCTTACATTTGCCAATGGTCTGTAACTGGGTTTTTTTATATATATATATATATATATATATATATGTATATATATATATATATACACACACATATTCTTAAGAATTCAGTTCATACATATTTTTTGAGCCAGCTGTATCAGAGCTGAAACTATATTCTGCATATTTCTTCATTCTCCTCTGAAAAGTTTTCAAAAGATACTTGCTTCAGAGAGGTTTTTTCTGAGAGAAATGTTCTTGGCTTTCTGGTCTTTCTCACTATTAAGGCTCTGTGTCAAGGCTTCCTCCATTCCCCAACGCAGTCTCTATCTAACCCAGTATATCCTTTGCTCTTTTACATCAAACTTTGTCAACAGTGATGTTAGACTCATAACTAACATCTGTCCTGATCAAATTGTTCCTCTTATAGTAGCTTTAACCTCAATTAGTTTAGATTATTTGTTGCAACATCTCATCTATACTTAGCCTTATTTTTAATAAGATCTTATTTTCACTCTTTTCCAGTGGTGGTATTAGAAAATAGTATTCGGACTTCTTATCACCGCTTCCTAACACCAAGAGAGAAAATCCGGAGACTTGTTTTGAATTCTCAATGAGACTTTCATTTTGTAATATTAAAAAGATCTTAATAATGAGAGAATCCTGTAGAAAAGCATTCAAGGAGTTGAAATTAGTACACTACAGGAAATACATTTTAAAATTCTGAAAAAATGTTGTACCATATTTAGGTAAAAGCTATACTGGTAGATACAGATAACTATTAAGGTAAAACACATTGTCAAGGCTTCAACTGTTAACATTCATCATGCTGCATCAAAGATTGTAATAGTCACCGATTATTTCTAGCTGCCAGTTCTCTCCCACATGAGATACCTTTGGTATTCAGCCTTTTCCTCTATTTTTAAAATTAAAAAATAAAGTGCAATATTTCAGAAAAGTGTTTTTTTCTTGTTTTTTTTAAATTATCCTAACCCGCACTCTCATGGGTGCCTGCCTGACTGCGAGGACTGCCAGGGCCAGACTCCCGCGGTCAGGCTCCCACATACAGCAGGGATGTGCAACACAACACAGCCTGCCTCCAGCTGCGGTTGCTTTGACACTGATAGCATTCCTGAAAGTTTCTATATTTGCTTCTCTTCCACAAAAATTAACTTAAAAGTGAGAGCTTAATTGATATTGTATTTTAGTCATTCATAAATATCACAAACATGAGCAGCATTTTAACCAGATCCTTATAGTTTATGCACGAAACCACTGCTATTTTTTTTTCCCCTCAACACTGCAGCTACATTTTGTCTTTGTGGGATTTGTAGGACAGGGATTGATGAAATTCAAAAATATTTTTTACTACTGTTAGTTCTCATTATAACACTTGCAGTTGTTTCCTACATCCCCTTTCTTGCCTTAGTCATTCTTTAATGACTGAAAACATTTCCTTTATTTTTTCTCCCTTGTAGGGATTTTTTTTTTTTGTTCTTACTGTAAGTGAGATCCCTCCAAGGCCATATAAGCTTTCAGAATACTGGAAAAAATTCAAGAAAACAAAAAGATCAAGAAAAAAAGCGCTGAAAAAACACAGCAAATAGCTCACAGCAGAAACCGCAGTCCGCTTGGCATTCCAACCCTGCGAGGAACATCGCCTTTGCAAACTTGAGCAAAGGCAACTTCATCATACGATGTGATGGCACAGAAACACAGGTATGTTGTAAGTAGGCTCATATTACCAAAAAGGACATCGAAAAGGAAACGCAGATGGCCAGCAAGCTAGCACTACTTAAGCAAAAGTGTCTCTCAATTCTGTGGAAAGTTTCCCATTTCACTTGGGCATACTTTGGTATTCAGGCCTGCATCCCATTACCATTAATAAAAAGTGAGTATGGAAGAAGAGTAACTAGGTTGATAAAATCTGCTGAATTGACCAGGTAATTGCAGCTTGCCTGGTCCAAATTACAGCGATCTGTTACATCTGTAGGTATCCAGATTCCTCACCTTTGGCTCCTCCTTAATTATTAATTATATTAAGTTATTTAGGTGATTACTAATATACTAAAACCTTAGTACAGTATTATTCCAGTATTAGTACAATATTCTCAGGCAATTCAAAAACAGCAAAAGGTTTTGCAGTAGTAGCAATTTGCATCTTTGAAACCCTGCCCCTCAGTGACACAAAATCTTGCAGCGATATTAACTGAGCATTTGCACGCGATAAACTATTAGTGTTATTTTTAGGGAAATGTGCAACTTATTTATTAAGGATTGTACGATACATGCCAGACAACTGACAAGATTTTCTGCAGCAAGTCTCTTCGGCGATCATTTTCATAGTTCTGGATTGCAATTTTAAATTATATAACCTTCACATTGCATTTCACAGCTTTTTATATGTGATTGTAACAGATTGGCAGCTGTGCTGTAGTTAATGTTAACTGTTGCCTTCTATTTAAAGGTCAACTCTACTCTAAAATTCATATTCTTGATTGTCTTGAAAATTTGCTTTGCCTACTTGGTATACAGAACAGTGGTCTAAATTATGATTATTTGTGAAAGAGGTTTCTGAAAAACTCCTATATAAAAGAGTGGTAAATAAAGTCCCTCTAAAGCACGTAAATTTTACAAAAAATCACATGATTCTTCTCATGCGTATGTGTTATTCAACCTATAGCCCTAACCGTCTGCAAACTGAYTGCCGTAGCTAAAGATTCATTTTAGCTAGTACATGTCTCTTCAGTGAAGAAATTTAAGAAAATGTTAATAGAGATGATAATGAACTAAATTGGCATGCCTAAAAGAATTAAATGCACATTTGTATCAAGATTCCCTCTAGCTTGATATTTTGCACCAATGTGCTATCAAAAATGAGTGAAAGACTTTGGGTGAGAGGCTGTGATTAGTTAAACTGAATTATATGCACTCTCTGCCACTGGAATAAGGAGACATACACGCAAACATGCTTCAGAAGGCTCATTTAGAAATTTTGCCTGGGGATCAAAATAACCTGGAGCAGAATAATATTTTAAAATTTTCTAAAGCCAACCTGCTGACTCCAATTTTAATTCAGAAATAGTGTTAAGGAAATTAACACTGATTAGCTGGAGGGAAGCTAAGTTAACAAGGGCACACTAATCACATTCCCAGCACAACGAAGCCGAATGCGATCAAATGGAAGAAAGCTGCCGGGCCAACGCATTCCTGGTGCGAGTGCTGTGAACGTCAGAGCGTCCCTGAAGATGGACAGTTATTCCTCAAGAGTCAGTCAGCCGGAGTGTAGCATGAGTAGTGCTATATAATACAGAAAACTAAGCATTTCTGTTAACGGTATTATAGCAGATTTAGGATTGACAAAAGTTCCTTGTACACTTCCATAAAGCAAAGAATGAGTAAATTTAAAGTCTTGAAAGCAAGGTCAGGAAAAATTCAGGTCACACAAACAATTTCTGAAAGCGAGGGAATACAGAGTAAATATAATCTTCATTTTAATTAGCCATCTTTGAATGTTGTCTCAACACCCCAACCATTACATCTGCCAAGATTCTCCCTTTACAGTTGCCAGAGAAACAGGGAATAGAGCAGATGAACATCACAAAACCAAAACTAAACACTTGCCTTTCCCTGAAATTCACTGTACTCAGTGGGCCTGCTTTAAACAACGCACCCAGATCAGCTAAGTATCACCCAACCTTCTGCTGTGGTTCCATCCAAGGCGAAATCCGTCCGTACTTTCCACTAAGCTCTGGAGGTCACTGCTGTGCATGTTAACAGACGGGCTACAATGTGCACCTACAGTCACACAACGTACAAATTTGGTACTGAAAGGAGTATGCTTGATCTCTGCAGGTTCACAGCCACGTCTCCGCGTCCCAGCTGACAGCTCCCCAGCGCGTAACTCCACCGCTCTGCCAGAGGCAGACAAATGCTGCAAAGCAGAGGCGAGGAACCCCACATTTGGATTCACCAAGCTGCATTCACTCGGAGCTTGCTAGATTTGCTCTTTGACGCTGGATTTTGCTTTAATACAGAAATTGGATGCAATGTAATTTCCCTTTTTATTTACTCTGTTGGTCAAAGTAACTTTCTTGTTTACACCAAACCAAAGGTTTAAACCCTATAAAAGATTTAAGTTCTATTAAAAATGTTTCACGTAAGTCATTTTTTCCTTAAACTGACCTGGTCTATGCACATTATTTACATAACCACTGTAATATCTATTTCAAACCTGACAAGACAGCTCTCTTTAGAGCAGCAGGCTGTCCTGCCTGTCACCATGATGGGTAAACAGTGTCACCTTCTCAGGGCGCAATGAATTATAGAGAAGTAGTAAAGTGCACCATCCATCACAATGGCACTAAGTAGGTTTTTGAAGTAGATTTAAGATATCACAAATGCTGTTTAGACTGTTACCAGAAAGCACAAATTGGACAGCTCATATACAATGGCCATATGATGAATGGACATGACAGGTCTTCAAAGAAAATGAGTCCTGCTATTCTACAAATAACCTTGTCACAAGGAAAGAAGAACTATAGCTCTACTGGTAGCCAGACTGCAATAACATAATGGCTTTATTTGCCTGAACTTCTAGCAAACCAAACATGCAAAAGAGATACAATGAAGCAGCAGTATTGAAGCAGCTTTAGCAATTATGCCACACACAATAGAAACTCTCCATTATGGTTGCAAAACATTTGTAAGAAAATTATCCAGATTGAGTAGCTGTTAAAAAGATACCTTTTTACAGGAAAACCCTCAAGATGTTGCAATCACAACCCACTGCAACATACTCAAAACAGAAAATTGGTACTATTGATGCCTGCAATTATGTCTCCCTCCGAAGGCTGATCCCAGCAACAACCACCACCTTCTCATTTAAGGATTGTCTAACACCCTTAWTCTAAATAGTGGGGACTTCTGCATAAGCTTGAAATCACTACCAATTTCTCCATAGCCTAGAGGCTATTGACAAATAGGTCAATCTCCCTTTCAAGGCAAAGCTCTGCAGACCTAAAGACACTTAGGGCAAACTCTTTGAATAATAATAATAATAATAATAATAAATCTGAAATGGAAGAAGGCTATCTTGAACAACTGACTATAAAAACTGCAAACAGGCAGTCAATCTTTGGCTCAGGTATGAGATTCTACCTTAAAAAAGCCAGGTTACACCCTACTGATGAGCGCTTCAACCATACACACAGTCCTGATCCCTGCAGAATCCAAGCATAGAGAAAAGCATCCTGAAGCATAACTAAGCCTGGTGCATTTGTAGCTGGTAAGCACATCAGTGTTTTCCCTGGGACCCTGGATTTTCTTTAATATGATGAATYTGCTAGTAGCAACATTTACATTCATGAAATAAATCTTGAAGGCCACAASTGCATTTTTATCTCATTGCAATTACTAGTCTTATTAGACTAGTACAAGAAAGTAACATCACATATTGAGCTTTCTGACAAATATATGCCAAGTCCCTTCATTAGTACTTTTTGCTTGCCCATGGAAATTACAGCACACACATCATGAAGGTTAAGACTTGCCCTTGCCTATTTCATTTCAGTTCTTGAGAACAAACTTCACTATTAAGTATTTTGGTTTTGTTCTGTTTTTTAAGTGATGGAGCCCTGGAACASAAGTTGTATGAGATAATGAGCAAGACACTCAACCTGGAAAGCAGGAACATAAAGTACTGCATGGAAAAACACAGAAGAACATCGAGGAGATAGGCGACAGAAGCTAGCCAGACCGTTCCGTGGGACAAGGAGCATCAACAGGGCACGCTGACCCACAGTCACGTGGCTGGGCCCATGCCGGTGTGGTGCTACACCTGGGCTTTGAACCGAGATTAATGATGAGCTCAGTGTGCTTACTGCACGTGTAGTACATAAAAACCTCATACAGGGCTCCCCACACACAGCGTTCCTCACGACGGACCGACACTCAGCGGTGCCTGGGGCTGACCTGTGCTACTATTGCCTCGATCGKGAAATCGCTGGGAAACCTCCGCTCAGAGGTAATTAACGCTCAGTATCGACCATAGCGTGCCTCGTGTTCATGTGTCTGTCCCTGCCGGCGGTCCAGGCKGTGCCCCTGCCTCACCCTTGCAACTACACAGAAAAAGGAGACGGAGAGAAGCGTCRCTCCCAGAGACCCGGAGCTCCACTCCAACCCACTCCTCTGAATGACAGGAATCCCTTGGGCTAAAAAGCTTGGATGCTTTTAAGAAAGAGATACTGAAGCTTGCAGACCTCAGGACAAGAAACCGAAAGGGTCCGACTTTCTACCAACCCTCAGATTTCTCTCTACCAACCCTGAATTTCAGTCTAAAATTCAAAATATTTTAGCAGTTCATAAAATGGGAGAGCTAACACCCTGCAATGTTCCCCATGTTGACCCACTACAAGATCTCCACAGTGCAAAACATTTTATGAATTATGGGCAACACTTCCAGAAGGAAAACACACAACTAACATTTTACTGGTAGAAATGAATTGATACGCTATAAACACAATTAGGACATTCAGAAAGTACGAAGGTATTCTGGAAGAGGTATCCCCTAAACTCAAAAGCTACTGCAGCCTATTCCTGTTTTATTAATGTTCCGAGTCATGAAAACAAATCTTTCTTTTAAACGATAGTCAAATAAACTAAGACTAAATCCCCTCTGCATCATTGTGGGCAACACACAATATTTTATATTTTATAGAGGAGAAAGAAAACAGTAATGCAATTAACAGTGAAATTTACATTGCAGGTTTTACATTTCAGAAATGTTTATTCAGATTTATAGTATTTCAGGAAGGTAATGGAAATGGCTGCCCCTTTGTGTGCYCCCAATGTATTTGGGCAGCAGATATAAGAAGGTAGCCAGTGAAGATGGTAAAGACACTAGAAGATGATAATCTAAAAATCTCCCTTCACCTGGCAACTAACCAATCCTTAATGCAAAATGTTTTTGTTGACAAGCAATAGATGCTAATTCATCAACTCAGATTTTTTTTTCTTTTTGAAATATTTTGTAAGGTCTTCACTAAGGTCTGACTAATTTTTAACTTTGAATTCAGATTTGGGCCAATTTTATTTTACCTGATTATGTTTCATCATCTTCAGGCTGGGCATTCGACCATGCATACTTTGCCAGCAGAACTCAACAAACGCTGTTTTCTATTTCACCAAAACCGACAGAAACGCTCGCGTTACCTCAAGAGTCCCTTTGGCAGAGTACGCTGCGTAYGAGTACGGCAGGTCTCGGCTGTGAAGCTTTTTGGTCTCTCTGTTGCACTGTTGTCCACTAGGATAAAAGCATTCACCGCTGCTTCTCAGAGTTACTGTATTCAAAGAGGAGCTCGGCAGGTCAAGCAAAACAGAGTAATTTGCTAGCTGAACATCTTCAAGGCCATGAGAAGTCCACCGAGCCAGAATTTTCATTGCCACGTCTGTATCTTCTTCTCCAGGGAACTGTAGCAAATCTCTAGGAAAGAAAGAAAGAAAGAAARAAAAAAGACACAAGGGTCTGTTTATTCTCCCCCAAGACACTTGTACCTTTGTCAACATGCAGCAGTCCAAAATTTTATGCATGTGAAGTATGGGATCCATGATGGACCAAACATGCAAAAACTGCCCTTCATTTTCTTTGCAAATAATTCCTTCCCAGTTATGAGACAAAACCAAACCAAACCCAACCCTCTTTTTTGGAAATAAAAATGAGGAATAAATATTTATAGGAAAAGTATCCAGCTGAAATGTAGAGAATCCCACAGAAATTATCACAATAATTGCTTCAAAATTAATCTCTGTGATGCTGATCAAATTTCCGATATTGCACCAATTTAATCAACCATTTAATGTAAAAAAAAAATGTAATCCAAAGTAATATTTCAGGGATTTCAGGGAGGGAGTGATGCTGAAAATTAGGYATAGTTACCTGTTTGGCTTAAATTCATCAAGTAAAGCAAAAATTTGCTGAGCAGAATGGAACCATCTCCCCAAACATTATCTTTTTTTGTCAGAAAGTTTCCCTCAGACTTCACACCTAAAAAGGATTACCCGAGCCAACAGCTTGGCAAGGAGCACAGAACAGGCGCCTGGAAATTATTCTGGCACCATCTACCCGCCGGGGCCAGCAGGGACTCCAGGTGGCTTGGGGGGGGCTTTTATCACCGCGTTTGTATCGCTGTCCGACMCCTGCGACCAGCCCGACCCCGGGAGCACAGCACCGAAAATCCCCCCTTCCCTCCCGCCCCAGCAAACGCCCAGGGAGCCCCAGCGCGGAGCGCGTATTAAGGATAACTTTAGAGGAAAGCCACGCTGCAGCGACACCTGAAAGGCCTCCGCTTACTCGTATAAAGCGCCTGTACTGCATGAGCGAAAAAACGGCATTATTCAAATGTTCAAATCAAAAGCGCTACTCAAATGCAGAGCAAGAAGCTTAAAGAGCTATCTGCCGAATTGCACGAGGATTTTCGATTGCGGTAGGTCTGCAACCCTTGCAGGGCTGAGAAGCGAGAGGAAGGATCACACGGGCACTGATTTCCAAGCACAGAGATACAGACACCTGCTGAAACTCCYGTTCACAAACTTCTCGCCACAAAAAGACCAATTCTCAAAAGATATTTAGGTGCCTTAGGGTCCCTAACGGAACTTTGAAAAACACCTTGGCCATCCCGCACGCATCCAGCGCGGCAGCTGAGTAACGTACCGGCTTTTTAAAGCCRCTTTTGCAGCGCGGCGAGGTTTGCGGCTCCCACCAAGCGCACAGCTGCCTTTACGGGCACCTCGGGGCTTTTCGGAGTCCAGCTGCCGGACAGGCGAGCTGCACCAAACCAAACGTGCTGCTGCGGCGGCTCCCCGAGAGCGCCGCGCTAACRCCAAAGGTAGACTGAGGGCAGAAGGAAAGCACGCGGACTCCCCCCTTCCCAACCAAATCAGTGTATAGTTTAACAGACCGTYAAGAACATTTACTGCCTAAACAACGTGCCAGCTGTAACATTTTCTACTATAGCCTGGAAAAAGCTCAAGTGCGGTATATTGCAGTCAAATGTCTTACGTCCTTCGCATCATGGGGATGAAACAAATATTCCAACACCCAATGGGTTTTAAAAAATGCTCTAAAGAGATGYGTTGTATCACAGTCTGCACACCAATGGCAGATTACTGGAGAATGAAATTCATATTCAAAATCTTCACAAGAACGTCGGACTTAGGTTAAAGATTTCAGAGGTTCGGTAAGCAGGAATAACCGTCAAAGGTCATTCTTCAGATTTCATCTTTTTAAGTTATCTAAAATAAAACTTCAAGCAGCTGGCACAAGATGGACAAGTTAACCCCATCTGTAGCATATTACACATCTCCAATTTCATCTGCTGTGCCCACTCCTGTAATGACATAAACCTGGACAATACAGAAAGAGAGAAAGTTGATTAACACAGTCCTTAGCAGAACATCCACATTTCCCACAGGCGACTGAACCGTTAATAAATAATCGCAAGAAACATATCCCATACCAATAATATTGTGGCACATTTTAGTGAGCATTCAGTCTTAATAAAAGAAATTAATAAAAGGAGAAGATACAATAAGCAGGTTGCTCCCTCAATAAGTTGCTTTCCACTCCTCAATCAAATAAGCCTTCCTTTGAAACCTGTGGGACAGCACAGCTGATTAAATCAAAGAAATGAACACACTCACTATTTACTCCATAATTTCTTTACGGGAAGTTAAAACCAAATTGCAAACCACGACACACATTTCATTAAAATAACTCAGCAGGTAGACTTCTTTGATGAGTCTTATGAACAACACAACACCAAGATTTTTTTCATGATTTCTTACCACAGTTGAGCTACCTTTGATGCAGATCTGCTGACTGCACGCACTTAAAGCCAGACATCAACTTGTCTCACTATTTTTATTGCATACTACTTGGATAAGAAGTATATGTAAAAACAGTATTTCCCGAAAAAGACCAAATTCGCAGCACTAATGTTTGACAGCGTCTCCCGGCTGTCGAAGAGAAAACCCAGCCCTTCACATGCACTTCATAGGCATCCTCTACGCCGTCGCCAATGTCAACTAATTTACTTCTTAAAACTGCCAGGGCGTTCAGATTCGTGGTATTAAAACCTAAGCAGCTGAAAGAAGTAGGCTCTCAGGACAATTATGTTTCTCACTTTCGCAAGCTGTTGCATACTTAGCAGGAATCAATAGCAACGTGATGGCCAATTTCCATTTCCAGTGCTGCTTTTAATAACATCGGCCAAATTTTTTATTCCCTTACATTAAAATGATACTTTCTTCAGCGACTCGTTCGGCTTCAGTCAACGGGAATATCGACAAAGTTAACGGTCAAATCTCAGTTACTGTAGATCTGCCTGATTTACTGAAGTGGAGCCACCAAGGACTTAAGATGGGTCTCAAGTCAGAATCAACATTAATAAAGGTAACAGTAACAATCGGAACAGTGTTGTGTCTTTATCCRACGATCTCAAAGAGCTTTCCATTCCTCTTTCCATTGCTCTCTAACACAGCTAGGAAAAATGAGCCACGAGCTTGTTTTGACTTATATTCTGCTTCACCTCAATTATGCTAGGTTCCTGAGCTGAAAAAAGGACAAAATTGTGTTTAAAACTTAGAAAGCATACACTTGCTCATTTAGATAAGGCAGAGTTTTCCCACTTTGATACCATGAAAAGATCAAGAAATTTTTTTTGAAGACACATGCTTACGCTTCCTGTGTAAATGAAACTGTTTTACTGTCTGACCTGCCGAACGTCCTGGCAAGTTAAGACAAGCCGACCAGTTCTGYTGAAGCTTCAAAGTCCTACAGTTAAGAAAATAATTTGAAATAAGCTGAAAATACACCTGCAATAGAGCTGGGCTTTTTGCAGTCTCTGCASCTTCAAACAACAAATCTATAACAGATGATTATAAAAGATAAATGAACACACAAAATACAGGAATTTTATTTTAAAATTGGTAACCATGGGGAACATGGAGCTGAAGCAGCTAATGGAAAGTCATTTTCTATAACAGCACTTATTTCAACACAGCTTCCTGAAGAGAGGAAAAAGGTATTCCAAACAAACCAGCTCTTTATTGCCAGTTTTACACCAGAACACTAGAAATACCATTCAAAGGATACTGAAAACTTACACTAGGGTCAGTCCACCAGGCAAAAGATAAAAGAATTTAACTGTTTGACTGTTCCTTATCACAAAATCCTATTAAACTGATACAAACACACACACACACAAAAAATAACAACTGGAAGCAAATCTAAAACTGTAGTAAATTCTACAGAATTGCTCTTCTGAATCTATAAGGAAGAAAAATTTTCCTTAAATATRAAGAACTTTGAGAGAAGATTTTATTATTTTAAAGATTAAATGTCTGTATCTCAAGAAAAGTAGAAAATGGTCTCTACATATTTGCTTATTAAAAAAAAAAGATTTCAGTTTTACAGAGTAAATCTAACTTTCATTTTTACCAATTTTTGACCATTAATTTTTACTTTTTTCCTTCCAGTTYACAGTAATTATTGATAAAGCAATTAATGAATTTTTACACAAGAACTAAGAACAAATACAACTTTGGAAATTTTTCAGCTKGGAAGCCGTTTTCTAATTTTGTGGGTCACAACAAATTCACCAGACAATTTTTTGCATAAAGCTTCTCTGTCCGCTCAGCGTTCCCTTGCCCAACATGCTGTTTCCAATAGCGTCTGGCAGCAGATGCTCCAGGATTGCAAGAAACACGTCATGCAGAGTTATTATATTTTCAGCTTTTTGTGCAAATGTGTTTTTTTTTTTTTTTTTYTTTTTTTTTTTTTTTTGACCCACAAACTTTAAGGCAGAATTTGAAAAACATTTACATGTGCTGAGGATTTCAGAGCCTGTATCTGTCCATTAAAAGCTGAGATGCTGCAGCTGAGGAAGACCTCAAGCTGCCCACAGCCCTCGTGCAAACCAACCACTCGGATSCATCACGTGTGGCATGTACACGCAGCCACCTGAACACTTCCATGAAACACGATCTGCCCTAGCCACATCTGCTTGCATTTTAATTACATGTTCCTACTGGACGGTCTGCAACCCCATCAATCAGGTTTCCCRCGGTCTGGCCAGCAATCTGCAGTTTCCAAAGCAAAAATCAAAGTGCAGGAGAGGATCACTATTTATCAGAGGGTTAAAATATTTAACATGCCCTTAAARAAACATTTTCATGGTGTAAACGGTTGACTATATACAGTTTAAATGCAGGACAGGATTCAATTGCTTAAAGCGACCCAAAACCACTTTAAGCTCTTCAGGCTATGTYGCAAGGCCCTCAGCAACTGCTCCAGAAAGCAGCCCTCCCACGGGCCCCCATCACTGCACACACTCGGAATACCCTGGGCATCCAAAACAGTACTATTTTTAGCACTGATAAGAATATTAGTTTTGTGGTCATGGACCACAAGAAATCAAAGCTACCAGTACTGCCTTCCTTGGGGCATCTCCTGGGAGGTGGGACTTTCTTCCAGTCCTACTTTGTTCTGGCTGACAGAAAAATTTACCCATAGCTCATCAGAATAGAGTGATGCCGGCACAGTCTGTCCTAATGAAGSAAAAGCTAAAACCATGCTCATTCTTGGGTAAAAGTCTCTCCCAGCAAAGAGAACATTTACAGGTATGCATCTGTATGTGTATATGCTACACAACACCTACAGTACAGATATCATGCCATTAACATAAAAAGTATGATTTATGACAGCTTTTTATTTTCTATAGATATGCAATAAATATATATTTTTTGTAGTTCTGTAAAACATAACATCAGATAACGGAACAGTGACTCTAGAGCCAGTCGTGCCATCCTTTAACAGAAAAATGCCTTAAAAAAAAAATTGTATGCTTCAGGGTGTTTCTGAAACAAATGCAAATTGAGACAGTGAGATACAGTATCATGAGTCCTACACTGTTAAGCAAGAACCTGTAGAAAATATGGCTTTTCAGAAGACCCAGCTCTTAAATTTTTCAGAGGACAGATATGGAAGAGAGATGATGTGCGGAAGTGTAACTCTGTCAAAACACAAGGAGTACATCCATCAACAGATCATTGACTGACATTTGCAGAAGCCATTTCAATTAATCCATAGCAAGTTTTGAAAAATAAATACTTGTCAACAAGCAATCTGTCTGCAAATACATTTTAAAAAGTAGTGCAGTACATGTTCACCCTGCAGGAATTGCAAGTTTATATCTTCTCTGCAGATATGTGAGAATATATTCCTATTTTTAGCAATTCCTGATACTGTAAGTCATAATTTCTGAACAACTTGTGGCACAAACTGCTTCCCAGCAGAAGCAGGACTCCTGTTACACCCTTCTGGGTACGGTATCACATTGCCTTTTGCAGCAATGCAGCTAATAATATTCCTGGTGTGTCATGAATCAGCAGCGTCTGCAAATCCTGGTCATACAAGTCCCTCATCTAAGGTTCCMAAAACACTGCACATGCGCACGAGCGTTTGAGCCTAGAAACCGCTGSGCAAGGAACAGACGACTCAGACCCAAAAATCCCAAAGTCAGCCCAAAAGACGCTGAACATAGGCAAAACGTGCCATGACAGGTACGTGAGAACGACTGGAAATCTGGCTCGGAAATTTGCTGTAAACTGTTCTGAATACACCAGGTTCTCGAGAATAAAGACGTATTTAATACAATGTATTTTTCCATAAGCCAACGTGCAATTTGTAACAATGTGGAAAATAGAAGTTGTAAAACCAGGCAGCTAGGAGTTTGGGGTCTGATCTGCGCTAGCTATACATTTTCAGAGGTGCAAGTGTGTGAATATGTGACTCAAATGGCAAATATTCCTTCAGAAGTCTTTTGAGCCTTTACAGTGCTCAAAAATAATCACACAGAACTGGCATTCGGGTCCAAGTTCAAATGATAGGTCTGTTGTACAAGCTATTTAAATTTCTTTTCTTTAAACGTTTCTACGATACTACTACACCAACTAATCACACCTAAAGATTTGACCCAACATAAGAAAATAGTGACCTGATAGCAGCCACGCTTAACACCAGTATATAGTTAGTTCTCATGCTTTTAATTTTGCTTTTCTGCCTCCCAGCACAAAGAACAGTTAACTGAACAAGGTACCCAGGATTTTAATATTCGCCTCAGACCAATGTCAAACAACTTGTTAAATCCCTACTTTTGTTCACTTACGATCACATATCCAAAAATCTGAAGGCCAGTGGGGTTTGACATTAAGAAGTGAAAACCACAAAACCAYATTTTCAAGTTTTTGAGGGCAGACAGTGACAGAGCCGTGAGCAGAAACCACAGTGCCCCATCCATCTTCAGTAATCGAAGTATCTGATACTTCCTTTAAGTCATCTTTAAACCTAATTGCTTCTTTTAGGCATTTGTTTTCCAGCAACATGCACCTTGCTTAATTATCCAGTGTAGAGTGAGAGCACAAGGACTGTCGTTTAGCATTTCTCCCCCATATTTCTAGAGATACAGATCAAAAAAAAAAATGCTCATTATTCATTTTCAGAAGAACTAATGAACCACAGAAATCTCAATCTGGAAAATGACAATTTGAGACCCCCCCTAAACGGGCTATCTTTCAAAATCCCAAAGGCCTTTAACTCCAGTTGTCAAAGAAGGACAGCTGAGACGCTTTTTTAAATTGCATACTTCAATGCGAAACAAGTCTTTGTCATGACTCGTTGTTACTCTTGTTTAAAAAAAAGACTGGAGTYGAAAGGCTCCTTTTTGAAAAGCAAGCAAATCTTGTTGCTTCCTACTACTGTGCTCTCGAGTCTCCAAATATCTAAAACAAAATTTCATCTACTCCTTCAGACACTTCCTCTTTCTAATACTGTAAACTGTGTTCAACAGATGAACTGACAATAAAACAAATCTTTAGAAGTAGACACAGAATGGAGAAATGTGGATGAGAAACCTCTTTCTCCATTAAACAATCTCTTGTTTCCAAGACCTCTCAAAATAATTTCCTTTCAAAATCAGTAAGATCAGCACCCACCTTTTTTTTTTTTTTGCTATCAACTTCCGTAGTTGCTATACCTCACATAAACAAAGGACGATCACTCCTACATCATAAACAAGGTTATCACAGTCTATGTATATGCTTAATTCCAGCTATAAYATCCTAAATAAACTTGTCCTAAGATATAATGTCACTCAGCATGACTTAACCTAAACTTTTATTTTGGCCATACAAGGATATCCTAACTCTCTTTTTAACACAGCAAAGTGAATATATTCTTTCTTAGAGGWTATGGGTCTCATTATCTCTTATTTACAAAGGAATTGACTCAAATTTTCTCTTAAGGCAAGAGAAGAAACAGGTCCCAAATTTTAAACAGAGCTCTGCATTTTCCAGCAGGCTGGAACACCAAGGACAGCAGATCCTACAGCTATAGGAGGACAACAAAAAGAAATCCCTCACAYTGACAGTGTCTGCAAACAACCCTGTTTTAACAGGTAAAGCACTGCCCCAGCAGGACTTCACAAGTATGTATTTTTCTTTTCTTTGCAGACCACAGGGAATATGTCAGTGTCTCAATAAAACGTGAGCAGCTACATAACCAAGTCCAAGGGGTATCTTTTACTGCCTAGGCCATTTCCATTAACTTAGAGCAAGAGACAAATTCAGTATGGATATGAACAGCACTGGGTGTTTTACTAATGCTTTTTACACAGAAAACCCACTGATTAAAAAATCTTGAAACCTTGCTTTTCATACAGCAATTCCGCTGCTCAAAAGTTCTCGAAATCTTAGCCCAACTGTGTAGTATTTTTTTCCTTCCATTTCCCAATCATTACGCTACACCGTGAACTGAAAAGCAATCAGACTGAATGCAAGGTGTCATTCTGACAGCACTGGGCAACTTTGTTTAAACTGGATGATTTAACTTTTGAATAAGACCTTGGTTTCCAAAAGACCTGGGGGAGTTACAAAGTCATGCTAAGCCCAATCCTCCAAAAAAGTGCAATGCTTAGAAAAGCTACCTATTATTTGAAGATTTAGATTGATTTGGAATTGGATAAAGCCCAAAATTAAATATTTAATTTTTTAAAAATAGAAATAAAGTAAAACCTTAATTTTCAATCATAAATCTCAAAAATTTAACCCTATATACAAGAAACTCTTAGTCAACCCTGTTCTACTGCCTTTCTTTTACCAGCCATACGGTTCTTATCACTATCTGTTAACTTAYCAGTGCAACCATATTGGGACTGGAGAGATTTCTACTGATATAACATCAGCTTAGACGTTTTATGAAAATACTCAAACTAATGTGTATTTACAGATTTTGAACTAATACATCAGTCAGATATATTCATTAAAATGAAATCTGCAAATAAATAAAAAGGGAGTCAATACTATTTCTATACATTTATGTAAGGGAAAGGTTATCCTGAATGTCATACCGCATGGCTTATTTCAGATAATCTCCATTTTACCAGATGAATTATCAGGATTTCAACAGAATTTATCTTAACGTAAAACACTGATATCTTTGAATTGACCCTTCAGTTCTGATACACAACTGAGGAAATCAACAATGATAACAAAAACGGTGCCCTGAAGTTATTTATGCTATATGGTAAATMTAATTGCATGTGATACAAAACCTCTTTCCAAAGGAGCAAGTTAAACATCTTAGAAGGAGAAGCTTGGAAGAGACTGCAGAAGGATCATCCAGTTTAAGGCAGGTTTGCTGGGACTGGATGTTTGTTCAGAAAGCCAGTCCCTCCAAAACACCAGATCGGCTTTCAATAATCGACTTTTTAAAATAGGCAAAACTCAGTGTCTTCTTCCCGACTCCTAGGCATCCACTAATCTTAAGATAACGGTTGCTCTGAGGTTCATATTTGGGTTCCAAAGTCACTATTTGCAAGGAGATTCCTGCAGGTTTATTCTTAGTCAAGCAAATTTGCAGTCACTCTTGGTGRTGCAGTAAACCTGCACATTTCACTTGAGGTCCCTCACTGAAGTCCTGCCTTCTCCCACTTTTAAGGTCTATCTGCTCACTTCACTCCTCTCAGCAGCCTCCCCTTCGCTGCAAGCTCTGCAAGGTCCCTCTGTACCACAGCATCCAAACTGGTTGCTCTATGAAGGTCCAGGCACCTCCAGTAACCTACATCCCCAAAGGGAGCACTGAAACGCTTTGGTGCGTATGGTGAAACATAGGTTAGAGGTCCAACAGCGTACAGTCCCCCAAAACATCTCACAGGAAAGGAACCTTATCCCCTGCCCCAGTCTTCTCCTTTTACACTGTTAATATGATATCCCTCCTTTCCACTTTGCAACCCCCAAAGCATAACTTCCTCCCCATAGCAATCTGCCCCCAAATATTTTCTTGCCCGTTCTGGGCTTCTCTCAGAATTCTGGCCCTTCTTTATCCGAGAATAAAATTAAAAAATGAGCAACTTCTCATGAGCAGTAGGTGTTTTCACAGAGCAATATTTAAATGGTCTAATTCATTTTCAGCATCTCCTATGATCAAACTCAAATTTCCACAACACTTTTGATTGAATAAAACACAAAGAAAAGACGAAAAACAATAGCAAAACACAGATGTTCAGAAATTAGAATCAAGGCTGAAAAATGCCCCCTAGTATTCAACAGACGTTAATGTGCAATCACCTGAATTGCTTGCTGGAAGTACGAACGGGCTATCGTGGTGCAGGAGTGCTTAAACCTGAAGGCCAGAGGGGGGTGGCTGTTGCTAGGCAGTAAAGAGCAAAGTGCTCTACTTCCAAGCTGCAGTATCAATTAAATCTTGGGGAAAAGAAAAGCAGAAGCATTACACATCAAGAGCAAGTTTCGGTGTATTTTCTCCACCCTCCTCCTACAAAGATAGGCCGGTTCCCAGTCTCAGCTTGCTCTTAACGTGGTATTAAATAAGCTACGTACATACAAAGGCACAACGCTGCAGTCAGAAATTCGGCAGCGGTACCCATCTGCACCAGGTAAASCAAGTTCAGCGTGTGGTTGTGTATCTACACCGCAAAAGAGGCAAAAGAGGCACAGCCATCCAGTATCGCTTCTTGTCTCTACGCCGAAACAAGAAAAAGTCATCTACTAAACTACCTCCGAGGTGGAGGAATTGGGGGAGGCAGGGGTCTGTTTGTTATTAACGTTACTAATACTAGTATTCTTAATAACTACCTAAGCAGATTATATAGCCACAACATTTCATCCCAAGTTTCTTGCAAAGCTGTGATGCTTACATGTATGACACAAAAAAAGACAAAGTATCAAAATGGAAAAACTAAGGAGCTTGAAGAGCAGCTTTACATTTTTTGATGAAGGGGGRCCCCAAAACAGCTTTACCAATGTAGGTACAGTCAAAAATGTATAAGCAGACCAAAGGAAAATATAGTTAAAAAAAAAAAAAAAGTTAGCCATAATAGTATCTGAAACAACAGCCACTAAGACACAGGTATCTGTGAAGTCTTTGTTTTGCAGGATGTAAAAATAAGTTGAATTGAATTTTACTGGAAATCTTCACAAAGCAAATACATCTTCCTTTGGGAATATGTGAATACAACAACCGTCTCCCTGCAAAGAGTCTAAAGAGTATTCCACTCATTCTTCAACTTCCTCCCCCCCACCTCCAAACAGTTCAAATTAATAACCCATATTCCTATGAATTTGCTGACAGTACTGACATTTGTACTATAAATAGAATTCTGCCAAAAAGATTAAAAAAGACATCAAAAGACTCAACAGTTCATGTGCATTTATTCCTGAGCAATGTACTGTAATATCACGTTACAGACTTTGCACACACCTGTTTTAATATACTGATTTAAATTAYCTAGGTGAAAACCCATATGTAGACACTCACTTTAAAGTTATTTTATTTAACGAGAAATCATTTGAGCCTTTTACTCCTTCGCATTTTCTGCTGGCCAAAAGCATGCCCACCTCCAGCTTCAGTAACTCCACTGCTGCAAAGTGCTAACCCATTACCCCAGAGCAAACCGCGGACTTTCTTTCCCTCCCCCAGTTAAAACTATGCCCAAATAAACTACTTCTGRACCAAAATAAACACACCTAAATTTAGACCAACTGCTTCAATTTCTTCTTGTGTACAAGGTCAATGATAAAGAGAATTAGGATAGTTTTACTAACTTCTCAGTTTTGGTTAGATGTTCAATCAAGTTACTTTTAAACCTATGAACTTCACTTTGTATACAAGCTCTTTATTACAAGCAATGTTTATGAGTGCTGAGCAATATAGGGCACGTTAGAAGGCAAAAAGTGGGCCAACTACATTATCGTGGGCTGCTACTGAAGGAAATAATGATCTGGAAACGTATACAACATTGAGTGGAAAAAAAAAAGAAAACATGAATTTTATTCAATGTGATCACCACTTAAAAAAATACCACATGTAGCTAAGCTTAGAATACCTGATTTACTTGAAATCACTGTAACACAGAATGTGAGGGAAGATCCCACACGTTCATCATTGCAGTGAAGTTAAGACTTTGGGCAGCCAAATGTAATATTAGTGACAGCATGTATTTTCCAAAGCACCCAAAGGATTTAGGAGTGCAACAAAACCCCAGGCGCCTCCGCACTGAATTGCATTTGGTAGTATCTCTTCCATATATTGTTTCAAATACCAAATTTCCTTACCTAAAAGAAGCAATGATATATAAATGTGTGCTCTTAGTATTCATACAGATAGAGCAAAAAGACTACAGAGGCCCAAATASCTGCTAGTCCATGTGAATTAAGATAAAGTTCTTTTTAAAAATAAAAAATAAAAAATAGAAATAAAAAAAATCCCAATCCCCCTCCCTGATAATCAGCTTCTAAATTTTATTAGAAATATTACTCATATACTTCATGACTAATATGCCACCTCTATTTTGGAGGAACAAAAGAGCAGCTTATATTTAAGGAGGTTTCTTTCTATTTTGTTATGAGAAGATTTCATATAACTCCTTGTTATCCAGATGAGAACATTTACAGATTTGAAAAATGGTAAACGAGAATAATCTTGCTCTGCCTTATCTTATCTTCTGCTCACTTTGCCACTAYATTAAGATATGTAGTTTATGACACATTTGTATAAAGACAGTAATACCTATATAGCTCAGTATGCTAGAATGCGTTTCTTAAATCAACAAAATTACCCTCTCTATTTGTATAATTTAGTATATATATATCAGTAATCAGAAAGATTGAATTAATCAACCTAACCACAGCCAAGTGTGTGGGKTTTTTTKTTTGTTTGTTTGTTTGTTTGTTTGTTTTTGTAGTGGATGGGTAATGTTGGTATCACAGATCCATATTTAAACACATGAATACATAAATTGACATCTGCAATAAAACACGATGAACACTGAAAATCAAGTCACATACGTAGGAGCTTTAATAAAGAGTTAAGCAGCTGGTTTCAGCATCCTATTTCCTACTCACTTCATGAAATCTCAAAGCAGCCGGCTGGCAAGCGAGCATCGCTGTGCCTTCCCGGCGAGGAAGCGCTGCCCTGGCAAATCCCCAAGTGGTTCCAGCCACCCAGGCCTCAGCTCTGGTCTCAAGACACRTACCAAATGCTCTGCCTTTAAACCTGCTGCTACCTCAGTGATGGAAATTCCCCCCATGAACTCCTGCATCCCACCGGCTCCAGCTGCTCCACTAAGGAGACCGTCATCCCAGACCCTCCCGTCCGCCTTGGCCCTCCATCTGAAAGTTACTGTTTGCTCAGATCTGTTGATGGAAGAACTAACGTAGCTCAAACAAAATGGGCTGAGTTTATTTACACATTTTAAATGCTATTTATTTGTTAACCTGGCTCATCACCTAGCTACCAAAATACTTTTCTATAGCAAGTCCTCCAAGACTAATTACAATCTTTGACAAACCACCAACTTAAGACAGCTCTCAGCACTTCTCCAGCACTCCTAGAAGGCACAGGCTGCTCTGTTTTCTGAAATGAAATCACTGCATCAACATTTCTAGCTGAATGGACCCTACCTCTTTAAAAATGTGCTATTACAAGAAAAAATAAACCCCATCGACAACAGCAACCAGGTTAAAAAAAATAGAAGACATGAAATGAGCCCTACTAGGGTGGTCTTTGGACTTGCGGTGGACTAATGGTCTCCGTTTAATAAAATATATTATGTCCTGCAACTAAAGTTACTTTCAACAACCTGCATACATTTGTAAGATACAAAGTTACATTTGTGTTATTGAATGAATGATGAAAATATAAAGATATTCCCAGGAGCTGACGCGCAGCTCACGACGACAGCAAACAACCCGGATGCCTGGGACAACAGCCTGCTTTCCCAGCCCTTGGACAGGTCTAGCTAGAGCTCAGCTGCTCTCCTGCGAGATGAAGAACGAGCCCCAGGAGACCCGGCTGCCACGGGGCCGCTCCAGCGGCGGGGAAGTCTTCTGCACTCAACGTCATTCAACAAGGCTTAGAGAAAGCTCCACAACAGCTTTCYGATGCTGCTAGTCCCTGTTTTAAGAGGGGAAAAATGCACATTAGGCTGTCCCACTGGGTAAACATATTCACCTGCTTCTCTAGGCTTCTTTGTAAAATGCCCCTTTAACTCCACAGGGTCCCAGCTGCCAGAAACAGGTGAAGACTGAGAGGGAGAAAGAGACTTTTTGTTAGGCTAAAAAGTTTAATTTAAAAAAAAAAAAAAAAGAAAGAAAAAAAAGAAAAGCAGCATCTGTTTTTGTCATTTGCAAAGATTATTTTTCCTCAACCATTTGCATTTAAATGCACCGAAGAGCAGTATTTTCCGAGACATGGACAAACTACTGAGCCTACGGAGGATATTTTAAGTTCATGACTCCTTAGTATCTTTTGGAAATAAGACAATTACAGTAGCATTTCCAGAGCCACTAAAAATCCACTATCCAGSAAGGTTAGGAACTGAACGTAAGGTCTGCAGATTAAAAAATTAATTACAGGATCACCTCACATGTACTGAACTTTGGCTGCCTAACTGTGTTAATTATAGAGCAAAGCTGTGCCTTTGCATTAAAGCCCAGAAAGTTATAGCACTACACAAAGGGTAAAGTTTAAATTAATCAAAGCCTTACAAACACTATCTTATTTTTTAAAAAAGGCATGCTCCAGAGCATCCTTAGAATACAATAGCTATTCTCACAGTTCTCCATCACAGTCATCACCAAAATTTGACATGAACTTGTGTTATAAAAACCTATCAAATGTCAGGGCTTCGAGAAAGCGCTATTTGCAGCATACTTCAAAAATCATCTAMTCCTGAAAACAACTGGTTTGTAGGATACGCTCTTGCATTACTCCTCTGAATTGACYAAATCAAGACAGTTTTACCGAGAAAGAGAAATTTTTTGCATTAGGAAATGTATTTGTGAATCGTAATGAAGAAAATTCTTTTGATGAACTGAAATCGGTCTTTTCCCCAGCTTCCAAATACAGGTGATCAATGATGAACAAAATATTTTCTTACTGTAGGGTCCCTCCGTAAAGAACTACGTGAGTTTTTATGTATTTTSCCTGTGTAACTGAAAACATAGAAACAATGCCTTAGTAGATACTTGCACAAAAGACAGTTCCAAAGAATTTCTGTGGAGGATGTCAGTCGCTCATCTAACTCATCTGAATGAACCTAGCTTTATTTATAAAAGGAGAGAGAAATACCTATACCTAGGTTAATGCATGGAAACCTAATAATAAAACAAAACTAAACAACCTACCCCCCCAAAATGCAAACCACCTGCCTCCCTTCTTCGCTCCAAGCACGCGGTGAGGTGAGATCTGCGCGACAGCACCTCAGTGCTCCTGCGGCCTCTGCCTGGGAAAGGTCGTCTTTCCTTTTTTAGGARGATTTTCACTTTGGCCTTTCGTATCACAACGTCACCGGGCATTAACGGCCGATATGCCGATCTCACAGGGATGGAGAGTGCTTGTGAGCACAGAAACTCGCCATCACCTGAAGACGGATGATCTYGGGGGGCAGGGGGGCAAAACACTCAATTCCAAGTCTCCTCTCCGTGCTACCGGTTACTCCAGCACAGAACAGTGACGTAGGAATTCAGAATCACACTACGTTACCAGAAAGTCGTAAAAAAAAGATTGTTTTGAACTGTGCAAAATGGTTTTCATTGTCCGTCAGGTTTACAAGGCCATCAGTCGGTCAAACGTCAATCAACAAGCAGGAAAAAATATTGTTTACCAAACACCAAACCTTTATAAGTTTAAAAATTAAACAGACTAAAATTTCTTACAGAGAAAAGCAAGACACACTAACTAAAACAAACARTTCCAAAGAATTTCTGTGGAGGATGTCAGTCGCTCATCTAACTCATCTGAATTTAAATTGTAGTCATATTAAAAAAAAAAGGAAAGAACATGTATATCTGTCTTCTTTTTAAATCAGAGTTAATAAACAATATGCACTACAAATTTAAAAGGAAACATCCTCCCATTACAGGTATGACATTAAGATCAATGAGGCCCATGATAAAAGTAGTTTGTTTATTAAATAAGGTTCTGCATTAAATTATGACTCTACATGGTCTGCAAACCTAGCTTTATTTATAAAAGGAGAGAGAAATACCTATACTAGTATTATTAATTAAGCCTGAAAGCCTGAAATAACTAAGCTCTGGAAAGAAATACTTGGGAGGGCTGCCTGGAGCAGATCTGTAGAAAACTCTGTAAGTAGCATTAAGGCAATCCAGGAGGAAGACACCTCTTCCCTCTAAGATAACCATGGAAAACAGGAGTCTCTGGAGGCAGCGGAGCACAGAACAGCCCCACAGATCCAGTGTAACAGCTCATACCCMAGCGCTTTCATCTGGGTAACCAGTCTTCTCCCAGCTAACCTTCTCCCCAGGTTTACCGCACAGGCCACCGGCCTCGGATGTTATGCACGTGTGGATTTTAAGGCATATTCAAACAGTCCCGTCACTGCAGATGCAGCTCAAACCTTACTACTGCTAGTAAATTTCCAGCCTACATGCCACACGAAAAAGAAACCTTGCTCCCTGCTGTAAATCGGGCTCTTTCTGAAAGCTCGGGTGGTAAGAGAGATCAGATTACAGACGTGGAAAACTTCCATATGACAGGAGGCCACGTAATGCGGCGTGTGCTACCACCAGTGGCACATGGGTCACTGCAAGGTGGCACTGGCCCAGCAGGGAGSTCACATCGGCCACCACCAGCACGCCCTGACCCTTCTCCCCTCGATTAAACTCACTCCTCTCGTATGCAAAATATCACAATAAAATGATGAAGAAATAAAATACAGTAGAATGCTCCCTCACAAGATCAAATTGCAAAAAGGAGCAAGGCAATGTTTACAGGAACTATATATTTGGATGGATGAGAACTGTTGCCTGATATAAAATGAAAATTTTTGTAGAAAAGTCAGAAATCCTTTTCCTCAAGGCATAATATGATCAATAATTGAGCCATAATTATTGACTGTGAGTTCTTACGGTACGCTCTGATGCACTGGCATCATCATGGAACAGAAGGCAGTAAAATAATTCAATTACATGCCTGGTCTGAGTAGTTTATGGATCTTCAGAAGGGAGATTAACTTCCACAGCATTAGTATAAAAGTTCAGATGATGCTGAAATTGTGTAATGTACAACTTCCAGGGTTTGGGTTGTTTGTTAAACCAATTAACAGTGCTATGGATTGTTAAATTGGACTCAGGACACCTTTTTTCTTTTGTTATTGGGCACACCTARATTAAGAAATACAGTTTTAAATCTTATCTCAAACTTTGTATTTCCTTGATTCCTCACAATGATAAATACAACACACACATACAAATGCAGTATTTTTCTAAAAACGTTCATTATCRACACAATCTCAGAGTTACAGTTTAATATTTGCATCATCAATATTAAGTGATACTGTATTATGTGATATGGGTAAATGTGATGGGTAGGCAGAAATATTAAAAATATTTGGAAAATTACAACAYGGTTCTTCACTACTCATTTCTTTTCTTTCTTTTTTTTTTTTCCCCTCATAGGAGACCATTTCAGTCAAGATGTCTGCTGTGATGCCTTACAGCTACCACATTTCTTAGCATTCTTAGACGACAGATTTTTCTGTTTGAAGCAGCAGTATCACAGTTCATGTACACTGGTCTTAGAAGGGTGCTGATTCCAGATTAATGAGCATCAGAGAGCATCTTGCAATTATCCCTCCAGAGGGAGGCTAACTGATAAATGAGCAGATCCACTGCAGCAAGGCCAGCAAAACTAGTCTTCAGAAATAGCCCTCAAATAATCTCTGGCATACATACAAAAAATACACAGAAGTAATTCCTACTTTTGTTTGAAAAATGTTAGTAAGACCATAAGYGTCTTCCTAAAATAAACCATCATAGAACAAAAAGTCTGCTCATTTTTTTAATTCAAATATTCCAAGTTGTACAGCTCCTAGCATGGATACGCAGATGCCGAACACGAATGTTAGGATCACAAGATCGTAAAATATATCCACATGAAGCCTCAAGTTCATAAAGTAGATCTGACAATACTCAGGTTTTAGCTTGTTCGCTTCAGTGAAGAAACAAAGACCAAAACAACACAATAAGCCAACTGAAGAACGGCCTCACAGACCGACGGCTCCAAACCCATGTACTTGGTGGTCTGCCCACCAAGGGAAACACCAGCGACAGCACTACCGCCARCTTGCCCAAGTGCCCAGTGAAGAGCGCCTAGGCAGCTCACTGGCACGGCCGTCACWCTATCGCTCTCTTCTCATCCTCTGTCCATTGCAGAAAGAACATTTCAAATACAAATTAAGAAAATAAGACCCTACCTTAAGACAACAGTTAAAAGAAAAGGGGGAACCATACCTCTGAATCTTGCTGTTAAAAGCAAATTTCCAGTGTAATAAAATGGACTTACAGCTCAGAGGAACACACTAGAAACAATGACTATGCAATCAAACATTTACATTTTTAAAAGTGTAATTTATCTGCACTTATTGCAACATGAATGTATAGTCATGTTATCACATGTAAGCATGCAAATCAAGTATTCTGCATTTTCAAATAGAATAGAATAGAAAGTATTTGCAGCATTTTACTGTGTAAACTGAAATGTTGATTTTGTAGTGGAAGAGCGTAAGAAAGGGGTTACCATGCTTTCCACAGCAGAAAAAGAACTGGCAGAGAATGCCAGGAGCGCACTGGGGCAAGAACATTTCCGATGAGGCCGCTGACACGCAAGCTGGCACTATGGCATGAAAACTGAACTGAAGATCAGCCACACGTGGTAATACAACCAAAGGGAAAAAATGGGAGATGTAAAAATGACCCTATTTTTCTTCCTGGGTTAACTGGTGTAGTTACATAAGGGCTACGGAGTGGCACCTGAAACTAAAAACTGACCTAGTGCACTACAGAAGTACAGATTAAAAACAAGGTGCTCAACAAATAAAAAAGGAGAATAAAACTAAACAGACCTTTTCATCCAGCAGCAGTAAAACTAGAGAGCAGAAAATGATGTTAAATTGCTTAAGCCTGTTGCATCAACAAACCGTACCGGGAAGTTGCAAAATGTGTGTCTCTTGGCATCCATTCCTATGCAACATATAGCAAAATAATATAATACTTACATCCCAGTCAAGTCAAACCTACATAACGACTCACTCTGGGAAACCTCAGCTCTGGCAGCGTTTGAACGAGGCAACGATTACGTGAGGAATGCAAACCACTAGAAAGTAAAACAACGTAGAGACACCACAGTGGAAAAGCGAGAGACCGTGAAAGACTTAGAGCGCTGCTTAGTTAGTAAAGCCTGTAAAGGATGGTCTTAACTAAAAAGTACTGTCCCACCAGATTCTATTATTTTAGTGAGTGTCAAGCACAGTTGGCAGCTCACCCTGTCCACCTGGCAGCAACTGGAGCCTCGGATGAGAACGCAAACCTAGGACAAAGGTAAGTTAAAAGCAGAGAGGAGGTCTGGAGTAGCAGCCCAGGTGGGAAGACAACACAAAACATGCAGATCTTCGTGCCACCTTTTGTCCCCAACAGCTGACAATAAAAGCAAGGAATTCTGCAGTCCTTGTTGTATATCAGTGACAACATTCCCCCCCCACTAACTAATCACGATCAGACCTCCAGTACCCAAACGTTCGAGGCCTGGTATGGTGCAATACAAAGACCTCCACCCACAACGTGACTTTTCTGCCCGCTTCCACTCTTGCAAGGCACTAAGGACCCTAAAAGAAGAAATCCCACAACACCACGGACTGCTTAATTACCTCTCTGATTCTGCACAGGGAGTAAACATACGACAGAGTTACAAAACTTAATCAATTGTTTCCATCTTTAATAACATTCTCTTAAGGAAGGAAAATGTTTATTTGTCTAACCCATACAAAAGCCATGAYTCAGCTGTGCACCTAACAAAGTAAAAGCCCTAACCCAGACCAAACCACGTACACTCTATTCACGTACACATAGAAATGCAGAGCATCACTTTCTGTGGCAAGATACACAGCTGTCCTCAGCCTCCCACTTATTTTTAGTGAATGGGCACGCCACTGTGSATTTTTGGTTATGATCTTCAGTGTAACTGCTCTACTCTGGGAGGGATTCAGATATAAACTCTGATTCATAGTAAAGTTTCTACATCATTTACCCTGGTGTTCTGCATGCTGTTCTCAAGAATAAATGTGGTCTTCACAGTTTCCAACTACAGTACTGAATGCATACACAGGATTCCTTAAAACCCCCTTCCTTCGTTTGCAGGGAGACATCTCTTAAGCTATCCACCCAAGGATAACACAATCTAAAAGATGTAATGGAATGCAAGTGCAATGCTTTACCCAGAATATAAACACAATAACTTTTGAAAAATGAAGGGAAAATAAAAAATATTAAGTTTTATGGGCCATATATTGCACACAGTTCAATATCAACCAATATTTATAGCAGAAACCAGATACTAAAGAATTAAGGTGGTATAAATTCTTTCCCTTGAGATTGCAGTATAACTCAAGTGGCTCCAGCAGAAAAGTTTAAGATTTACATTAGGTTAATGAAAAGCAAGATTCAGGTCACTGTGTAATTTCTATTATACGTGATGAAGATAGAAAAATTATTTAAAATTATTAACATTCTGGAGCAGTAGATGAATCAGTAAGTATAGTAGAGATTATCATGACTGTTCCCATAACTTTACTTCTCACAACCTTAAAGAAAACAAATCTAAAAATTAATAGGTGTTTACCATTAAATAAGCAACCTGCCAATTTTTAAGCCATGAGGACAAAATTTTACACTTTCAAGGAATCCTGCATCAAAGAATAAATTATTTCTATAGTTGTGCCTTTGTTACCAAAAACAGGTTTTGTTCCTTCAGTAGTTCTGTAGCTTGTCCACTTTCACCTGAGATGCACTTTGAATATTTTTTGGCCCCTCACTTTCAATTAAAAAAAAAAAACAACAACAAAAAAAAAAAAACACATGCATTCCATTCCTATCCTCTTGCACCAATGTTACAATAAAATAATTTGTAAAAGAGATTTCTTGGGTCTTCCTGTCCTTCAGGAGRAAGGACGACTCCCCAGAGTTATGCTGCTCTTCCTCCTTTATGAGGGCAAGGGGGAGAAAGAGAGAGACATCGCTTTTTGTATACTAACAACGGAAACAAAGTGATTTTTGCAGAAATCTTACTACTACTTCAGTACAACTCGATCTTTTTCCTCAGTTTAGCAAAGTCAGAAACACTGTTAGCCCATGCTTACCAGCAGTGAGTGTGCATTCACGGCTGCCCTTGTGAGCCTACAGCGACTGGCAGCGGAAGGAAGATGGTTAAAATTCAGTAGTTTTTTCTAAGGTATAGTAAAAGGTTCCTACTGGTCTGGTCATCTTTAAAACAAAACTATACAAGTGTTTGCTGGGGGATAACGTTGTAATGCTCATACTTACTGGCACAAAATGCACCACTTAAAACCAAAATCCCGTGGATTTCTGAAAATAGCATCTTTTGGTCATAATGCTAGACATGAGAACTAACATTACATCACACTGAAAGTTGTAAAGAAAAAACACAGAAAATTCTTATGTAATGAACTGTACACAACCAAAAACAGAAATAATTTTAAGGTAAAACAAATAATCCTAGAAGCAGTTCTATGAAATAAGGAAGTCTGCTTTCAATTATAGTCCAAGTTCAATACTTGTACTGTTAATTTTTTTGTTAAAACAAATAGGATTACAAAAATAGCTGCAGTTCATTCTTCTTCATAGATCAAAACGCAAATGCTAAGAAAGAGTAATATAAGACTACTTTAGAAATAACTACGCGGTCTGCTCATGATTTCACTTCCCTCTTGGCAGCCTGAGCACTTGTGAAGCCACACGGTGAGCTGGATCGCAGAGCTGATGAGTTTGAAAGGTGCATCTCCCCGCCTTGTCCAGCGTGCTGTCTCCAGCCACGACCAGTGTCCAAGCTTTCAGAGTAAGGCAGAACAACCTCAGAATAAATCTAGCCATTTCTTTGTAAAATAGTAATAAGAAGTAATTCCTGACCCCTGGAAGCATCATCTGAAAAAATAAGATTCRCTTACAATCACTTTCTTAATACGAAGCTGCAAGCGTTGCAAGAGCGTTTAGAGTGGTAGCCAGAACTGAGGAAGGAAGTAGCTAGAGAGCGAGAGCTGCAATGGCAGGTTTTTAAACCAGAAGAGCCTTGAGGACAGCAGAAGAAAACAAAAAATTATTCAAATGGTTAAAGAACATCCACTTTTCAGTAAGTTTCTTATTTTGAAGAAAACAAAGCATCAATTTCTAACACTGAATAAAAACAAGTATTATAAAAATGTTCTTGCTAATAATTTCAGCTTTAGTGTGCAGGATGAGACATCAGTAGGACTTCAGTAGGATTTATAGGCCAAGTTTGGCACGCCTGTATTCAGTTCCATTTTGTCAAGTTCTCTTCATATTTATGCAAGCGTAAGAGGAATAAGATTTGTCCTAGAGAGTGCAGAGAGTAGCAAGTGCGCGGCGGTTGGGTTCCTATAGATCGAGAGAAGAGGGCRATTTAGCTAGCAAAGTCTGGTCTTTTGTTACTAGCTCCATTAGAAACTTGAGTTAAGAAATCTTTCAGCTTATTACTGCAAGCATGAGCCTAGAAAACGTTAACACATTGCTGTGCATCAGACCAGACTTGAGAAATTTCACAAGATGCTCATTTCCACTCCCACAGATGTCCAAATATAGAGTTTTAAGAAGAAAACCTGGTATTTACCATAAACAAATCAAGAAGTAACAATTGCAAACTTCTAGTTTTCAATGAAAGGTTCTTATAAAAACAGATGCAAATTCTTGATATCAAATTGACCTGCTGAATTAAAATTTCCAGAATTTTTCTGTTAGCAGAGCTTAAATATTTCTCTTAGTGGAGCTTAAATATTTGTTGTACAATACCTTATGAAAATACATAAGCTCCCCAAATCACATCTGTCATATTTCTTCCAGCAACACTGCATCTGAAAGTGATCCAGAGAGTTTAAAAAAGAAAAAGAAAAAAGAAGAARAACWTAACACTTGAGATAAACAGAGCTAAGGCACATTCTTTTCATTAGTATAAAATCCAATAGTCATGAGTGGCTCGAGGACATAGCGTGAAACATTTGGCAGACACCTCAGCTGCAACAGAACTAGTACTCTAAAGAAAGAAARCATTGTGCATTTACATTCTCTTTGCTCTTTTTTTTTTAATCCTTCAAAACGCTTAAAAACAAGGTGATTTTTAATCTGCATATTGCATGATATCAAAATAGCACATCTCCAAAGCTGAGAAAACATATGCTGTCAGCAAAGAACAAAATGATCTCTTTGATTCTAATACCTGTGATAGTAGCATGATTATAACTACATATGACAACTTCTCCCTCCCCTCAAAATAATTACGGCTCTCTCAAATTCAGCATCTGTGTTGCCAGATGTTGCTGTCAAACACGAAGCATAATAACTGCAGAAACCTGGCCAGCCTCCAGCATTTTTGCCTGAATACCTCAGCAGATGCAGGTGGTTTTCGGCAGCCCAATATTTGGCACACCAAGCCATGCAAATCCGGTTATGTAAACAAGAAAACAGCGTCAGCAAATAATGCATCATATCTAAACAGGTTCACCGTAATCACTCCCGCCTGCCCGAGCCTGACGTTTCCACTGAGCTACTCAGAACTCTGATCAGCTTTTAGCATTTGCCTGACATAAAAATATTAATGCCTCTGAAACCCATTTCTCTCCAAATCTTGCATTAAGATACGGTTAGTTGTTTTAACTTCACCTTCATACGCAGACATAATATTTGCCAGCTGACACAAGAGCTATTAAAAAACAGGCATGTGCAGCAGAAATCTAAAATGTTATAATCAAACCCATAAATCATGCAACTCCTAGGACATAACTTGCAACTTAACACCAAACTCCTTGCCTGAAAATGATGATTTACATACAGTACAGTTTTTGCAGAAGATTTTTTCCTCTATTTAAACACCACTCAACTGCTGCCATCTGAAAGCAAATTATCTTCAACAGGGAAGCAATTCAAACTCCAGCTGAACTCTCTGATACTAGGAAAAAATAAACATATTTARGACAAAATTAACTGTAGCCACAGGGTACCAATCTTTTTAAAATGTGCCCAATGCATTTCAGAGGCAAAACCCTTCACGCCACTTTCCTTAATTATTAAGTCAACAGGCGTTTTGCCCAAACCCAAAGAGAAAGAAYAAGCTTCTTCCTACAAACAACTCCTCCATCATTAAACTTCCGCAACCTCTCAAGGGTAGTGGACATCTATCAACTTCTGTCTTCACACTCCAACTCTGTGCTTACMATTTTGTCATTTTATATAATGTCATCTAAGCGTGCTACATGAAACCAAAGGCACTGTTAGGACTCTCTGCTGGCATTTTGGTGGCTCAAAACAGCAGAAACTGTGTTCAGGGCTCTGGCCACTGTATGGTCACCTAATGAAAGCATTCACCACCTCGAAGACTTGACACCCTCTATACCCAACAAACCAAATTTCTGCAATCAGTCATTTCATGGCACTAATTATTTCAGTCTTTCTAGGCATAGAAGAACTTACTCTGAAGGATATTTAAAAGATGATGCATATCAATGTGACAGGCAGCCTGGTTTGATCCGCCTGCGAGCTGCCTCAAAACTATGCGTAGGCATGGCCAATCTTTTCCCCTCAGAATCCTCCCAGTATGTTACTCCTTACTGCTTAGGTCTGCCAAGACTTTCTAGACATCTTCCCTACCAAACACAAAATATTAAAATGATGCAAGGTCACACTGTTACACCATAAATTACCATTTAAATTTAAATRGGAGGCTTTTAACTCAGTTACACTGGTCTAAATCCAAAAGAACTCCAGGAAATACAATGTATACTAAACTGAAACCAAGAGCTAATTTTTAAATCTGCTTTCAAAGAGGGCTAGGCTATATTCGTGCTACTTAGCAATATATTTAGAAAGTCACAAAGATGGGTGCAAAYCAGGGAGACTACAATTCTTTGACAAGGGAAAAACGAGGGGAATTTTAAGGAGTCTTTAAAAGACTGTCATTTGGTTCATCACATAGTTTGTTGCCCCTCTCAGAACAGCTGTTCCATTTGCATGGTCTTCAATCTAGTACTTAAAATGATGCTTATTCATTTTAATTCATAATTCATCTTTTTTTTTTTTTTTTTTTTTTTTTTTTT
>NW_028186934.1:32874-135316 GCF_003343005.1 Rhea americana
CATGAAATTCAGCAAAAGAAGTAATTTAAAATAAAACACTTCCTCTTTTAAAATAAATTATTTCTTTAAAGGAGGATCCCAACAACATGAACTCATACTTTTCTGATTCCCAGTGCATACTACTGCTCACATAACTATTCATATCCTGCCCTTTATTTAGTCCTACCATTTTTTTTAAAGAAAGACTCAAATAAAGGTAATTACATCTGATGAAATCAAAACACTTTTACCAAACACTTTCTGAAAGGAATCCAAGCAGAATGCCATCAAGGAATCTTTCTCCTTTTCATCCAGTCTTCATTTTCCTTAAATAATCCTCATCTGATGTACAAAATTCAAAATTTCCACTAAAGAGATATTTTGTGGAGTTATACTTTAAAATTTCTACATATTCAAGGCCGACAAGACATAATTCCTTCAGTAGGTCTAGAGGTCTTCTGGCAAACAGGCAAAAGAAACTGAAAACTTTTTGTTACACAGCCTATGAGATCAAATAAGGACTCCTCTATAGAGCCTTGCTCCATTACAAAAAAGTTGAGGCATATAATTAGCTGTAAGCAAACATTCACTTCAGTTTTCCAAAGCTTGTAGACTATGGTCTCTCCAAAGCTAATGCTAGTTTTACAGGCTCAAATAATACTGTAAGTTAAAATCATTTGATTTTTCTGTGTATTTCTAAACATTCCCAGAGMAGTTTAAATACTAGCTCTAAAACATGCAAACATATATGGATTATATCACTTCCCCCTATAGTAATAATGAAAAACAATCTTGAAGATGTTCTAATATTTCCATGATTTAAAACATCAGTGGAGATGAAGAAAAGTAAGAGCTTTCCTGGCAAATTTTAATAGTATACTCAATTGAAAGACAAGCTAATACATTATTTGCAATGCACAAAGCTTTTGTTCTATAATGATGCACCTTATAGCTGGAGGTCAATCTATGGAAGAATACTACTTTTCCATTCCAATCAAGTGATCTATTTAAAGGATCTGAGATGGCATTATGATACGCTTTTGTTACCTCCGAAACAGCTGCCCTGTTGTTTTCTGCAAGGCCACATTCTTTCTTTGATGTTATCTTTTTATTGCTTTTATAATCCACTCTGCTTACCTGCTGTATTGTAGTCCACCATAAGAAACGAGGAAACAGTTTGTGCAGGAACTATAGTAAGCCTTACGACAGTAACTGTCCTTACTCATCCATATAAAGTCACTTTCCCGTCGTTCTAGAATACGTAACAACTTTTGTTTTTGGGTAACATCATCCCGGCCAATGTCACCGTTCATGACGCAAGGGCACACAACAAACACTCAAGATCATCTTTAGATAAATCTGTTCTGCATTTCTGCTGAGCCAAGAGTCAGAAAATATGGTACAGCCTATAACCCATGTTCAACGTAAAATAAACAGAAGTACTTAAAACGTCTTTAYGCACCAAAAGATTTCAGTATATAACCTAATCTTAACTTTAATTCTTTTTTTGGCAGGCTGAGTTATTCAATAACTGCCTTTCATACTCAAATATTCAGAATTCTTTGGAAGGTAAAAATCAATTTGGAGCAAGAATTTAAAGAAATTCAGCATCCTGTGATTTAAAAAGTACTGTAAAAATGTCAGCTGTTTTTATCCAACAGGAGGAAAACTAGACTGGATGCCAAATGAGTTACGTGGTTTGGAGAATGGCCTAGAGGCCCTTGGTTGTTTCATGCCATTCGCTTGCAGCACCAGGCCCAGATCAACCTGGAAGTCTTGCAAGGACCCTGAGTCGTCTTTGAGGCGATTCAGAAAAGGTAATGGCAAAAAGACCACCCATGGGCAATAGACTTAAATTCAGTACCATGATTCCATATTTCTGTAAGAAAAATGTTGCCCCCACAAATAACAAAAAATTTGGACCAAATCTTGGATCAATTCCAAGATGCCAGCGAGTCTGAGTGGCTGTGCTAGAGCCTAGGGAGGAGCACACTGCAGCTGAATTTGCGAGCTGTATCCCAAAGCAGCACGTTCATACAAACCAGGCCTCTTACAGTGGCTGCATTTAGCAAACACTGTTCCGCATACCTTGCTGAGCCGCCAGGACAGCTCTATGTGCATTTGCAAAACATCGCCATAACCCTTCACCTGCTCACGTGCCAAYGCACCATCTGTGTGCAGGATGAGGAGGAAAAAAGAGGCAAAGGCATCGCATATTCTGTGCGAGACCACGCGAGCAGCCTATACGTCCCTTCCCGAGAGGGGAGCAATTAGAGGGATGTTGCAGTCTGCATGAGACACTTCCACATCACTTCCCCCACTCTGCAGCCTGCACTGGGTACAGCCAACTACATGAACCCTCAAGGCTTCAGGACAGCAGAAGTTTGAAAGGTCTGAACCTTCGAGGCTAGCCCTGTGCTCTAGGAAGCCACAGGCATCGGTGTTTCTGCTCGTTGGCCCCCATAGCCTCCTCAGCAAGGCAGGGGCAACACTACAGAGAACACCCCTAAAGGGTTTCTCACTTACTGAAGGCCCTAATTTTGTAAAAGATAATTTGATCTTCAACGTTTTTAGGCTTAGTTACATTAACTAAGAGAATTGGATCCAATCATACCTCCAGCATTTACCCCTGGGTATGAYTCCTCCTGATCCAAGCCAGGAGAAAAGTCAGGAGACATAAGAGASACTTAAAACTCTGTGAGACTTAAAACTCGGTGAGACTTGTGCTTCCTCAGGGACTCATTGATCATTGCTACAGCCGCAATCTGTACATGCTGCAATTCCTGCAATGGCAACGCTGGCAGAACTGTGAAAAGGGAATTAGATTAATCCAGTCAGGATGTGACGAAGGCATGTAAAACCAATTTCCAAATCCGTAAGACTAAAGTAGGATTTAATATATTTAAGCTTTGTATTGCTGAAATAACACCAAATGATTCTTGTTCTAACAGTATCTAGGCGCTTTTTTTTTTTTTTAAAAAAAAAAAAAAAAAGTTTTGCTGGCTGAGAGCTGCAAATCCAAGATAACGCCCCCAGCACCTCACAGTGCCATAAGCAGCCCTGCAAGACAGCTCCAGCGGGCACGGGACACAACCCAGCCTGGCCACAGCATTTGTCACCGCCAAAAAAAATWAAAGACAAATCCACTATTTTAGTTTGATTTATTAATCAAAAGYAAGTATTAATATCCAACCTTCTCAGACATCCTATTTAAAGCAGCTTTATAATACAGGAAAGTAAGTGATAACTCCAAAATTTTGAAAATTTAATGCTCTCATTCTCCATCAAAGTTCTCATTTTTAGAACAATAAAGAATTGCAGAATCTGATCTCATCTGACAATAAACGACACAACAGAAAGGCAGATGCAATCCTTTTAGGCTAGAGCCTTTGATATATATATATTTCAATAACCTTTTTTTCCCTGTTAACGGACTACAAGGTAGGCCCCAAACTGCCTCCAGTATGACCAAGTAGAATACAGTATTTTCATTCTGCTTTTCAAATTTTTGTTAGTTTACTTGAACCATAATACAAAAAGACTGGGCATACGTTGCAATAACATAGTGCCTTTCATTTTGGGTGGGTTCTTCTGTTCTTTTTAAACAAGTGATACAGAATACATGTAGAATTTACCTCTTCTGTTCCTCAGGCTGTCATCTCCTGTTGCACACCCGCAAAGGTACAAAAGGTACCAACTAAAACATGCATGCTGCATTTCAACCACTAAAGATGGTGGTGATAATCTTAAAATACGGTCAAAATTTTGGAGTTAACATTCCTATTTTTCAAGAGAATTSCTATTGGTTCTTTGAGGAACTCAAGCAGGATCAAGATTCTGGTTTTATATCTCAAAGCAACCTAATTTCTCATACTATCAATGAACTACTATTAGCCAAAAGAAAGAAAAGTGCTACCTTCTGAGAAGCTAATGCCGCTTCAAAAGGGCTGTGAGTTTGCAAACTTATCCTCCAAGATAATATGTTCGTTTTTGTATGTATAACAAGTTTAACTGATCTCAGTACACTTTGGTAAAATCTTTGAAAAGACTGATGAAACGTGCAGATTCATAAAGTTTTAGATCAAAAGCAACTATTAAATCATCTCATCTAGCCTTTTCTGTGCCACAGACGCACATACGTTCTGCCTCGTGTTGAGCCCCGTAACTGAAGAACTCGCAGTCTCGGTAACAAAGTCGTGATGAAACTTGCCGCATCACGTATAACCTTACCTTTAGTGGTTACTTCTATTTTTAACTTTATGCTTCATCTTGCAAACACTGGTTCTTGTTTTTCCCATGCTAGAYTAAGGTGCCCTAGTATCTATTTTCATGTGGGAGTATTTCTGCACTGTGACCAACTAACCACTCAATCYTCTTTGGGATAAACTGATTGAGCTCTTGAAGCTTTTCACGTTGAAACATTTTTGCTTAGAGTGTTGCATTTCTTTTAAAAACTCTAACAACAACAACCCCCCCCGCTCACTTATACACCAAGCGTACTAAAACTTAAAACAAATATGGAGCAGAGAACCACTTGAAATAGCAGCCTACAACATTCATTGTAAATGAATGGAATCTTATAATTTAATATTTTATTCTGCCTAATATTCATTTCAATATGAAGGCGATGAGCAACCCCAATGCAGATCAAACTTGTATTTCTCATGTAATGTTAAGAAAACCCTACCGTCCTTACTAGTAGTTGAGGTCCAACATTTCCTTGCAGAACTGAGTCCTTAATAACTCTCTGGGCCWTTGAAACTGCAAAAAACTAAACACAACAGTAACTATGTTATGAAGAACTTACGAATAAAAGAGTCTTGCTCTTGGGGTTAGAGTAATAATCAAGTTTCAGTCATTATCACAGGGAGAAACGATAGTACACACTAAAACAACTAAAGTTTTTAAATGAGTAACATATGTGACAAAGCCTCAGCCAACACACAAAATTAAATGTAGGTGYTCACTTATGCACAAAAACACATGTAAAAATGGATAGCTATATACATATATATGTGCGTGTGTGTACATATATACACACACACATTTCTGTAACRCATAATGGTCTTTATGAAAGTTATTTGAAGTTAAAAGGAAAAAAAAGTGATTTAAGTTTTCTGTTGCGAGAAAAGGAATATCCGTATTAACTTCCAAAACTCAACATCTTATTTATCTTTTTAGCATGTAGGTTGAATAATTTAGAACCAAAATCACAAAATCCCCTCCAAGGGTGCGTGCTAGGACTCTGAGAAACTACACAGAYTTAACTCGTTCCCCGTCCAGAGTTTCGTTTTCTTAAATAGTTTCTAGAAATATTACCAATGAAAAACAAGCTTGGTAATAGGGAAGAAAATTACTTGTAGTCTTTAAGCCACTATTTGCACTGCTAGCAGCACAGTGGCAGCTTCCATTGCACTTGCACTTGCCTTGCACTAAGCACATCATGAATAATTCAGTTTCCTGCTTTGTTCCCTAAATAGTTGACAGAGGATGGAAACTTTACTCATGACTGCATGGCCTTTTTTCTACGCTTGTCTATTTATTTAATAATGTACATTACTAGCCCCATCACCTAGGTTGGCATTTATTACAAATAAGATTATTCAATAGCTGTGGCTCACAAACGGCCACAAAACAAGCAGCTGCCACCTTTTGCTCAAAATTGCATTCACCCAGCTGTTTAAATAATTAACTAATCCCAATCCGCACCGCATCAGCGCTGCCTCACGCAGACTTCAGCAGGAACCCGATCCCCGAACGGCTGGGAACGCGTTCCTGCCTCTGTCGGGATAGCGACTGCCAACACGCGAAACCGCGGCTGCCTGGCTCGAGCAAAGCAAAGGATTTCCACCAACGGCACACGCCACGGACTCCGCATCCGCCTAACTCCGGGGCTTCTCCGGCCGGCAGGCTCCGCTTCGGCACCCGAACGGAGGCRAAACGCGCTACTGCGGGGAGCAGAGCAACAGACTGGACAGCTGAGCCAGGGAAGCATATTTAAAACCCCGATCGTGTTATATTATGTAGGATTATATCATGTTACGTAGGGTTATGGCATTATCCTTCAGCCATACCCTAACCGCCAAAGGAAAGAGGCTTTGCTTTTCCGGACTGATACCTCACAGCAATAATACTARGATTTACACAAACGTCTTTCCACAGAGCTTTCCAAAATTTGCCGGAGAGCAGTCAGTCCTCGATGGGATCGCAACAGCCACAGGAACGGGGATCTTTATCCCTGAGCCTCACGCAGCCGGCTGGCTAACAAAGTTTGACTGCTTCTTAAATAAGGTAAAATTAATAAAACCCTCAAATACTATCTTTTCACAAAAAATCAGAGACTATYACATTATTGCATGTAGTGCACTTTTATGATTCTAATAGTGCTGGAACAGGCAATCTCTGAGAGAAGAGCAAAGAGCCGACCATTTCCCAACAGCCGAACAGGTGAAAGTTGCCAAATTTTCTCCCTTCTTCTAAGCAATTAACTTTTACAAAACTAGGACATTAAGTTAGTCGAGAACYAGAACTTGTTTTGGATGGAAATGTCAATGCACAGACAAAAAAAAMCAACTAACTTGGAGTAAAAATCCTAAAATGTCCCAAGAAATGCTAATTCTAAACAATTTTGCTTCCAAGCCACTAGAACAGTTTGAGAGCAACATTTGAACTYGCTTTTCGGTTTATAGTTCACTAAAAAGAAAATAAATGAATTGGTAAAATTCCATTTTACTGGAATATTTCAGCTTTTTCATCCTTGAAAAATAGTCATAAAATAAGCAGAAGGGGAGGGGGGTGTCAATGTTTTAACCTGGACAGGCACTCATTCACCAAGAAACTACACGTATATAAATCTGGGCCAGTACATGTGTGCTTGGGAAACATAAGCTTATATTAAGGACAAGACTTCTCACATGTTTAAAGGTTATTCATTAGTGAGATGGAGAAAAATTATACATACATAYAGAATTATTTTCCTTTGTGTCTGCAAAGAGTACTCTTCAGAAATTCAGAGAAGTCAATCTATCGAACACATTTGTTTAATTTTGAAAAGTTTCCCACTATAAAAGTCACAGTATTACTGGGAAAAGCCCTAACTTTTTAATACATTTTATATCTTTTTCAGAACGGCAGCTACACCACTTCAGAAACTCATCACCTTTCCAGGAGAATTGAACTGAGACTAGAAGCCCCTTAATGCAAGGCTACAGCAGAACACACTTATTAAAATTGACTATTATTCAGACAATATCAATTTCATTATCTCTGATCGATTCCTAGCAACGCTCCTTAGTAGCCTTCAGTTACAAATGCTGCACGAACAGTAACTTAATATTGCACAACAAATTGCCATCCTGCTGCTCTTGGTAAATTCGGGAGCAATCTGACTTATTAGCAGGCCTCCAGTAAAGAGCTGTCATAGGTGCTGACTGTGGGGAGCTCGATGTCAAAGCACCACCAAACCTGGCTGAGAAAACTCTTTCCCCTCGAGGCCTTGTTAATTTGATTTATGTATACAGGCAGGAAACTAATTGCTAATTGCTGCAGCGCCTACCGTGGAATTGCAGCTTTCTCCTCCAATGCTGCMTCTCAAGAGTACCAGCAGACATCAGCTTTACAGCCTGAAGATGAGAGATGCATCCTAAGCAGGCATGCAGGCATTTGTGCGTGTTCGGTGCTCAAGAAATTTGATAAGAGGACTCTTTGCAACGCCCTGCACCACCGTCTCCTTGGAGGGAATGGAGCCACCCTCCAACCGCGCTGTACAGCTGTATCGTTGAGCTGCGAGAGCCAACGCAGTTAACTCAGCAGGAGCAAACTCTCGCCCTCRTTAGGCAATTAGCAGAGAGTCAATGTATCTAGTGCCACTAATTAAACTGTTAAGGGTTTTTGTTCTCGAAGGTTTCGCTTCTCAGTATCTTTGTAAGTATGTCCCGGGACCACGAGCTAAAACTGCCGAGTCTTCTTGCATCAAGTTGGGAAGAYTGGACAGTGAAGAACAACTTTGTCCAATTCCCACTTCCCCTGATGTTTTGCCATTGGAAGCAACTGGCCTACAATACAAATTGGTTGTCACCTCAATAGCACGCATGCTTTTTCCTTCAAATCCKTTTTTATTAAAAGAAACTTGAGTTGGTGACACCATAAAACCGACGAGTGGCGAYGTGACTAGGTCTTGCGCCCCTAGACACTGCCCTTTGGGCCATCGTTAGTGTCAGAATGACTCGGGCGATCTAAATAAAGAGAACTGTCTAGACAAGTGTTTCTTTTTCAGATGTAGTCCAGTACGGAGCCTAACACTCCCCCAAAGCATAAAAAATATTATACCAAACACTACCCAACCCATTAATACTTTGTGATTTGTAGGTGTTTTACCACCTTTCCAGCTTGTCACGCTGCAACAGGAACGATCCTGAGAAACCCTCAGCTTCCCAACAGCCTTCACCAGCACGCAAGGCAAGGAGAGAGCAAGACGTCGAGGACAGCCACGCCGTGCCGAGAGCAGCCCCACGACACGGGCAGATTCAAGGAATCGTTATTTCCTCTCCAATCCTGCTGTTAACCCGCACAGGCCGCTACAATGAGTTTACAGTAAACAGGCAGCTACTTTTAAAATAATTAAGATTATGCAATCAAAAAAATAAGCGATAAGAGCAAAATTAATTTATATTCTACAGATGATCAAAACCAGGTATGGCCTTTTACTAGCAAATGAGAGGCCCTGGACCAGCACTCAGTTTTTCTGCAAAAAGGCACTCTTGCGTATGAAATCCAGGGCCAGGTCCTGCTGCAGCTCATGCAGGGCAGGATTGTGCACTGCATCCCAGGGGCCTCATCTACAGCAGCCTTCTGCTGCCCCCCAGCATCGCCTCTCACATTTCCCTCCTGAATCCGTGAATCCATGAATGTGTCATTAAAACTAGATACTGTACCACAAAGACAGATTTGTGAAAGAAAGGAGGGGGAAAAAAAATCCTATGATAAAACAATTTCTAAAAACTCCCAACCAGCTCATCTACACGTTTTACAATTCCACAAGATAAACCACCTAGAAAAACACTGTTGTGCTAAAACACTCCAAAGCATCATTCTCCGTTCTCTTATAGCCCTGCAGGACATATACAACGCACTACAGCGCTCCTGCCTCTCTCTTTTTGAGCAAAGGTCTCAGAGGTTTGACAATACCTCTTATTTTCATACACCTCTAAGACAAAATTAGATAATTCTTGTCATTTAAAGAGTTTATGAACTGATACGTTGGCCCAATTTTGATTTTCTTTCTATAGCACAAGAATGCACGACGGTTTTGAGAAACAAGCAATAAGACAGAAGCTATTCATATAGGCTGCAACAGATAAGAAAATTTATCAAGGGACCAGTTACTTATTATGCCAATGTGAATATACAGCCTTATTGGATCTAATTCATTACTCTATCACACTGCTGTATCACCTCAAAAAAGAGTAATTTAAAGCAACACAGTATACTTCATTTACAAAGGACACTGACATAATACAAAAAAATCAGATTTTACAGTAAATGACTTACCAAACATAACATCTAAAATTCAATATACTTTTATGGTTATCCTTACAAAAAATAATCAACTGAGAGAAGAATTGTTCTCTCTGAACCACACAGTAGACTTCAAACGTTAAATGAATCCTTTCAGTGCTGAAATACCATAAGCTAAGACTCTTTTGGTGAAATTCTGTTCTCATTCAAAAAGGAAGAGGAACTTCATAAGCATATGCTGCAATGGAAGCTAACAGGCACAAATTCGCATCTCTTTTTCAGGTATTATATCAGCATAATGCTTCCCTCTTTCAGCTATAGAAAAAACGAGAGCTATGTTTGGCAAATTAAAAAAGGAAAATGAAACAAATCAAAAGAAAGCAACGAAAGAGCTGTAAAACAGACGCTTTCTGTTAACACCTCTGAGGTCCAGACGCACGCTATTGGGGACGGGGGAGATCACGATACTTGATATAGCTGGACATTCGTAGCCTAAATTTATCAAGTTATGGCTCCAGAGACAGCCACTTGGGCCATGCAGGGCATCTTTCTTGTATAAACGACGCTGCTCCTTGCTCTAAGAGCCATTCCTTAGCGGCAAGGTAGCAACAGGGCAAGGTAGGAAACTGCCACTTGCTTGACGTTGCTCTTACGTCTTTCCAAATGAGTCTCCTCGGTCCTTCCCAGGAGGGACAGCCACTAGAGCCCCTGAGCACAACAAAATCACTTATTTCTCCTTTTCCTCCTCATTCCATTCCTGTAGGGGACAAAGCTTTGCTCCTGCCATGAATGCCTCGTTCCTGGGACAGCAGATAAAACTTTGCCAAGTTGCAGCTTGGGAATGTAATTCAGTGTAAATCACAAGAACTTAATTTTGTTGAGAAGTCTGGGGCTCGTTTTGCTTACTAAGTATATGTTTCATAGGTTTTTCCCTGAAAGAAAAGATTTGAAGCTCCAGGTTTTTACAGAGCTGAACACGATCAATAGGGACATCGAACATTTGGATATGGAACAGCAGCTTCCTATCTCATCCTCAAAAAAATGAAGTAAACTCCTTTTCTCACTGTACAGGAATTCTTGTTTCTTTGGCAATGATTGTACAGGAGAGCTGTTGCCATCCACTTTGTTAGAGCCTTYTGAAGAAGGAAAGCTTAAGTTACGGATAACACTGGGCACCAGTGATGAATTGATTCCTCCCACAGATCGATTTGTGAGATTGTGCAGGTGATACCACCTGTGATATCACCAGTCGGAAGAGGGAACAGAGAGGCCTCCAAAGGACAGTTAGTTACCACTGGATGTATTAGGAAGGGATTTAAACCTCCCCGTTACTCAGTGTGTGTAGGGGGGGAACCATACCAAAAATAGCATTTGAGGAAGCATATATAGAATGAAAAGCAATAGAGCGGATGAGGAACAGCAGCAAAAAATCCTTCAGCATGTGGCCCCACACTTAACCATGGACGAAAGTATCCAAGTTAACTGCAAATACGATAGTCATCGACATCTACAAACCTTGAAAGAAGTTAACACAGCAAAGCAGTATAGTGCTATCAGAATTTTAAAATTAATACTTGGGAGAATAAACTGATCTGACAAATAAAATGCAACAGCTAGAATCATCACATGAATGCAACTGTCTACTTTCCTTCCACTTATTATTCAACACTAATCCTCCTGTTTAGCTGTTTTAATTTACGGAAGTCAGAACAAAATTAGAAATTCCTGTTAAGTATACATAGCAGTTCCATATTTCACATGAAATTTAGGATTTTGTTCCATTTTTATCGGTTTTGGAGCAAACTTGAAGTAATTTCATGCAAAATGAAAATACCATTTTTGTATTTCTTCTATTCAAATGCTTTGCACTGTCAAAAATATAGTACAAAATATTTTGTTAAGGATGTCACATTGGGCAGCAGCATTTATTACAATATTAGAGGTCTTAGAGATGGTATTTTGCCTACATTTCATGCTTTCTCTGCTTGTCCCCTTTGATTTCATTATTAACATTCAACTCAAATGCTGAGTGAAGTCCTGTTTGCATAAAACCTGAATATTCATCATTCTTAAATGTGAAAGCTTAACAACACACAATGAACAAAATCTTAGCACTACCGAATTTTGTGACAATACTCCAACTTCGAGACCCGAATGCCATTACTGTCTTCYATTATTTTGCCTTGTACATAAGAAAATAGGGCAGGAAAAATCTGCCTAAAAGGTAGTGGGAAGGAACTGACACTGCACAGCACACTGATCTTTAATTTGGCAACAGAAGTTCAATCCACTCGTTATAAACACTAATCTGCTGAATAGTTCAATTATGTAATAATGAACATTATATAGCTAAATCGCATCTGGCAGATGCACAATAAAAACAGGATAAACATGCATCTTCAGCCTCCCTCTCTCTATGCACAGCGAGAAGGAAAAAAACAGCTGAATTTTCAGATGCACTTAAGTGATATTAGAGAACGGAATTCCGTTTTCGAGAATAGTTTAAGAATGTTCTTTTTCACTGCAGATTGGATTCATTTACTTTTGAAAACTTGATAGTACACTTAGAATCATTAAGCGTTGCTATATTTTTCAAAATCTTATTAAAAACTTAAGAGAYTTCCGCATCTAAACATGTTCATCACTTTTGAAAACCGAATTTTTATTATTCTAGAGATTTTTATTTAGGATCTGCAAACACATTCCACGGGGGCTACCGAGACCGCCAGACTAAAACACAGATGGCTATTTTCTAATTACGCCCTYTTGACGCACCGTCTCCAAAATGAAGTCTGGACCTAGCTGTCCTAAGAGAGAGCCTACTTTGAGGCTGTAAGGCTTACTAGCTTTGTCCATCTGTGTTGCCCCAATTAGTTTTACTGGTTGCAGACACCACTTTAAACAGTGCCCAAGATGCTCTGTATCTTAACCTCTACTCAGTCTCTTCTGAAGGTAGGACATATGCCCTTTTCATATTCACCTGTAAAGCTGGTGGGAGCTAAGATACAGCAGACTGGAACTATAACCTTCTTAGACATCTTTCCAAAGAAAAAGTGAAGAGAAATATATTCATGGCACCAACAGATATAATACTATTAGATTCCCATCAGGTCAGTGATGTTTGCAGAATTACGTGCTTTTTGCACGTCAGTGCTGACTCTGTCCATACAACAGAACAGTATGTTTCTCTTTTAAAGTTCAGAGCAAATAAATATTTAGACTTCTAAAGTATTAGATTTACTGATTAAAGATTAACAACATTTGTGCCAATCTTTTGTTCTCATGTGGAACACAACGAGCTGGAGAAGKGAAGCCTTTTAGCTTTCTATGGTGAGTCCTCTCCTCGTGTGAGGCATCTCTTTTTAGTCCTGTTGAAAATCTGAATCATCAGGACTGAAGCAAAACGATTTCTATTTTTAATGTCAACACTGTCAGCACTTCCTTASTGGTGGTGGCAGTAGGAGGTTTAAAAAAAATTTACAGAGATGATCTTTACGTAGGCTGTATCATCATTAGACAATTTAGTCAAAGCCAGTAACTACAACCGTGCAAAACCACGCTGAAATTCTGTAGTGCTGATGTTCCTTGGGAAACAAGGTGCACAGCTCAAAGAATAAAAGGAAACAGTGGGTTTTGCTACCTAATGATTTCTGGTATGCCTGTTGTAAAAGATGCTTCAAATGCAGTAMGTTGATGGAGACGGCCAGAACGGGATGCACAGAAGGGCAGCACGCAAACTGGCGCCGAGAACCTCAACTAGGGAAGCTGCGCGGGAATGCCCAAGTCTCCTCTTGCGGCGCGTTGTGCACACAGACCATGCACATGCTCCTCCTTTCCCTAACACATTCTTTGGTAATGAGGCTTCCTTCAACTCACACAAGAGGCCAGCCTAAATCCCAGGGATATCAAAGGAAATCTCCTGGTGCACTTCAGGTCATAGAAAAGCCCAGAAGGTCCCAACAGTCAAGGTTAACCTGACTGCAGCAGATTTCATCCTAACAGAAAGTTGCTACCCTAAATCTTCAAGCACATCAAGGTGACGTGCACTTGCTTAATAAGATTGGCACTGCTATGTCTTGTGTGCATTTTTCTCCTAATTCCTTCTTCAGGGCTGTTTGCAAAATTTCTCACTATTATCAAGTCTGATCCAAGTAATAAGCTAAGAAAATTAGATTAACGTCATTCTGAGTAACATTTAGAAACTGCAAGTTAAGCAGCTGCCACTTATCCTCATAATTCTAAGTATATTAAATTGAAAGAAGTCTTACAATAACATATATTGATTTTGTCGGGTTTTTTTTCCCCCCAAGGAACATATGTTGCACGTTCCGTATCTGTGGGGCTACGTGCATGCAGGCTGCATTGCAGCTCTGACTCTTGCCAAACAGATGTTGCAGGAAAGCACTTAACACAACACGCAAGGCCCAAGGAAAACTGTCTTCTGGGTACTGCACCATACCAGAAGCATTGTTTGTTTAWATACACTATTGATAGGCAGCCAAATTTGTCCTTGATTACACTTGTTGAAAAAAATACCAAATTCTAAGAAATACAGGTGTTTATAAAAGGATAAGGAATTAAGGAATAAAAGGAAACCCAGGTTTCATAAGATCTAAAGTATTTATAAAATTTCCTTCTTCTCAGGTTCAGATTTTCATCAGCATCCTAATAGCAAGCTGAAATAGTTTGAACAATGTTGAAATAAAGGAATGTTTGCAAGCCACCCTTTTGAAATAATAAAATTAAAAGCTATTCTCAACCCCAAAACACAAAGTATTGGAATATTATCCTAAGACTGACAAAATTCTCTGCCATTTGTTGTAATTCTTATAATAACCAACCTGTAGAGCTCGGTCTGTTCAAATGCTTTGTTCATGACTAAGCCTCATGACAGACTTCAACTTAATTTCCTTTCCAAGCAGATAAGGAGGTTGAATTTTTACCCTTCAAAATCACAACTTTTCATCAACTACAACCTCTCTCTTCATGGAAATAATTAGCTCTATCAAATAGAGATGGATCAACTCATGAAAACTGACGTCAAGTCCTTCATACATTTTTTCCGTTGAATTTAGTAAGTCTTGGCTTGAAATATGGTACTACAACTTAAAGGCCTTTAAGTTTCGCTTATCAAATATAGTAAAAAGACTATGTTAGAATATTTTCAATTTACTTCTGATACACCTAGATCAGGTCTTTAGATTTCCACTGCAACAATCCTTCGAAGCCTCAGATATGTAAGTTCTGCCAGTTCTGCTCTGCAAGTGACAAAGTCATCAATGTGTTTCCTTTATTATGAGGAAAAAAAAAGAAATAAAAAAGTAAAAACCCTTTCCATTGCCTAGCGTCAGTTCCAGACGCCTGAAGCAAGCTGATTTCCTCCTTCATATAGAAATAACTTTCAAAAGTAGGACGGAAAACCTGGTTTCTTCCMCATTCACTGCTGCAGGAAAGTGATTAAAATTTCCACATATATTGGGCCAACGGTGTACCACTCATGCAGACCTCATACTTCACCACCACCCATTACTTCACCTCGTAGACTAAAAAACAAGTCAGGATCCCAACTGTCATCATGATTAAATGGGGATTTCTTAAATCAAGAAATATTACAAAATGGAGTCTAAAAATCTTGGTGTTTGACAATGCCATTCAACAGCTCACTGGATTTAGAAAGCTAATTTCTCTGTATTCCTACTTAGTTTGAATTGCCTATGTTTTCCAATTCAGGTACAATAAAGGTAATATTAATATTTAGCAACAGAATGTTATTAAAGCGAAAACAACAGAGACTCTTACAGCAGGAATATTTCCGTATCACAATGACTAACACAAATCCACATGCAGTTGCAGTCCGACTACTTTCATTCTCTTTCCCACAAACACGTCTATGGAAAATGTCCTAAACATTATGGTAAAACTGAATACAGGAAGAAAAATTTAAAGATTGTTAATAAGATAAACAAATAAAACAAATTACAGGCGATCTCAACATTGGCACCTGATTGCATTTAGACAAAAACATATCAAGGTTACGTACCTGTAAATCTGTTGAATATTTTCAGCTTTGATTTCCTTGAGAATCTCTTGGTAGACATGAGGGTTATTTGGTTCTGGAGATGTTGGGGAAGGAGGACATTTCTTGTATGCATAATATCCTATCAAAATCCCCAAAATAAATACAATCAAAACAGTGCAAAGTACTTTAAGCATCTGACAAAACCTGCAGCGGTTGCTCTTTGGTGCGGGTCTCGTGTAATGCGAGATGTAGTCTGGATCCTCCTGAAGTCGCTGGAATTTTCCTCTAGGAGAYGTGGACGGCTGAACGGGCTCGAGGTCGAGGTCGGGGCTCCGTGCGGTCCCCAGGGGATGTTGGGTTGCCCCATCCAGGCGGAAGTGGTCRAAGCCAGGTTCCTCCAGCTCCTTCTCCATATCCCACTCCAGGTCCAGCGCCGTGGCCTGGAGGTCATCGCTGTCGAGGTACGGAGAGTGCCCCTGGGCCCTCTGCTCTGCGTTCACTTTGTGGTAGGCCATCTTTTTATCTGTTAAAAAAAAAAAAAAAAAAAACAAGTGTTTGTCTCCTTACGACTCCTTTGTATGCTTGAGAACTGAGCATCTATATTTAAAAGCAAAAACTGGGTTCGCAGCATTCCTTTCTCCCTATTTCCATCCTCCTTCCCGCCTTCATAGTATCATTACTCCCACGATCCTCATCACAGAGGGGAAAGAACATATCTGAAGAGCTACAACGTACTGTAAGAATACGAAGGGGATATAAGAAGGGGATTTACAAACACCAGTGGCAAAGCACAAAAGTTATCATACTGTTTTTTCGGTCTCCAATCTCCAAGATAATATTAAAAATTGAGTGATGGCACATAYGGTTTCCAAAACAATTATTTATTACCTGAAAGTCATTTTGAAGCTGCAACAACTTTTATCAACTCATCGTATAAAATAACGCCGTTAAAGTAAAAGAAAAAAGAAATGAATACTTGCCTGCTCTGGTTCTAAACACAAGCAAATGGTAAGTTAAAAATGAAAATTCAGGGTGACACTGTACTTACACATCAATAAAAGCTTTCATTTAGACAGAGCATTCTATTATTTATAGGTATTTTAAATGCATAGCTCCTGAATGACTGATGAATTTACTCAGAAATTGCCCCTGCTGTTTTGCTCCACTTATTTTTCCCATTTTAATGAATCAAAATCATTGCCAGGTACATATATCAAAATCATTCCTTTAATAAGCGAGGCCTATCTGTGGCAGTTCTAGACATTTCTAAATGCAACTCTGACCTCCAGGACAAACTCTCCAAGTCAATTTTCAACRAATCATTTTTTAACAGACCGCAACAGTACGGTGCTGTCTTCATCCGTACTTGAACAGTCCATCACACAAGCGTCAGTAATTTAGGACTTTTCACACACCAAACAGAACCATCAATTAGTACAAGCTGCAGATACAGATATTAAACTTCTCACATCTGACTGACATCCCCAGCATTACATTATACCTCCCTTTTTATATTTTAAGGCATTTTCTTTCCTRAAGACCTCCCCAGATAACGTCATTTGGGCCACATAGTAGACRAACCTACTTTAACGGCAAAGTAGAGTTTAGCTTTGYGCAGCTCTTTGAAGAGAATGAACTAGGAGAAAGCGCTGATATAATGAACCGGTCTGTTGTTCCCTGAAAGACTACCTTGCTTTACACAACATCAATTTACAGATCTTATTTCCTCGTAAAGCCATATAAAAAAATCCCTTGCCTGTAACTTCCACACAGTGCAGCTACAGTCAAGCGAGCACACACTTCAGGCAGTGTTTCAMGTCTAGCTGTCATATAGGTTTTGCAAATCAATTTTCGCAAAAAATCACTCCACCTGTGATCCAAATTCTKCTGTATGCAGTGGAAGCAACAGAGCTTAAGCTGAGCTGAACTAAAGAATCTAAATTAGTGTGAATAAGCTTCATTATTTATTTAAACAATGATAAAAAAAATGCTTGTCTTTAAAATCCAGTTGTGTTAACAAATAGTTTAAACCTGCATAGCCACAGGGCATTTGGCCCTWGTTCCAGCGAAGTACTCAAAGTGAGACTTAGTGCAAGGAGTTAAAGCAACATCACGTAATTTTAAGCATGTTTGAGCAAATGGACTTGCATGCTTTTCTCTGGAAAGTCCACAAGTAAACTTTTAAAATCATTTTAGCTGTCCTTAAGGATCCAAAAGTTTTTTTTTTTTTTTTTTTTTTAATCAAAAGCATCTTACCTAAGAATGAGCAGAAAGATAGTTCAAATCTTTGCAGATCTGTTCAATTTAGTAGTCAAGTAAATACTGCAGTTCTGAGGTGCCTTTGTGCATCTTACTACGATGCATGCTTTAAATTATGCATAYGCTTCATTGGCTTGCAGATCAGAGATCCAAGTGGCAAAGGCCTTGTAGCTATAGTCCTACCAAATAATACATGCTTAATTTTTGCAAGTGAATAGGATCATATACTCATAAAATATTAGTTTGAAGGGACCTTTGGAGGCTATCCAGCCCACTACGTCACTCAAAGCAGGACTATTGCCAGTACTGTACTAGATAAACCRCTGCTTTGTCCTGCTGAACCTTGAAAACCTCCCAGGATGGTGGATCCCAGCACCCCTCCGGATAAGCTGTTTCACAGCTGCTCTACCCTCCTTCTGGAGTTTTTCCTAATGCAAGACTGAACCTCCTAAGCCACAATTTACACTTTCTTTTACCACCTGCCCCWACCAAGCTTTTGGCTCTGCTATCTCTACTCCAAGTAGTTTGCTGCTATCAGATTCCCATCTTCACTAGAAGAAGCAATCGCAATATCAGCAGTCACCTGTGGGACCCCCTTCAGTTTCTCAAAATCCTTCTTGAACTGATGGAGCCAAAAACAGGACACAGGATTTATGCATGGCCTTACAGCAGCAGAAGGCAACAACTTTCTGTGATGCGCTAGCCACGTTCCTCCTGGCAGCCCAGTGTGCTGCCTGACTTGCATAAAAAGCTAACTGTTGGCTCCTGCTCCCATTCGGCATCTGCTGTAATCCAGGTCCCTCTCTGCGAGCCAAGACTCAGKTCAGATCCTGCCACGTTCATCAAGGCGGTTATGACAGCTCTGGGGCAGAAACCTGCGGTTCTCCTCACTGAACTCACCCGCTCACCCAACTCTCAAGTTTGTGAAGGTCCCTCTGAACCACAGCGTTGCAATTCAGCACATCAACCTCTTCCTCCTAAATCAAGGGTCACTCCAAACTTCCTGAAGGATCATTCTGCTTCAWCATCCAGGCTGTTGCTGAAGCTACTGGATAACAGCAGTTCCAAAACAGATCCCTGGGCACTATGCTTGTTACCAGACACCTAGATATCAAGCCATTAAGAAACACCCTATAGAAAATTTGTCCAGCCAGTTTTCAACCCGACTCCCCTCTCACTCTGTCTCCTCCTGTTTTGTTGGTGGAGAAATTAACTGGCAAACTGTCAGTGACAGAGRACACTATCAGATAACAGCATCTGCCCCAAAACCTCAACTTTGCAGCTCCATRTTGTACCGCTTTTAATTAGAAATTAAAGACAAGTGTTTTTTTTTCCTTTAAGAGCAAAACATATCATTATTGTGTTTGGAAATAATCACTTTGATTCTAGAATTACTGCAGTCATTTAGCAAGTTGCTTTAGCCAGAAGAATAAACTCTTAAAAGGTTTCTACAATATTACCTGTAGAATATGAAATAAAGGTAGTATTTCAGATCCCATTGCATGGCTAATATCAATCCGGTTGAGCTTTTAAATGGAGACCAGTGCATAGTGGTGGTAGTTAAGTTCTCTCTGCATTTATGATATTTTAAAAATGCATGTTATTGTTCAATGGAGTGTATTAATAAAGGTTATTTAAATTGCTACACGTAAGCGCATAATAAAAATTCTTATGAAATTTCTTTAACTGGTTATTAATGCAGATGAGTCGTAACCACATTTTACAGCTTAATATTTCAGCCATTCAATTTTTGTGCAAAGTACCAAACTCAGTTACTGCATTTCAGGAAAGAGACCATCAAAAAAACCAAACCAAAACTAAAAGATAATATTCCCTTCTCTTTTATATTTAAGACCAACCTTTGGTGTATGGATCTTCTTAGCAATACGCGTGCTTTTATTAAAGAATACAAAGAACAAGAACAGCTCCAGTTAATGTCTTCCCTTTTTGCAATACAATTGACAAATTTACTGTTTGATTATAGGGACATAATTTACCACAAAGCACCTGATATTGTGGCCCACAGTGTATTTAACTATGCCAATAATGATTTTAGAAACTGGTTTTCTAGTTCTGAAGGCACAAATTATTCATTCYCTATAGCTTAATGTGTATTAACAGCCTAGTTTATTACTCAGTTGTTCAAGGCGGTAGCTTGGCTTAAATGTTATGTAATAAAAACAATTTTAGGTAGGAATTAGTAGGATAAAAAATACTTCATAGAGAATAATAAAGTAAAAAAAATGTAATAAAAACAATTTTAGGTAGGAATTAGTAGGATAAAAAATACTTCATAGAGAATAATAAAGTAAAAAAAAATAGAAAATAGAAAGTTGGAAGAAGTATAAAGCCAAGAAAAATAACCCTATGATAGTCTAGCTCAGTCTTCTTTAAAACACAGATCATAAAATGAAAATATTTTCAAAAGGCATTTTTGAAAAACTTCAGGAGATAGAARATCCTTCCCATCTGCCAGCAAGCTGTTTCAACATTTAATTGTTGTTAAATACACGTTTTATTATAAAAAGTCTGAATCTGCATGAAGTAAACTTTAAAGCCATTCTACAAGGACAGCAAAATGGATCATAAATTGTAGAATACTGGACTATACCAAAGCTGATGTCCAATGAAGTTGACGTACATTTCTATACTTCCACTTATTTGTGAGGAAAATTGCTATAGCGAGATGACATGTCAAAGTAGTGCTAAATATTCTTCCCGTTAGCTGYACGTAAGAAATCAAGTGACCTCTCAGACTGTTAGAGCCTCAGTGAGCCCATTTCTAAACTACCTACTTGTTTCTTCACCTTAAAAATCATGCATTTACAYGCTGCGCACAGGTGTCTTATAATGAAGCCACCAGAAATTTCTTCTGTGATCTTTTCTGCTTGAATCCCCATCAATGAAGCCTTTGAAAACTATATAAAAAGGACTGCATGAAAGAGGCAGCATCCGTATCATTGCCTCTTTCTAATACCTCCACAGCAGAAAGGTCAGCTCATGTGAATGTTTCATGAAACCAACAGGCATAGACCAAAGCCAATRAATAAACTGCAGTAAATTCCCTTATCTTTGCTACTGCTGCTGCAGTTGTTAAACCCAGTTATAAATAGCTGAGACAATTAGCAGGCTCATGCACAGCAAACGGAGTGGCAAGCTTTAACATGCTGCCTGTAGCGTACGCCTTCTCAGGACATTTAATGTTCATTACCGAAAAGGCAAGATTTACCATGGAAGTGTACTTCTTTCCCTAGTCAMAMRMAMAMASAMAAAAGAAAAAAGAAAAAAGAAAAAAGAAAAAAGAAAAAAGAAAAAAGAAAAAAGAAAAAAGAAAAAAGAAAAAAGAAAAAAGAAAAAAGAAAAAAGAAAAAAGAAAAAAGAAAAAAGAAAAAAGAAAAAACACACACACCTGAAGTCATGCACTAATCTCATTTTTAATGGCTCTCTTTCATTCTAATTTTCTTCACTCTCAATATGGTCTATTAAGAGCGCTTTTGCCTTAAGTCCTTGTAATCATTTTGTGTTTGGGCAGACCCCCCAAATGGATACAATGTCACCTGTTTAAAGGACAAATGCCTGTACTTGTTCCCAAAATAAATATCCACCACGCATCCAAGTCTTTAAAATGTGTATGACAGCAGCTCAGCACTCAATCAGCTGATGYCAAGTTTCAGGCTGAGCCAAATTTCTTCACCAGCCTTATAAATCCCTGAAACAAGTAGTCTGCAGAACAACTTGACGACAGCAATGCGGTATTTCCATCATCTTTTCCCTAATTTTCTGGAGAATGATTTTTGCTTTCCTCCTGTTTGGGACACAAGCTTAGCCACTTTTTCAGTTACAATAGAAAAATTAACAGTTCTTCATTCRAACACAGGCTCTGCTCGTAGACAACATTAAGACATTCTGCTGGAAAAAATGTGATGACTCCTCCTGAGTAGTTGGGACAAAAACTATGCAGTCTTAATYCAGTACAAAAGAGGTTGACATAATTTATCCCAGGAAATTACGTCCGACTCCGGAAGGATTATGTTATCCTGATAAAAGGATGTATTGCGTAGCTAGACCTGCAAGCACGAGGTCCCAAGACCAAGTTTCAGGAAATCACAGATTCTAGACACAAAGATGTACTCAGATCTCTTTAGAAGAGACTTTTAAGTGAGCTAGATGCATTAAGGACATGTTGTCCCCAAACAGAATGACTTGAGATGTCTACATGTGTAAACATGATAAAACGGAACCAAAAAACCCCAACCCAATATTCAAAAATAAATTTTTAAAATATTCTACTGACACATACTTCCTTAGGAACATCTGCTTTTGTGATAGGAACAACTGGCTTTTGTATATTTTTTGTTGCCACAAGACAGCTATGGCCTCAGTTGCAGATGACAAGTACTTTCAAAAACCTGTTTCTACAGCTTCTTTTGAAGGCCCTGGAATTGACATCAACACAGTAGAGAGCAAAAGAGAGTCTAACCTACAAACTCCCTGTTATCCCAGGAAGCAATCGTCCAGAGGGATTATCAGAGCATAAGATGAATTTTGTAAAACCTCTCTCATTGCAAAAGGGTATCTTCCTTTTGTTAAATCTTCACATGGAAGTCAGAGAGATATAGGAAAATATGATGCTCTATCATCTCATTTAAAGGTTAATTTTTTTGGATGGAACCAGATTTTAAGTGACTGACGTATAAAAAATAAAACTATTCTATCATCACTAGCCTAAGGTCTTCTGACTTGCTATAGAAAAATAGGCCAGTTCTTATGAAAAAATCCTTTTTTCAAAGTGTATTTTATAAAAAGTTATCTTCTTTTCTTGCTCTGTGAGATTTGATCGAGTTTTATCAACTTCAACAGTGACATAGGGCCCTTAAAGATAATATATTATAGAGCTGAAGATAGCAACATTTACAATTTAGCTCTATTGGAATTTTACTATATTTTGATAGATGACAGTCTTAATGATTCACTGCATGGTTTAGAGCAGAAAACAGAATAAGGCAGTAATATTATTTTCCATTTTTTTGAGTGAATTGTATCCAARGAATTCAGAAAATAAGCAAGTTTATTTCACAAGCATGCCAAATTTATTTTGTGGGTGAACTCTAGAATGTTAAAGCTCAAGTACCACAGTACCATTACCAAGGCGACTGCTACAGCAGACCAAGAGGAGAACAGGTTTATGAAAGCGCAGTTCTGTACCCATACAGCCATGCAGAGGCACACTAACACTCCCGAACTCTACCAAAAGGCAATCTACCTCTGCCCCTGGCAAATCAAGGGTACGGTCACTGAAACCAATAAGTAGTAGCAACCCAGTACAATAATAGCTAACGCGAGGTSCTGTCCACCAGTTGTGGCAATGAAGTCTTCAAGGCACCGCTGCTCTTCCTAGGACCTGACCAAATTTGCCTYAGATACAACATTAGCAGACTTAGGGTTGCTACAGCTATAGGCAAAGAGTGGAGTGGTAATGAGTTTGGTGACCTTTGACTACATTAAAAAAAAAAAAAAACACTAAATTGCTAGCAAAATAAGTTGTTGAGTTTGAGAAATGTCAGAGTTTGGTCATTTGAGTCTGCCTGGAGGTGTAATTTTGCAGGGCGCACAATTCCCGCGAATTGCACGCGAATTCATCACAACACGTTATTTCACACACAGACAACATGGTGCGACACCCAGCATCCTGCACGCTCCAGTGTCTACGTGCAGAAATGAGTTTATGACTGCTCTTTGCAACAAAACACAAGGCRCATTAGTTCGGGTCAACAAAGAATCCTCAGCGGATTTCTGTGAATAAAACTCAAAGGAAGCATCCTTCTTTCTGCTTCTTTGCCTGCATGCGTATCTGTAATGCAGTTCCTCCATGCTTAACACGGCCTTTCTCCACCTCAGAGTTGGGAGGTCAGTGTGGAAGCATCTTTCATTAAACACTGATTTGTTCCTTTAGTTGAGCATCACTCGCTCTGCAAATACATTTACATTTAGGACCTGTGATGAAGTAAATCTGTATGTAAAGCTCTGTGGCATGCATACACGCCTTCAACACCTTTCTAGCAGAATTTTGCACTTTATGTTAGCCTTTCCAKAATTAAATCACAAAAAGCAGCTGCAACTGATGCTCTTTTCTGCTAAGGCACATCCAGCACTGACCTTAGTCTTGCGAGACMAGATACATAGATGCTTCCTGGGTATACAGTTAAAGGCTGAAAATAATTTCTCTGATAGACTCCCTATCATCACTATATGCAAATTTCTCAGTCTTGCAGAGATGTACAAGAATGAGGGTATCATGATTAATAAACTGGAGAAGTGCAGTATTTAAAAGTTTAGCTCAATTCTCAGTTTTGCATATCCACCTGTTACAGACATTTTCTGACACATACAAGTTGTCAGAAAAACATTTTTTTAAACGTGTTAATTTATTCAGCTGGTATTAGGCTGAACTCCAAACAGTTCTTATTAATTAGTCTATACTAGTGAAGTTAAAGTAATTTCTTAAAAGTAAATATAATATTACTYTACCAAGAATAGAGCAGCCTTGGATGGGAACATAATACACTTGACAATCTAAAATAAACAGATCAGCTCCTTCTGAGCAAGTATTTTCAATAAACTCTCATGATCTTTCAGACTAGGCCAGAGTTAGCACATAGCTATTAGAGCTCAAATTGTTCATGCTTTACTACTTTTTGATTTATAGAGGTAAATAAGTGAAGATAAACAAAGCATACATTAAGACAAGATCAAACAGGACATATTCAGAAAACTTATATAGCTTGGTATATATATTGAGTTAAAGTAGGATACAAATTGTATAATATACCCTGATTCTAAGACATTTTCTCATTTGTCATCCAAAACAAGAACTGTCAGAAAGGCTGATGGCTTGCACTAATTCAGTATTGCACAATCAACTACAGGCATATCAGTGCTGTTATACGACGATGCCGGACACTCCTGTTTGAGCACTTGCTCTAGTACAACACAGCTACAGATGTCTGGGAACTTTTCGACAAAGCAGTATTAATCAGAAAATGACAAATTACTGACGCTGAACCTCTAAACAGTAAAAATCCCAAAACAGCCAGCAGCACCACAGCGATTAGTCACCCTCACCCATATATGAGAGATCTGCTTTACTTAACCTGATGACTCATCACCAGAAGATGGGCACAATTATATAATATGCCTCTAAATAATGTATCTCAGGCTGCTTGACATGTCATGGGTCCTATGATTCACAGGCATAAACTCCTCATCTGTATTTGCAACRCACATTCTTTTCTTGCTCATATATACAAATACACTTAAGAAAAGAATATTCCTAAATGCTGGGAAGAGGATATGGTTTCTAAAGACTGCTAATGCACTTTCAGCATGTGGTAGCACCTGGCTACCAGACTACAGAAGTGCAGCGGATGACCAGCTACTAAGCATAACTGCACACCCACCAACACGTGCACTTACCTCCTCTCTATTATTTTCTTTAAAAAGTAACATTAATTCAAAAAATATTCCAGGAAAATGCTGAAGACTAAGTCCTTTCTTCTCTGCTCTAGCTATGAAACAGAACATTTCCCAGTAAAATATGTTAAAGTTTCTTAAAAAGATGTGATGATATAGTTACGTTGCTTCTCTTTAATTTTGGAAAATCATACCGAAAAGTCAACAGGAGCCACAGAATCACAGAAACTTTGATCAGAAGAGACTGGGGAGGGGAGGGCATCTAATCCAACTTTCCACTCAGAGTGGGACTACTGTGAACAACAGACCAAGTTCAGAGCTAGAGTTCAATATAAACACAAATGTATGGCATTTCTTTCCTTTTCTCTACTGCACATGTATCTGTTTATTATTAAGAATAAAAACCACTATTTAAAAAAAAAAACCTACAACCAGTCATTAAGACCCCCACAGACATTTCTGCCTAAAACAACAGAGAAAGAAGAGATCATAACGTAAGCATAAATGAGAGCCCCAACCCAGAGCTCCAGCAGCCATGCCAGATAAATTGCACTTCCACGAGCAGGTCATGGTAGTCCCCAGGCYAGTGTCCGTGGCAGGGGAACCGCGCTAATCAGATCGTGGGAGCGCTTGCTGGAAGCTCGTGGGAAAGCGAGCACAACGCAAGCGTAGCGGATTGACAGTTTGCTAAAAACCGCTCTCCGCTTGACTTGTAACCTTGAAGCGCACAAATGCTGCGAGATTTCCTTCCAGGAGCACACCAGATTTGGACGCAGCACATACGCCAACTTTCTGAAAGGTCTAACGAGACAGGAGGATCCGGATTTGATCAGACCACGCTTTCCCTTCTAAGGGACGCTATTAAGTGAACCTGTCAGCAAGGAGGGAGAGGAAACCAACCAGGACTGAGGCTTTCCTTCCTCTGGCAGGAAGGCACCTACAGCCCACGCCGCGGAGCAGTTATCTGTTGTGCCTCCCCACTGACAGAGAAGGATAGAAACTCGCATTCCTGGAGACAACAGTGTTGTCTATAGAAAAGGGGATAAAATACAGGTCCACAATCCTGTATGTACTTTCTCGCCCTTCAAAAATGGAAAATTATTTTTTCAGTTTCCCCAGAAAATGTGTTCAAAACTGAACAATTGCTTTAATTTACAAATCAGTTATTCTTTCAGTTTTCCTTCAGTAAGGAAAAAAAATATATATCCTTCACTGAAAAAATGAATATTTTGATTAAATTTATTTTTTCAGTGGGAGTATTTACCTCATGAAACAACTTTATCAGCTCTATTTACACATGACCTAATTTCAAGCTCTGGAAACAAAACAAAGCAAAGAAAAAAAACCAACAGCAACAAGAGTCAAAAGAAGCCCATGAGCTTCCATGGAAAGAGGATCAGGCCATGCAATTTAAAATAGTAGAACTACTTTCTCCATTTTTTCACAGTTAAGTATCTTCCATTGGGCTTCACAGTACAGAGTATTTCATGATTTACAGCAAGGAAAGACAGAGGCAAACCAGTCTCTAGCGAAAAGTCACCCAAGCTAATGAAAAATTTTAAATGACTAAATTTACAATTAAGATGAATCAAGAAGTGACATTTGAAAGTAGTTAAATTAACAAATTTCAAGAGTAAAAGTTTGGTTTGAGTGCTATTTTTTCCTTCAGCAGTGTACACACTGAATTCTCTGCGTTTTAGATATGCAGGTATATTTATAGTTCCTGTGTAAACTAAAAGTATCAGGAAACACCGTGAACTATTTTAAACGCTTCYCATAGCTTTTATAGTTTATTTATGAACAGGGATATTATTAAAAGATCTTCAATGGCACTTAAAAATAATGCTGTTAGGAGACTAAATGCCAGACAAATGCCATGAAAAAGTAACATTCAGTAAGTCATGAAACAGACAGCTTTCTCACAAAATATTTGTACTACCAAAATGCAACCTGAAACAACTACTTATTAAAATAATCCAAACAGAATTCTAACAATTGAATTAAATTTACATGCAGCTGATACATTACTTAAAAATTGTTTTTCATTCTCTTTAAAAAATTGTCTAAGCTATGAATCTGCCTCACACACACTCAAAGGCTTTACCTGCGTGCTCTATACTGGGAAGCATAGAGTATACATGATCAAAATAATCAGTTCTGATAATTTTGCTAATCTTGTCAAATATATATATATAGGTACATAATCATTGAAAAGTCATGCCAAAAGAAAATTACCTAAATCCATTAGATCATATCATTACGTAAATGGATTGTAAATCCCTTTCAACCTGTAATCCATTTTTCCTTCACTTTTAGATCTTGGAAATAATTAAAACCTTTAAGTTTAGCCAATTAAATACCATGTACTATTACTATAATCATTTTGGATATTTACCTTTTACTCTAAAACTTAGCCCAGAATAATTGTAATGATACAATCATCTACTGCAGCTACCATCTGGGACATGAAAGTAAACATTTTAATTACTCTCATTGTAATTCAGAGAGCCACAAACACCAGTCTGGGGTTACATATGGAATGTATTCTTATAGATTAATGTCAAAACAGGTGGATGGGACACTTCAAAAGACAGTTGGCTAAATGCCTATAAACTTTGCTGCCTTGTAGGCGGCTACTACATAGACCTGGAGAAGCAAATTTTATTTCCAGATTGGTTGTTAAACCGCTGGTTGAGCTCAACAAAAAGAGAGGGATAAAAGAAAATAACCTGTATTCTAAAACACTTACATATCACTGAAGCAGTTATCATTGACGTAAGGAGACAACTTTGTCATTAGAGAGGCAGATTATCAGACACTCCTAACAATTTCCGTGACAGTATTAGGAACTGAGGACGTGGGGCACGAAGGACACTTTACCTCAGCTGCTCTCACCTGAGTGAATCCCTGCGAGTATGCAGCTCCAACACTAGGCAGCAAAGTTAAAATATATTTGTCCTCCATAATGAGCACCCTGTAAAGATGTAAGGAGGACTGCAGTCTGCTTAAATTAATGAGAATTAAAAAAAAAAAAAAAAAAGATTTTAGGATGTGAAATATAAAGATGGTATGAACTTCAGAGCTTTCAAGTACAGCAATGAGAAAAGAGCCTTAATGACTTCAAAAATAGTTGAAATCCTTTTTACTGAAGCCAAATAACTGCAAAATGAGCAAGAAATTGATAAAAAATCAGGATAATGTAATGATGATAGCAGTTAAGCAAAATCTTCTTACAACACTATCACTACTTACCCAGATTATTCATACAGCTAAATGGGAATGAATTCTCATTTAACGAAGGAGCTTGGACTTCATAGATCGTGACGAAGGTCCAAGGTTACTGATGTCTGCGTGACAGTTGCCAGGTCTATGAAACAGCCCACCTAGACGCAGGACGCCCGCTCCCTCCTTTCGACGCAGGACGCCCACTCCCTGCGGACTTCCCGAACCTTCGCCGCTGTTCACGGCACTTAGCTTGCTCCGGTTCTCCTCGCTATATGTTAAATCTAGAGCGACTGAGTCAGCAAGAGCTTTCCATCACATGTCGGAACTCAGTGCCTTTATACCTTGTATTTAACAAATAGGATTTTTTTTAAAAAAAAAGTTAAAAAACTCATACAGGCAATGACCACCAAGACTTTTCACTATTTACACTTTCACCACTTCAATGCAAGATGAAGACTGACAGTGGACTTATAATAGATGTAACTTAAGATCCAAGCATTAGTCTACTGGCAACATGTTCTGCATTTTGTAAACAGTGACTACTACAACTCATTCAATTAACAGGTATCCAGTTCCTYGGCAAGGTAGGCTGATATAACCCACTAATCCACAAATACCTCAATACCAGATCTGGAACTGATTGATGTTTTCAAAGGTCTACATGAACTATTATCAACAAATACACACACACCCCAAATTAAATCTTGGCCTTAATGAAGCTAGGAGGAGTTCTTTTGTTATTCACTGGAGCCAGATTTCACCTTTTACTGATCTTCTTCCACATAGATTTTGTATCCTTGGTGAGTTTCTTCCCCTAAACTGAAGTTATGCACCAATTTTCTTGCTGGCTGACATGCCCAACTTTACACCTCTGAACAGTCTAATTGATTCRAATGGGATGCCATAATGTTGGAAAGCAAATGCACACTTGAAGCTCTCAGCRCTGCAATCTAAATCCCGCCTTCTGGCAGGCCTCCTATGAGCACCAGATTACTTTCTTGGTTTTTAACATTTCCATATTGCACAGTGTAGAGTGCAAGGACTAATGAGCAGAAACAGCTTCCACTTAAAGACAATAATTCAACTATTTAGCTAAATAAAATAGTATATGGCATATTAAGAAAATATGCAATATTTATCTACAGACATGACCTTGCTTATGCATTCACCCCAAAAGTAATGTTTTATTATTACAACTATAAACATGCATGCCATGTTTTGAAACAAAATAATTAGATTTGGAGAAAATACACTAAATTATATCCAGAACAATCACGACTGGTTGCTTGGAAGGTGTAAGCTGACCAGTCCACTTACTGAGTGCTTTCACCACTTTTTTAGCACTTTTTTGAAATTATAAAGTGTACACACACACTTGGATGTGCACACACACAGGAAATAAATACTTGAAAAATGTGTAAGCAGATGGTGATACAGCAGGTAATAATTAAATAACTTCTAGAGCATGAACAAAGCTTTCCAAAGATAAGCAAACATTATTTATGCTTCCAAAAAAGCAAAGAGGGAGGAATAAGCAACATCCAGTTTGATCTTTTGGGTACAATGCAATAGTTTTTCTTGAATTGACAATTATTTTCCACCTATTCTGTACTTCGAAGCAGTAATAACCTGTAAACTTTATACCATGTTCATTCCTACCACAATATTTAAAATTAAAAAAGTAGAAGAAGCGAAATTAACCGTAATCATGCAGTATTGAACACGAAAATTTCTCATCAGTTTTGCAGATACRAAGAGGTCAGAAAGACAGCTGTACTATATATGCCCTTGAGGCAGAAAAGAACATCGATACTCCTAAAGCGTTAGCAGAAGGAATGAAACGCTAGCCTTGCTCTTTTTATTTCTTCATTCTATGCAGAAGCACAGAATCACCGCATCACACTGCAAAAGCAAAGATGGGTACACAGGCCCATCATCAAACTTTCCCTCCACATTGGAATTACATCATCAGAGACATATCCTTTACATTATATGCAGAAGTCAAAGAATATAAATGTGTAAAGAAGTAAATGCAAAGGAATAATTAGGGAACTGCCATTATAAGACTCAAATAGTTTCTGCCAAGCAACGCTGGCTTTGTATTACCTCTTCTAGTAAAATGGTAAGAAGATGTAGGTAAAATAAATAAATCCCAACCCCAAAACTACCACCACAACCAAAATGAAAAAGAAAAAAAAATACAGCAGGGTGCAACCAATGACTGAGGAATGTTTATCATGCGCTGCTCTAGTAACTCTTACCGGTTAAAATCACCCAGAGCAAGGAGTCTAATYCTCTTAATACTTAGAAAGCAGTTAAACTATTTACTGGACAGGACAGAACATTTCCATGGAACAGGCACAAACTTGCACTGGTTTCCTTGCACGCTCTGAACCGCCAGCTGTATCTTCAGATCTCCCAGAGAAGGAGGTAACTGAACTAGCAATGAACTACCTTGTATATCGTACATTTGAAAAGCTGTCATGATTTGGAAAGGAAAACATACAATGGGAAAAAAAAAATGCAGTGAGGAAACACAGCTAAACGTACTCATAATATTTGAAATACCTTGATTTTGTCACCAAAGAGTATTTTTTTCATGTAAAAGTCAAGTAGTTTTAAAGATCATCATATCTGAGACACAAAGTAGAAGCATCAGTAATAATGTATGTCTGAAACAAAAAACTCACTGTCTGAATCTATTGCATTGTTTTGCTAATTCTGTCTAAAAATCACACAGGGCCTAATTTGGAGGAAGAAAAGTAGCATTATGATTTAAATAAGACAAAATACAAACTTCCATTAAATTTTTAGTATTCGTTTGGATCCTTTTTTTTTTTTTTTTTTTTTTTTTTTTTTTTTTTTTTTTTTTTAAAGCAAACTGCAAAACAGTAACAGACAACAGCAGCCAGGTTCTGGATGTTATAAAACACACAAAGTATATTAAATAAGGCAAGACAACAAGCACCACAATTAATTGGAATATCACCTGCTCTTTGCAGCGTATTTTTATTTGCTGCTGTTTATTTCTATTTTGTGATCTTTCAAAATTTACTCCCCTGTAATTTAACAAAACACACCACAGAGGCGTCACAAGAGGTCACTCTGACGTGGAAACATCAAAATCCCCAGTGTTCTCCCAAGCTGGTTTATACATTTATAGCTTAAAACGCTAAATAAACCGAGAATAACATATTAAAAGAAACCTCACAAGGAAAACAATTCCCTGTAAATGTGCCGCGCTCATCACTCGAAGTGCAAATCAGGTCTTAACAAATACGAGATACTTGCTCGCAGCGTACTGGGACGCGTACCACACCAGACAATTAGTTTTTCTTAATTGAATGCTGTTTAATGAACCTTTAACTTACCTTTCATTCTGCTTATAACAGTGTGTTAAAAGGCAGACTCTGAAGCCAAGGCATCTAATCGGAATCACTGCACGTCACAAGGCACCTGTGCAATTTTCTTTTTTGTTTTTTGAAGGAATGGCTGATACTCTGTACGTAAGCTATTCGGTGAGCATACTTCACTATGCGCAATTATTTATACAACTACRTACATGCATTTTGTACAGCTCACATACATCTCGTATAGCTTTATAAAGAATACCTGCAAATTGCTACTATTCACTTCCTAYCCTACGCTATTACCGAGCCGTTTTGTGGCAGCAGGTGCCTCACTTGGACATGCAGCGGAGCGCAGCAGCTCTCAGGTCGGAGGACTCAGGCCCACCGCCCCGGGCGTCCGGCTCTGAACGTGAGAACGGCGCCGAGCGGCCTCCGAGCGCCGGCACAGGCTGCCCGGGAGGTCGTGGAGTCTCCTGCCCTGGAGATGCTCGAAACCCGCCCGGACACCATCCCGCGCAACGTGCTCTAGGCGCCCCTCTGCGCGAGCAAGGTGGTTGGACCAGATGATCTCCAGAGGTCCCTGCCAACCTCAACCACCTTGCGACTCCGTGCAAAGTGGCTGCAGACGGTCAGCATGGAGACTGCACGGGGGAAAGGCTTCCTGGCGCGAGCCAGCGCAGCCAGCCGAGAAACAGCCTACCTCTGCCCTCCAGAAAACCAGAGGCGGAGAGTCCTCCACACAGGAGGAGTCTGTCCTTAGGAGCATCGCGGTGGGCAGGGTCGGTGCAGGTACCTCCTGCCCCACGGCCATCTCCGGGCGGATTTGTCGGAAGCCCGTGAGCGGGCGACCTGCGAAACTCCCCCAGTGCACGAGCTGGCAGCAGGCAACGCCACCTCCAAAYAGAGAGAGCAAGAAAACCCCTGAGAGTAAAACCTCTCACGGAGCCCAAGGTGCGAGGTCGCTCTCCAACGCCCTCGCGCACCTTGAACAGACGCCAAAGGCTGCAGCCTTCTCGCTCCCTCCTCAGCCGCGCGGATCCGACAGCACGTCGCTCGGACACGCTGCGAGCGGGAAGCGGCACYCGGGAGCCACGGCTCCGGGTCTCGCGGCAAAACGTCGAGAGGCCTCGCGACTACGGCGGARGCAAGCGGGCACAAAACTGCCCGAAGACGGGGCTTGTAAAACCAGCCAGGCTGGGCGCGAGCCTCCGCCGCCCGAGCGCCTCCGCCAGCCCCTGCGCTTTGCAGCGAGACCCCCGAGTCGCCGGGGTGCCTGCGTGCTCCAAAGCCCTCCGGAAAGGTTTCTCTGCCATCAGCCTGTCCTGGCCCTAATCTGAACTTCAACACAGAGGCGGATCCAAAGTTGTTCTACCAACCAAAACCATTCCAAAGTATCTAAAAAGAAATCTGAAGTGTGTAAGTGTGTGTCGAGGGGGGGGGGGGTTTCCTAAATCAAAATGCTTTTAAACTAATTGCAAGAACATATTATCGGCTCTTCTGTGCACAATTTTTTTTTTTATAATAGTTTCTGCTTTGCTCTCACTCCCAGCTCTAGTAGTTATACAGAAGAAAAAKCTACACGTCATTAAAAATAGAAACATCACTCGCAATCAGAGAAAATGTTTTAAAATGATAAAGCAACTAGAAAGAAAATAAAATAGTCTGAATAAAATTAATCTCTCAAAAAATAATTACATGCAMGTTACCATAAATTCAGGAGAGAGTCAGAATATTTGACTGCTTGGGACTGATAACATCCACTTTGTATCACAATAAAATGTCAAAGTTGAAAAAAAAAAAACTATTTTCCATAAAGATGTAAATTCTAAACAAGTTTTTTTTTAAAAAAAAAAAAAAAACCTGTAACGTTTCTATGCCCTCCCTCCCCCCCGCTCCCGTTTTTTCCCTCGTTCCCTTGATTGCTGAAGATCCCCACAAAGCGTAACGGGAGAACCTCACGCCTGGTATAACTCTATTAGCTCAATAGATGTGCCCCACAGAGGAGGACGGCTCGATATTTGACATCAATGGCAACTACAAACCCTAAGCTCTCACTGGATTTTAAACGATACCTGCGTGATCAATGCATCTCTTCTGGTTTGCTGCATCCTCACCGAGYCGAGGCAGCACAGGCTCCACACGCGGCAGCACGACGTGCCAGCTAGATTAGTTTTACAATCTATATGTTAAAGTGAATAAATTGCACTTTCATTTACAGAAGTAGGCCAGATGCTGAAAAAGTCATTGGACTCGCTTCAACGGTGACCTAGAGCAACAACATACAATTAGAAAGCCTCAGCAGGTCACAGCTCTTTAAAGCCAGGTCCAGTGGTTATAAAATGAATTTTTAATGATTGCGTTACCATCTGGGAGACTTGCTCCAAGTGCGATAGGGATCCCCCTAAACTAAACTATTAGCTTTAACAAATTTTGCACATCTCCAATTAGTCTAGTACTCTTGTTCAAAATACTAMAAAAAGCTTTATGAAAATAAACTACCATTAAAAATAACTTGCATATACCTTTTCCCCATTGCTTTYTAACATCCTGTAGTATGTCCATAGTCAGAAACATTTACAGACACTAGAATTTTAGTGGAGATTTTGGAAAGTCTTAAAGTTTGCCATTAGCAAAGATCATACATAAACATTAGGAAAGATTCAGCTTTTTGTTCCAATTAGATTATATCATGTCTTTTCCTTTGAAAAAAATCAAGCTCTAGTGCTGATGATATTTTTGTTGATAGGTTAGCAGGAGTTTTCTCTCAGAAATCTATCCTTGCATTTTAATATCAGAAGTAATTCCCATATGACTGACTGTTTTGTAAACTTCCATAGTTTTAAAATTTAAGYAAGCTTTGAAAGTAAATATGTCTCTCAGAAATCTTATTAAATATTGCCCCTAAGAAACAGCTGCTGTTAAACACACAACTTCAAAATTTTAAGCACAAGCAAAATGTAAAGTAGCAGACTTGTTTTTATTTCTTCACTTCCTTGATTTCCTCAAAAAGGTTAACATATACATTACACATTTTAAAATTCAGCACAAATCTGTAATCAGCTACCCAAGTACAATAGCAATGCTGAGGTTGTACATGGGGATGCTGCAATAGGTCAAGAAAATTAAAATGTACATTTTAAATATTAAATACTTAARACCTTAAAATATTTGCAACTATAACATGAAAAAATTACTGAAATATCATCACTTCATAAAACCACATTTTGAAGGACAGAATCTTCCTGAACAGTCCTTCCTTTCCAGTGACGTGAAGTTTCTTCAACTTTGCTTCAAAAATTTAAAAGYGTGGCTAACCAGCTGTATTTAGCTACTGTATTTCTATTCCATTTGCAATTATACCTGACAGAGTAAAATTAAAGTGACGAAGGTCCCCTCTGGTTCCTATTCCTAGCAGTACTATCTTCGCCTGGGACTACAGGTTTCATAAAACAAAAGGAAAAAAACACAGAGCTGGAGCACAGCTGGACAGAAAACCTCCAGCTAGACCCTTTCGGTAGTTGTTCGTAACAGTTACCAATTTTTCAAAACCAGAACAAGTTTTTGGAAATATAAAAGTCCATTCCATACAGTCAGCAAACAAATTTTTCRTGGATGAAATGACACCTGTGCCATGTTACGAAGAAAAACATCTTACAGAGGTGAAGGGAAATAATAAAACTCCCTCAACTCTGTTTTATWTCTACTTTATCAGAAAACATTAAGAATTAAAGTACAGATTCGCCGTACTAGGACAGAATAAAGAACTGAGAGATTATTATTCTAAAGGTCACATTATCTTAACAAAGTGCCACCTTCTGACAACGTGACACTGATATTGAAGCAATATACCCCATTTAGCAGAAAACGTTCCGAAATGCGAGCCCTCTGCGCGCTAAACAAAGAAATTATTAATTTTCTTCAAAGGTCACACAAAGAACTTGTTACTGAAAATGAGCCTTTCACGAGCAGCAGAATTTATAGGAGAAACATCAGACCTAGAGTCTGGGGCGATTCTTTTTAAAAAWACCGCAGTGGCCATCTCCCCTCGCAGAGCGAGAGTTAAGCGCCTTCTCTCCAGACCACGCTTTTTCCGTGCTACGGGACAAATTCATCATCTCTAACGCCGTCCCCCGGTCCGTCCATGCCATCGGTTTCTTTGGAGAAGGTGTTTTGCTCGAGAAACGCCAGCTCCTTCCAGCAGGCGTGAGGAGCAACAGCGTCCGCTTCCCCGAGCGCTGCTCCCGCTCCCGCGGGAGAACAGGGATGCAACGGGAGAAACGCAACACCGCTCCGAGCGCGACGGTCCCTACGTCGCTCTAAAGAGAGGTTTATTACRTAAGATACGACTAACGCTACTTCATGGGAGATGTTCCACAGCAAAAGAATACGACWGCCCAYTGCTCAAYGGGCCACCRAGCTGATGCAACTCAGATAACGCAYGGGAAGCGTAATGCAAGACACTAACAAGGAGCCAAAGACAAATAAAAACGCATCCSAAGAATTATATGCGTTTTTGAGTGAAAAGGATGCGTTTTCAGCAGACGTTCGCTATTCTGACCTTATCGAGCTTTTCAGCTCCTCCAGATCCGTTCGAGCTGTTTAACACCGAACAAACCAGCCAACTGGAGAACTGTGAAAGCAAAGAACCTCAAGGGAACTCAATTACTAATTCAGCCAGGAAACACTGTTTTCATGAAAACAGCTTATTAAAATGACATTCCCTTGAACATCTTYCCTCTCTGAGTTTATTAGGATATTTCTACCTACATTTTAATGAAGATCTTCAGGAAAAAGAATCTCAACAGTTATTCAGAAATACCGCTGTGGTGAAGCAACATCAATCACATCTATACAAACACAACATCACTATAAAACAAACAGATTGTATAACACAAACCAGGAATTTTCTGGTGTTCTGCTGTTCTTTCCCTATCCAATATTTCACTTGGCTACACTGATCCATCCACTGGTAAAACCCACAAGTGGTGGGGATAGAAAAGGAAATGAGACTGATGCTCCAGCTGGATTCGCAAGCAGCTTCATGTTCCCATGTCAGGGGCCGTGCAGGATCGATGGAACAAAGTTGCACTAACCAGATATTTTATGGAAGAGCTCTCGGACTGATAGAGATGATGATCTTTTCCCTTAGTCTACCCACTTCTCTCTTGACCTAGCCAACAGCTTGCAAAGTTCAGCTGTTTCTGCAGAGCCTCAACTCAATTTTCTCATCTCCCAAGATAATTCAAATTCAAATTCCACCTCTTGGAATAACAACAAACTACTAAATTGCAAGCTATGGTCTCAATTTTGCCCCTTCTTCCCTTTCTTTCACTCTTTCTCCTCTTCAATCGCCTTGTTAGACTCAGTTTTTGTGCAGAGCACATGCATATTTGGGGGGGGAAAAGCAACATGCACTCGCTTGGGTGGATGGAGGTGGGAGTCCCTGTTTCAAAGGCTACAGAAATATTTTTGCATTGAGCTGTCACTGGACAAAGTTTCGGGCTGAAATGACTAAATGCTATTTGAGCTGTCTGCAAACACCTAGCCCCTTTCTGTGGAAGGTGTCCTTCTGGGGCACCCAAAGGTAAAAACCTTTTAAAATGATGCTGAGACTTTCATAATCCTCAGTTTTTTGGTTTGGGTTTTTTGGGTTTTTTTTGGGGGGGGGCTATTTGTTTGGTTTTGGATGGGGGAGGCAAAGTTATAGTACTTACCTACTAGTAAAACAAGGAAGACAAATTGATTAAAGTATATTAATTTAAAATAATCAAATAGAATACAGTAGGTAAATCTGAAATGTATGTAGACCTCACAGATGAGACATTGACAGTATAAACACATTCCTCTTTAATAAACAGTACTAATATTGTTTTTCACCAAATTAACTGGGTATTATTTTTTCCTGGAAAACTTTTACACCTTATTACRGCAATCACTTCTTTAATTTCATGCTTCCCTAACTTTATTACTGTTAATTTACTCATTTAATTCCAGCTATTTTCTACCATTTATTGTGAAAATGGCAAGAASTTTATAGTTTTCTGATAAATAAAAGCTAAATAGGTTTTTGAGCCCTACCTATCAGTACAATATGCTTCCTTCCACCATTRGAAGCCTTTTGAGATCCTACGATATTCTATTTAACCAAGTCTCATTAAAAACTTTTTGGCCTTGGAACAGAAACCGAGACAGAACAAGTCTGTGACCTGAGAAGCCTAAGTGGGTCCGACTAAAGGCTCGCTGAAATTGTTAGAAACAGTCCCCCCAATTTCTGCGGGTTCTGGATCAGGGAGATCTTAAATTTGTATATTCTTTCAAATGCTCAAGTCTTCTGTCATTGCTGGCTGAAATCCGAGCAAAAATTAACTTACATTAATTTTTTCTCATTTTTTCAATTTATTTCCCACAATTACCTTTATTGAAAGCTAATAATATTGAACGATGACAACACACTGCACCCCAATAGTTTGTGGAAAATTCAATGGAAAAAATAAAGTTGGTATTATTTTGAGCAGTCTCACCTGATTTTCAATTCAWTATAGTTATTATAACATACTCCTGGTAAATGTGGATTCATTTCTATTTGGTTTAAGTTTTGTGCATTCCTTTCTTATATAATCCAAATGCTTTAAGATATGTATTGAAACCTACAACCCTMCTTTAAAGGCAAATACAAACATTACGTTAGGAAAGGATGATGCATCACATCACTACATTTTTTAGACAGCCAGGTTACAACTGAGAGCAAATGCCTGAGTCATGCCTCAGCACACACACAACACRAAAATATAAAWATAAAATAAAAAAAATGTCCAAGTCAGTCAAATATATTCCACTCCTAACTGAAATTCAAAGATGAATTTAAGAGTCTCGATACTGATACACTTTCAAGCTTTCCTGTTSGTATTTGCAAAGCGAGAGTACAGAAGGGTTGCCAATCAATACCRTCTGAGTGGCCAAATGCAGGCAGCTTTCTCAGATGTGTCAAGCCACAGGGTGGGCTATATAACACTAATCTAATCCCTATAATTGAAAAGATATTTATATTCATAATTCAAAAAAAAAACAGAGAATGAGTATTTAGCATATTGTACTTTTCACTCATCTTGGCTCTAACTCCTGAACTAATGCCAGATTATTAGAACAGAACAGTTGTGTTCCCCTTTTTAATTCTTTATCACACAAGACAGTGGAAATAACGCACTAAAGAATTTGATGTATCATTTTACTAGAGTCTCAGTCCTTATGGGTCTATTSTGTTTTATATCTTAATCTTTTCAATATTTGCAAGTTTCTTTGACAATATTTTCCAAGCAGCTTTAGTAAAAGCATTTCTCTAAAATAGACAGACTCAATGCTCAATATTATCTTCCATTGATTCTCAATTCTAATTATGAATAAAATTCCCCAAAGCAAGACAGAGTAGAAGGATTTCAAACCAAATGGGTGTAATAAGACATCTTTCCAGTTTCATCCGTGCTTAAATAATGAAATAAAAATTGTACACCCATAACCACAGCTCTCTGATGCTGCACACTTTGGATTGTATTTATTGCAACCGTCAGAACAAATACATTAAAAAACAATTATTAAAACACCCAAAGGAGAATATTTTAATGTTTCAAAAATTATACTCTTGATAAAAACAATTCCTTGGGAACAAGATGACTATGTAAAGCCTTCAATCTGGAAAAAAATGCACTCGGGCTCCATAACATCACCCTTTTAAATTGTTTATTTCAATTTATTGTTGCATTCAGTTCTTAAGATATTCAAAAATAAGCTCAGCCATGTGAGGCTGGATATTAGCATGAATCTCTTTGGAGCAATACAACTGAATTTTTCAAAACCCTTTAGAACAGCRTTTCAGAGAGTGAAAAATACAGCCCAGTACTCCAAAGAGGAAAAAAAAAAAACAGGAATTGGTGTGTTCAGCTTGTCTTTACAGCGATACTTTAAACTCTTCAGCTCTCTTCTTCCCCTTTCTTCTTACCAGCTCATTTTGCTTTCAGGAACACATCACCAAAGAAYGCGTAAAACAACGTGCGGAGGCCCCAACAGGTAGAAGCGACCRAAGAAAAGCCGTGCCAAAAGCCGTGCCTTCGGCCGAGGACGAGGAGCAGCGCCAGGCCCACAGGCTGCGCCTCCGAGCGCGCAACGGCCCCAGCTCTCCTTCAGCCCGCCCCGGAGCTTTGCACCTTGGCCCTCGCTTCTGGATCCCGTCACGTCCTTCCGCTGTTCTGTTGCACGATTCAACCGCCAGAAGAACATCAAGTTTCAAAGCTTCTCCTCTGCCCACTCCCCCAATCCGCCTCGTCTTCGAGCCACACGTAAATACGTGCAAGCCCCTTGGAAAGGCAGCAAGAGACCAAGCGTAGCTGGCTAATTGGTGATAATACATTAATTTGCCAGAAATTAAAGCAACGGGTGCACGGACAGCATTACCTAAACCTACCAAGCGTGACCGGACCCGAGGACCCCCGCGTCCCTGCCAGCATGCTGCAGCATCACAGCCGAGCAGAGCAGCAAACATCTTATTAAACAGGCACATAGTTGCAAAAGGCAGATGTCTCCAGGGCTCCATTAATGATCCCAGGGCCGAAAACACTTCAAAGGCGGCTTCCCTGGCAGCGCCGACGTACCAAAGTCCCTAAGATCCCGCCTCACGAACRTGCCAACACTACCCTCCTCAATTATAGTCCATGTCAAGGTTTCAGCACTGAAGGTACTTGCTAATTTTCCATGTACATACTTGCTGTATCAAGACAGGAGTTTAGGGTATCTGCTGCAAGATGCTGCTGATGCCTCTTCACACTCGCGACAGGAGTAACGTCCTTCAGGCAGGCTCTCAGATGATGAAATAAGTAGTGCCCTAAGYTAGTCAAGCACACACAAAAAAAAGATCACAGCAAATGATACTTGCTTTCCTGACAGTCACTGCCTTTACATGGAAACCTCAGTAAGCTACTAAACGCCGTATGGATGAGCGAATKTCCTCTTGGTGTTTATTCGAGCTTCCTCTGAATAAAAAGGCACAAGGAGGCACATGCTAGTGTAACGCCCCAGGTGCTCCACGAAGCAGGGCTGAGCAGGCAGCGTGCCCTCCAGCACCCACGGAGGGCCGYCGCGCCTGCCAGCGAGCACCTGAGCGCGATTACACAGGCGGGGCTGGGAAAGCATTGAATTTAAAGAGAAAAATGTTCATGCATGCAAATACGATTCCTCAATCATCCCAAATTCACTCTTTTCAGAATTGGAAATACTAACTACTGAATCAAGTTCATTTAATTGCGTAGTAAAGACACGAGGTGGCACAGACAGAGCCACGGGTGAAGGAACATGGTCTCATTAGGGCGCTCTATCTGTTCAGGACGCTTCTCCCACTCGCAGCTGTTAACGTGAACCACAGACAGATTCTGCTTTGAATTGCACCAATTTAAATCCAGAGCAACTCTTATCTGACCTCCAATTTGCATTAGTGGCCAGAGGCGACGCACTGAGATGAAACATGTTGAAGGCAGACACCACGCTCCGACGGAAAAGGAGCGTCACACGAGCAGGGAGGCTCTCAACCTAAGGGGACGTGGTACATCGAAAAATGACATCTTAAAAAGCAGCCCCAGCTCCAAAATACCTCCCCCCAACCACCCTGCTAAAATYCAAAATAAATTCTACAACCAAAATAGATTTGTTTTAAAAGCTATTCTTCCTTTTTTTCCTCTAGTTTGTAGCCTTGTTGATAAGCTGCTTCAGCTTTTTATTATTTTCGTTAACATTCACAGGGCAATAACACAGGCATAAGATGATGCCATTTATCTACAGGGCATGCCCGGGTGAGGTCAGGCAYGCGAGCAGCTCCCCGTTCGGGTACTCTGCACGGATGCTCAGTTTAGAGTATTAGCCCTTCCTCTGTTTCCCTTCTTACTCGGACCAGGTTTCTACTAGTGGTAGCAGAAACAAACTTTCAAAACAGGAGGTGGGGGGGGGGGGGAAAGCACAGAAAGGTCAAAATAATCAGAGTTATAAACAAGAAGCAATGACAACTTATTTTCACTTTCTTTTTTTTTTTTTTGGTCTTTCTTCACAGCTTCACCAGGCATCAGGCTTGGACCCAGACTACTCCGCAGGGGCAGATCTGCGGCACGCAGGGCTGAATTAACTTTAACCCTGCGGGGCAAACTGGTAAAGCTCCCGTTGCTTCAGCCACAGAGCTAAATTAGAGTTGGGCACTGCAGCCTTTAGARCAACCCAAGACCAAATAATTTCTGCATTCCATTATGCGCACAATATACTGAAATTGCATACATATGAAAATAAAAACAGAAGAAACTATGAAAAAATAATTGCTATTATGATAAAGATTTTTTTAAATTTCCTTGTAGTATAAGTCTTCCTATTAAAATTCATTTGCAACAGTGACTATGAAYATAAAGTAACAACATGCATTTTAGTATTTTTGAATGAAAATCTGCTCACGTTCCTGATAAAGATATGGGCAACGTACTTCCTTTACAACAAGGTGGCACTAATATATTCCACAAAAGTTTGCATGCAGTACACTTACTAAACATCAGGACAAAATTGTTTGCGTCTGCCATGCTTACACAAGGAATCACATGATTCCTAAAAAGTTCAAAAAGTCATCTTTGCAGAAAAACAAGCAAAACCATTTTATTTTAATAGGTGGGGAGGAGTGTCAGCAMCCCAGTTTGTATGCAGCTGATGTAAACTAGAATTGTGGCTGCAATATGCAGTTGTGGCTACAGACTAGTCCTACTGTCTCCTTGCACATATGCTGTTTCTTGTGCAGCTGTTAGAAAAGTTATTATTGTCCTGAATTCCACGATATAAGTATCCCTTTCTAATGATGTATACATCTTCCACATTAACATTGAAAGAGCAGTCAAAACATGCTGAGGTACTGAAATCACAGCGGATCTGTTAGGTCGATCAGTCCTCCTTCCGTTTTCTGAACGCACACTGGGAGGATTAAAGCAAGCAAATCAAATCATGGCATTTGTAGACCAAGCGCATCGCCAATTCCGTACTGAGTAGGACGCTTTCCAATAGATCCCACTGATCTTCCTCAGAAGGACTAACGGAGTAATAAAGCAATATTCACTTGCAGGAAAGGGATTACTTCAGCAATAGGGATAACAGATGCTGGCAGTATGTCTGAAGGTCTAGACCTGACCTAGGAGACAAGTTTCATAAATCACCAAGAAATTCTTGCTTAAAAAAAAAAAAAAAAAAAAAAGGCAATGTCATTCAATATTCACATTGATTCCTGAACACTCTGAGATCATTTAGTGTCTGACCATTCAATTCTTTTTTAAAAAAGCCTTATTCACTATATAAAAGAAAATATGCAAATACTGGCTTCTAAAGCCAATACTTATAAACCTGCTCTGCTTTCACTGTAGACATTGAAGACCAGAGCTCTTTATGCCTCCACCTGATCACATAAATGCACTAAATTTCCTTGTTAGCTTCTGAAAAATGTGCAGAGTAACTCACAAAAAAGTGCAACATTTTAAAAACTCTCCAGCTCATCTCATGTTTACATTAAAATAATTAACATTTTTCAGTATCATATCCTTAGAATGTGACTCCAAATACACAAATTACAAGTTAATTTTTAACATTATTAGTCCATCCATTTTGAATTGCCCCTTTTGGAGGGAATATTAAAATGCAGTCTTCTCCTTTTGATTTTTTTGGTGAATTCCTTAAAGCTTTTTTCATACAACCAGCAGCTAACAGAAACCATGCTCTCCTGCTCCTTCATTAAAGTCACTTCTTGAACTCAATACTAATCATAAAGAGTCAAAATTATGTTTGTTGCTCTTCCACAGAAGGACATTTGTTGGACAACATTAGTTTCTACGTAGACCAGGATTCACCCTCTTATTTTCAACTCTTTACAGACCAGATATAGTTGTCATTTTTCTCCCCCTTCTCTTTTCTCTGTGATTGTTCAGGTATTCAGGCAAATAAACCCAGGTAAGGAAATCAATAAATCTTCTCTAGCTCCCATTTGTTGTGAAAATAATACTCTTGATCTGGCAGGAGCTAAGACGACACGTTCTTATATAAATCTAACTGCACAACAATAACACAGAGTTGCTCTCTTCTCAGCCTAAATAGGGAATGTTATAAAAAAACAGAACAAAAATATTTTCCTTCAATTTTTAGCTTTGGGTAAGACAGGGCATGTTTAAGCAAGTAGCAGTGCTTTTTTTTTTTTTAATTGAATCTGAGTAGATTAATACAACTTTCTGATTTATCTTGGTAAAATAAAGTATGAAACTGCTAAATCCCCAACTTCAGAGACAGACTAAACATCCAGAGTACTCAAACGCACGAATTTCTTGGTAGTTACAACGAGCACCTACTATACTTCAACAAAATAGGTATTTTTATGTTACTGTGACAGATAATTTTACACATTGAACCATACTTGCACATACATTTTCTGTGTGCAAAGACAGTTGTTTCATTTTATAGGTGAAAACTGTTTTTTTTCAGCACAGACTAAAATTTCTGTTTTTGACCCTAGCAATCTTACTATTTTAGCAATCTCTTTGTTTTTCAGAAGATTGGGACTTGGTGGACCAAGATTGAAGAAATCAGATTTCAGCTCTAAGTATGAGGAAAAACAGCATTCCTCTGCATTTCAACTGCAGTAATGCTCGAGCCCTCCCACAGCTTGTTCAAGATACTATAAAGAGACAGAGCAATGCAGTAAAGAGACATAAGAACATCTCTATCCTCGATTTTTAAAATGCAGATAGTTAGGATAAACCAAAACTTGAGTAAAATGAAAACATGGAACTTAATGGCAACATTTCCAACGGAGCTTAGTGTTTGCTGGAAAGCCCTACTGCTGTTCCTAAAGCTCAATGCGGGGCTAGCGCACCTGGATTGCGTCTTACGGACCACAGAGCAATGCTAAATCACATTTTGAATGGCAAGTTCTTGGGTGACCTTGCAAGCTAATGCTTTCGTTTTGCAGGAGGGGGAGGGTATTAGCCAGGACAGAAGGTTAAACCACCACAGCCACACTGCTTCTGGCACCTAGGTCTCAATATCCAAATAAGTGATGCTATAGTGTGCAGTACAGACATAAAGTAATTAAGAGATTGCTTATGTGTGTATTCTCGCAAGGGTATAAAGCAAGGATCTTAACAGCTTGGATCTAGAAAAGTGTGGACCATCCTACTCACAAAATGTGAATTGTATATGCACCAAAGATCTGCAGAACTTCTCAGAGTTTACTCAGCTTCTCTTAGCGTCTACCCCAAGTAAACAAGCCACCAGTTTAGAAACATTTGGCAGACACAAAATTAAATTTCTATATTCCAGAGTCACTAGCCCAGTTCTGCAGGATCTCTCCCTCCACTAAACCCTTTCAGAGCTATTGGGACTGCAAGCTCAACAGCAGCTTTCTAAAACACACGTAAAATGTCTCTGCAGATGCCAGTAATACACACTAAAATATAGAGCTTGACATATGCAACTGAAGTATTCCAAACATCGTATTTTTTCTTTTTTAAAAAAGGAAGACTGTTTTCAAACACAGAGAATAAGCAATCATCATTACTAGCTGAAAGGGAAAAAAAAGCTAAAGAACAATGTCCTCAAGCAATTTTTGAAATACTGCCTTTAAAAATTCTAACATATCGTTTTAAAAGATAACGTATGCTGTTAGCCAATCTTACATCCCTCCCCTTTCTTCTTAATAAACAGTTCCAAAAAAAACAAGACAGAAAAAATATGCTCCCTAAAATCCATTTATGTCTTCTGTGGGTGGTAATACAGGCTAGATTCTCATCTCTCTTATTGCTGTAAGTCACTTTGAAATCTCACTGGATCCACCCTACTACCCGTTGCTCCAAAATACATAGGTTGCTCTGACAACCAAAAGCCTGTACTTTGTACTGTTGTATATATAATTTTGTCATCCTAGACAACCTGTTGGCAGGTATTACAAAACAAAAACTACAGAAAGCAGAGAGAAAAAAAAAATCACTTCTTTTCCATGTATACTTTCATTTCGTAAGATAGTCAAGTTCTTAAACTTCAGAAGAATATCTGAGAAAGATTTTTTGTTTCAGCTATCATATGAGGAATGACAATTTTCTTCACCCGAATCAGAATGTGTTTACTTCTCTCTGCTGCCTTCGCATTCTAGTCTATGAAAAACGAGAACAAATGAGATAGCTTAAAGCTCTGCCTCACCGTAGAGCTTCTTCTTTCAATTCTCCTCGTTAACATGAAGCAGCATTCCAATGAAATTTGGATTGCACAATTGCACATTACAATTATACATAGGCTGAAAATGGGCAACAACGAATCTGCGTTACGTTAAACTGAGCGTCTCTTTAGACRCCTCCTAGACAGCCATGAGCATAATTCAGAACTCCCTGTCCCTCAAAAGAAAATACAGGAGAGAGGAAGCAGACCACGGACAACACAGGAAGCGTTGTGCCAGCTCTGGGCGGAAGAGCGCAGTGCCTGTGGAGGAGCCAACAGCATACGGGCATGGAAGAAGAGAGCAGGTCAAGCACATAGTGATGTTTATTGACAAACAGGTTCACCAAGTGACAACTACAGCGTTCCAGCAAGCAACAACTCAGGAGCTGTCACAGAGCAATCTGAACCTAAGGGCTGAACCGAAAAGCATCGGAACAACACTAAATTGTTAAATTTAATTAATTCAGTGTGATTAAATTAAACAGTGTGATTAGAATTAGCTGATGAACAGAATTATCAGTATTTTACTTGTTATGAATGCTCCTATGATCTACAAAACCCAAGGGAAAAACTCACAAGTAGGATGAAGACAGACATGCATCAAGACAGACATCCAAGCTTCTGTCTCCACCGTGCCTGAAGACCACAGAAGGTCTTGTCCACTACAGAAAATAAGTGTGTATTACTTGGAATTTTCTAAGACTAGCATCAAAAAAGGTYATTTTTAATCCCAAGTACTGCAGTTCAGTCAAATCCTAAATGTTATACAAGCAACATACTGCAAGGTATGGGATTTTCCAAATCCCAACAAAGGAAATTAGCCCAGCATTTCCATCTCCATCCTCATTACTAGCATTACAGAAAACTACAAATATACTTTCTTATCATTTGAAGTATTCAGTTTCCATAAAAGCAAATATTTAAGAGAAAKAAACTAAAAACATTTTTCTTGCAGCAATCGTTACATAAATCAAATCATATTTTAAAATGTATAAACCTTYATAACATTGAAGCAAAACCCCATTCATAAAATATAATGATGTACGGCTCAGAATACAAAACAGCTCAGAACGGAATACTATTTAAAGACACCGCAATAAATAGCCAAGTACATAGATACTATCTTCTCCCTCTCTAGCTCAAAAACATTCACGCAAACTTAGATGATTAGATTTTTAAGTGGGTTTSCATTGTTCAGTCAGTCCTCTGTTGACTACTTTAATGATTCAGCTAGTTTTCTGTGAACATGGGTACACACACAGTCCATGTTCTGTGACATGTAAARACTTGGTATCTACCCAACCCTTTTTCCTCCTAAATTTTGAGCTGTGCGCACTGCAGATCCATCTTTTCTTGGTATATGTCTCCTGAGCAAGAAGGAGGCATAACAGTTCTTGCTCTTTTCCTTACAGAAGGACCTGAAAGCGAGGAAACAAGATGTAAAGAGGCTCTTAAAAAGAGTAATTCTCCTTTGTGTATTTTATCTCTCAGCTCTCCTAAATTCCCTTCAAAAGCCATCTGCAGGATTTATTTGTTCTTTGCCCATGATCCAAAACTAGATTATAATTTAAAAAACAAAAACACAGTGTTGATATTTGTAAGAAGAATATGTATACACACACATATATATATAGTTTATAAAAAATTTATATTAGATCCATATCCAGAATGTGATAGATCACAKCACTGCAGCATCGGGCATCTGTGCACTGGATTCTGCCTATCCAGAATCTGTAARTTGGACTCTTAAGCCTGTACTGAAAGTTTTTTTTTTTCCTGATAAGGCAGTGATTTTATTCTTCAACACTGTTACCTACCTGTTAGTATCTCTAAAGTTCAGCACCACTCARGTGCTAAAACTTGAAATGACTGTTTTCTCTTAAGGTAATAGACTTTAAGATTATTTACGTGGGAATAGATTTTTTAATTCCACAAATGTGATGGAAATAATCTGCAAGAACAGTCATTCAGAACCACTTATGATGTAAAATTATTTCACACTATGGCCTCTCTCTAGCATAGTATTAAACAAATTATATTAAAGCTGACTGAAATATTTGCAACTTCTACTACCATTCCAGTACTGAATTTTTTGAAATCAAACCTATTTTAGAAGAGTGTGTTAGAAAAATATTGTTGGTATCTTGCAGCCAGAGTTGTATGAAAGATCTGCRGTAGAAAAGGATACCCTGCATGAACACAGCTTCACCTTTCCCTATTACCAAGTCATTCAGAAATTCTCTGTATTTTAGAGTTTCCTTCTGATAAAAATGTGCCTTTTGCAACGAAAATGAGTCTTTTCAACAAACCCGGAGAAACAATGAGTTAAGGCTGGTTTAATAACATTTTTCAAGTGTTTAATATATGAATAGCCACTAATTACATACYCAAATATGTAATATACAAAAAAATTTGAGTTTCACAACAATCACCAACTCTTCCACAAATTCAGCAACATCTCATCTTGGTCACTGAAGTCACAGCCCTGTAGAGCAAGCAAGAGGCAGGTGGGCCTGCAGAGCAGCATGCTCATCAAGGAGAATTACCGTTAACAAATGTGGCAGCAGTAAAAACCAACTACAACATGCAAGGAGCAGCTCTAAGTTCACTGGAGCAACTCACAGCAAATGTGCCTACTGGGAATTAAGACCTTCAAGGTCAGCAGCCCAAAGCACCATCTGCAGTGAAATCCTCCGTCAGTACTACAGTGTCTGGACACTAGGATAGGCCATAGGACACCAGAAACTTTATAGCTCACCAAGCAGACCTGAAACAAGGTACAACCAGAAGAGGAGGAGCTGCTAGTTACCTCAAGGAGTCATTCACAGCTGCAGGAATACTCACCTGGTGTACTCCCCAGAGGCAATGATGGTACTCAGGTTCAGGTATCTCCAGCTGAGATACTACCTTGTTTCCTTTTTCTTCCTCTTGCTGGTCACATTATGTCCATTTAACTCATTGTTTGAGAGTTGTCAGACTACATCGTTATGAATTTTTCCTGGTTTCTAGGAAGAGGCTTGACTGTTGGGAGCTTTCCTTGTCTTCAAGATTAATTTTTTTGCACATTGACTCCAGGCTGTCAACTGATGCCCGCAGAGTTTGTAAGAACAGTAGCAAGACATGTTGGAGCATGTGCCAGGCACAGCACGCTGACAGAGGTGYCGAGATGCAGGGCATTCACAAACACCAGCATTACACTCCAGCAGAGAACTTGCTTCATTTTTGTATCTTCTAGTGATTTCTCAAAAAGAATAATACTTACACAAATGAAACAGCTACCCACACAAAAATTAAAGCAGCCGCTGCCAGCACTTTTTAATTCATCTCTAAAGGAACACATGGCAGCAAAATATTTTGCACATATTTCTCAGAAAAATATATTCTACTAGAAATCTGCTTTCTGACTTCTGAATACACTTCATGGAGAGCGAACATCAGGTCTTACAGCCCTTGGAGTAAGCTACATGGTATGGTGCTGCAAGCCAACAGTGTCAGACAAGTGATCCTAGTGGTTCCCTGAGGGAGAATAAGGATACCACACCACTAATTCACTAGCCAGGAGCACTAGATTTTGASACAGACAGTACTGCTTCCTCCTACCAGCAACGCTGATGGATGCTTCTCATACCAAAACCGACAACGACAAAACATTTTTAAACATAAGTGTCTTTCCAGTACCTCTTTGCTGCAGCTGGGCAGGCGAGGTGTCTTCAAAAAGCAACCATCATCACTGCCAATATATCATTTTATGCTAATTGCAGTGACTAGCATTGCTGTCTGCAACGAGGAGACAACTGGTTGAGCTTCATTGTCCCACACTGGCCTTGCCTTGCGCTTAATTTTTCTCTGGATGCAATGGGAAAGAGTTGGGCTGCGATCCCTGGACAGTGAACAGACTGCTTCACCTCAGATACCGCTCACGGCACAGATGGAACAGAAACCCAACAGGCTGGGAAAGGATGGACTGAGACGCAGAACGAGAGGAACCAGAGGCAGAACGGAGAAAGTGGAAATTGCAGGTGACTCAGTTATCTTTCTTATGCCCCTATAGGGAGGGGAGAGTGGTAGAGGGGAGGAGAAATACTAACAACTCTCTCACCCCTATCCTCCCCTCCCAAAGACCCAGYATTTATGCACTAAATAAATTCACTAAAATCTTTCTTTTGACAGGAGAACAACCTAAAGGTAGGACCCACTTACTGCATAGTTTACCATAGTTGGATAACTAAGACATTCTGGGAAAAGAGCCATAGAAAAGATATGTATTTTGGGCAAGATCAGTATCTGCTACAAATAAAATCTAAATTTATATTTGCTAAGGATCTAGTCCACTGATGAATACAGTAAATTTAATATTCAATTATCAAAACAAGAACTTAATTTTAATACACATGAGAATCATGACGTAAAGGATGGCATCTTACAATCTATCATGGTTAGGATGATTTTAATGAAGCATTAGAAATGCTTATGGAACCAATAAGTTTCTGGGCACTACTTCTGGATCAGTAATAAAAGAAAAACAATTTCATTCTCTAGTTACCTGCTAAAGCAACTTAGCATATCGTATATGAATGAGAATTATAGTCTGCTTGAGAACAGATACTTAACTCCTCACACTGCAACAATAAAAGATACCTGATTGGAGATGAAATTTGAAAAAGCTTTGAGTTTGATGGGATTTAAGAATACCTCTATGTAAAGTATGTTTTACAGGTTTCTTTTTTCCTTTTCAAAATCACTGTTTTGCCAGAGACTTTCTAATATGAGCATACAAGCAGAAAAAATCCAGTACTTCTCTTATGTCCAATTTTAACCACTGGTTACAGTGCAAAGCCCTAGTTAAAATACTTTACAAATCATATTTCTAGCTCAATCTGCATCTTAAGAATGTAAGAATACTCAGAATCAGATATCAGGATGACTGCTCACGAAGACATCTTACTGGAGTCAATATGCATCCCTTCCAGCAGCCTGTAGCCACACATACCCTCCTTGCAAAGGAGCTACCCTTCCTACTCAGCTGCTTTAATCTCTTTGTATTTACTATTCTCTGAAGAATTTCAATAAATATTTCTTTTGGTATACATAAAGCAAATAAAAACGCTTAACAGTCAGCACAAATGCCTCTAAAGCAATATGTACTCTTTCATTCATGCAGGATCATCCAATCCTATGATAAAGGTTATTAAGCATTAGAGAGATCCGAGTTTTCATCCTTCAGTCTCCCTCCCTTTTTATTTTTTTAAAAAGTGCAACAAAAGGAGGTGTACAGCTAAATGGTGACCTTTACAAGTACTGCATGTTCCCATGGAAGGAAACACGCTGTATTTGATTGTTAGTTTTTATAAGAATAATTAGTCTGACACCTACTAATTACTCGATAATTTTTTGTAGATGAGAATAATAAAAGAATTTGTTTTCCTTTAAAGAAATTGTGTAATAAATGCAATCCACAGGTGAATAACTGCTTTATCATAGCAACAGACTTCTTTTGGAAATACATTTTAGCCCTTTTTAAAAATATACATACAAAAGAAAACCATCCATTTGGGTAAATCAGCTGAGGGCATTACATAGCACAGATTTTTAGATAAGCTCTTCACGGACTTGCATCACCAAAGCAGATATCTAATGAAGGTGTCTGAAATAAGAGAATGATAGATGTCATCAACAGAAAGCCTTTGCACTGGCAAGCTAGCAGCACATCTCAGTTCAAGATTATCCCCTGGTGCACAACTTCCGTCAAAATTTAACTGCCATGCAAACAGAAAAATATTTAATACATAAGAAGAAGTATTATTAAAACTGCTAGTGTTGCTGAGTTTTTATTTCAGTGGTGTCTACGTATGTAGGTATAATAATCTCAAWCTATTGTGGACCTGACCTTCAGAACCTGTATATCACCATGCAAGCTGAAGTCAATGTGAATTTTGTACAGTATCCTGCAAACATTATTAAAGAGATTTCGCAAAAACGTGCAGTTAGACCTCAAATACACGATCGACTTGTCACAGTGCAATATATTACCCACATGAACTGAGCCATGCTAACTGTGCAGTCACCTGATCTTAGCCCACAAAATGCAAGGTAACATGAAGCAGCTTTGCCTTYTTTCACTTTAGGTTAAGCCAAGTCAAATATCTCTGCGTTTGTGCAAACATGGATAATTATTGTGCCTCTGGTAGCCCAGAATAATTTATTAAGTCTTGCTAGGTTGATTACATACATGGCCCTTTAGATATCCTGCTTCCATCTCAGGAGTTGCTGCATAAATGCTGATGTAAATAAGCAGCTCAGAGCTGGTACAGAAGGTATAACTCTCCATTTAGGTACTACACATAAGAGTGTATATATAAGCAATCCAGATGCACACTTTACATGTGTAAAGACACATATGGACTCTGTAATACAGTGACTAACTTGAGAGCATTAGCGCTCCATCCGTGGTGTCCTCGGAGGGACATCCGGCACTGCCTGCTCCTCGCAGAGTTTGCTTAATCATCTCATCCAAGGGCTTTGCCCAGCCCTAAGTTCCAGCCATTTGGCAGTGCCCTRCGTTCAGGCCATTTAGCAGTCTGCACATCCTTCTTTCTAAGGTACCAACAGCATTTCGCATAGACCTTTGCCAGTCCTTTCGTAGACTGCACGGAGACTTATTGGCATAGCAGCTAGCTTACCAGCACTGCCCAAGCTGTCATCGTTCCTGGTGCAGTTACAACAATATTAGACCTCTTAAGTTTTAAGCCTTCACTGAAATACTTCTGCCTAGACAGAACACTCCAGATCACAAACTTGGAACTAAATATAAATTAGGTGTTAGCAGGATGGCATACCACTGCAGTTAGACAATAAAACATGCTTCAGCAAAAAGTACATAACAAACAGCTTCTACCCTCCCAGGAGAAGTTCTCGTTCTCAGCTGAAGTACACTTGCTTTAATGACAGCAGGAAGCTTAGTCCAGATCCACACAAATGTTCACAGGCGACTATCTTCAGAGTAGCTGSTGGGATTTGGGAGTTAAAGGAGAAGCGGAAAGCCTGACTACCTCCGTGGATCTGCTGTAATGGAAGTGGTTTATTGCCTACTAATTACAAGCACAGAGCCCTGCCTAACCAAGCAGCACAGCGCCCTGTCCTGTGCAAAAGCTAGAAGATAGGTGTGYTAAATGAAAAGATTTACCTCCACACGAAGCAAGATTTGATCTTGCAGGTAGCAGGAGATGCAAATGAAGATTCATAAGCTTTACTGGACACTGTCTCTTGGGACTTCTGCTGAAAAAGGTCAGTTTAAATTATAGTAAAGGACTTAAGCTTCGGGCTCAACAGAACCCATCGGCCGAGGTTTGGCAAGGACTCTGCCGAAATGTGACAGCCAGCAGCACCTGCTTTGGTGATGCACAGTCAAGTGGACAGTAACAGATCTTTACTTCGGTGGCCAAGYTAATTTGATTTATCATTGTTTCTGGCAGTCAGAAACAATCTTCAGTGAATCAGGAATGAATTATTTAATAAATAAGCGTGCCTTTCCTATCAAGTGTCTGATTCAATGGGCAAGAGTCTCTCACAAAAACACGTTTTCTCTCAACAGTGCAATGATTACTGAAGTATTTCTACAAAACAGAACAGTGCCAACAAGAGACAGAGAGTCCCCGAGTGATTTAGCCATTGTGCAGGGAAATCAGTGGGAAAGAGAAAGGGGTAAAGACAACCTTAGGTCAAGTCTCTACTTTAAATCTGCCAGAGAAGAGATCTGAACATCCAGGCCAGAGTCTTGGCAGAAGGTGAAAAAGTACATGTGATTTGAGCTTTTGCACATTTCCTGAAAGAAATGCAGAAAACGCTCAAAGAAAAAGGTGGTCTCTCGCTATTGCGCAAGCCTGTAAACCAGCTGGAAAAAGAAAACATTTTTTTTTTGGTGTGTGTGTGTGTGTGTGTGTGGAGGGGGAATTGTCGAGGAGGAAAGGAGGCTTTTGACTGCCACGGATCTCACTTTCTTGAGATCAGAAGCTAAAACCAGATTGTTTGTTTACAGGCAGTGGCAGGAAAAAAAGCTATGCAACATGAGAAGGACAACGACATTTTGTGACAGAGACTGCTCATTTGCATCAGGTGAAAAGAAAAAAAATATATCCATGTCTTTTACACTAGAATTGTACTCAAATTATTGTACTCCTCCGATAACTGCAAATGAGGAGTAAGACTACTATTGCTGCAGCAGATTATCCCCATGACTTCAACAGAATTAGATTAAATTGATGTTTCAGTTGTGCTTAATCTAAATTTCTGTCTTCCAAACTGTAGGCAAATGGATTCTAATCACCCTTTCTGTACAATGTGATGTTGAAGGTTCATCAATTTTGTTTCCCACCAATATGATTAAACTCTTATTCAAGCAAGAAAACATTGTTAGTAAGCAAATCAATTTCTTTTAAAACTCTCTCATGTACTACCAGTTAATAGCTTCTTCAATCAAAATAGTAAAACCATACTGTTCTTCAACTCAAGCTTATTTTCCAGCTCAGCTTTGAGGGTGCTATTTCTCCCTTCTAYGTCAGTGTGTCCCACACCACACTTGCAACACAGAACATAACTTTGAGTTTCCCTTCTATACAGCTCATTAATGTTTTGTAGGTGTGTGTGCGCATTTGGTTTTAAAGAATCTACGGTAAAATCATAAACTGCCAAATATCTTGTTTTTAACTAATTTAAGGAAAGAATGCATTCTACTTTATAAAGATGTAATTCTAATTAATCCCAAGAATAAAACACCCYGTGCTATTATCAAAAAGTTATAAAACATCTGGGATCTAAGAATAATGTGGCTGAAGGGTACTACACACAACAGAAATAAAATCCCTCGTTGTGAGTCATCATCTTCTATCTTTAAAATGATGCTGCACTCACATATTAATTAAAGATGTTAGAGATGCAAATGGTATCGCAATGCCCCGGAAAGGCTGGCACACCAATTGCTAGAAAAGCATAAAAAYGTTAAATTTGCAAGATATTTTTTCAGTGAAGTCTACCAGTAACATCATTTTGCAACACAATACTTTGCTCTTCATTTACCTTCAGCTGTAGTTGTGAAATGCATCCCCATGTAAACACTGGATGCATATAGCTCCATCCAACAGGTAAAGACTAGTGCCAGGGCTCAGGCAGGGGGAATTCAAAGGATTTCTTAAGCCACTTTCAAATAATAAATAATCAAATAAAACCCCACCAACGTCACRCGTGATGAGTCAACCCAGTAACTCATTTCAAGATTATTATGTTGCCCCGGTACAATAGCACACTGGAGGATAACGTGGGTTGTTATGTTAATGTAGCTACTCGATCCGGACTCAGCACACAGAGTTTAGCTTTGGGGTTGTAGCAAGAAAACGAGGTTCAGGGACTGCCGCAGGCATTGAGACGCGACCATCGCACAAGCTCTGCTAAATGCACACGTGGAGAAAACCTACTGCTGCACTTCTCCCCTGCCTACCAGCCGCGAGGCAACGCGGCAGCCTTTCCGACACGCGCAGCGTTCGGGGACCCTCCTTGCTCCCAGGACCCCTCTGCACCAGGCCCAGCGACATTTGCTTTGCGCAGCCCGGAAAGGATCGTGCTCCCTCTCCATCTCGGGATCCTCAGCGGCTGCAATTTCAACCAGCTCCGTCCAGTCGAGTGCTGAGTGGGAAGGAGGGAGGAACATCTCCCAAACAAGTATGCTCACAAGGATCTCTGCATATGAGACACCAGACCCGTCCCTTCGGCACTCCAGTATGGGCAAGAAGCAAACATTAAATGCTGCCGCTTGCTTTCCCAGGCTAGGGGAGTCAACTCGATCCCTCGCCATACCATTTACACTGAAAAAAGCATTTATTCATGAAATTACCATACCCCGTCCCCCTTAGAGACAGTTTCTTGTGAAGCATTAATAATATATTTTTATCTACTTTCAACACTGCTCTTAGATGATAAAATGCTTGCTTCATTAAAAAAATAAACTCTCCCTCTAGATAGGCTACCTTCAGCAGTATACCAGCAGATAATGTTTTTGATAGCTGACTGGTCATAAACCATCAAAGGTTTGAATAAAAGATGACATATTTGTCTGAGCTAGCATTTCTGCCATGAAATTCAATAAAAATTGAGAAACTGAAAGGAAAGAGGATTAAATGTAATAGAGTTGAAGCAAGAGAGCTCTAGAGATGACACTGGCCTGGAAGGAAGGAAAAAGACTAGCAAAAGATATCACAAGGCATAATTAACAGATGGTACTAAATAGACAGGATTTGGGAGAGAATCCTCCTTCTGTAAAGGTTTAAGAGTAACAATAAAGCTGTCACAAGGTTTTGACTAGTACATTACAGACGGAATTTAAAACTGACAAGTTAATAACCTAGACCTCCCTAGAGCATCTTGCTAAGGCACCTCCTTTACCTGGACAAATCAACCCACAGCCACACTTTCCCACCACACCCAAGAAAGTATAGCCRCTGTTAGTTTAAAGATCAGGTTTTCTTGGAAACAGATTAAATATTTGTAATATTTATTACTCCCTTAAACACTTCTGCGGAAGTTTTTAGATATCTATCAGTAGCTTCATTGCAAAACTTAATCATGCACTGTTCCCTGAGAACTGCTTAAACTACGTTTTAGAAATCATTCCCTAAAAGAAAATAAAAGTCATGTAATCATCAGCACTCAAACCACTTTAATACTCAGAAACAACCACGCTGGAAAGTTGAACAGCCTTAGCTAACATTACATGTGCCCTTCCAGTACCTAATTAGCTGATAATACTCTGAGCACTTGTAACATACAATTCAAATGCCTTGCTTACCAATGTGCTTAGTATTCTGCAAATAAATCTTCGTAGCAATTAAATCCCTTGTTATTATGAAAATGCTTCCATACTGTTGTAATAACAGAGGATAATGCAGTCAATGCTACTAATCACGAGGTTATTCTTTGAATAATTGCAGGATTTATGAGTAATCATTGCTAAAGATACGCCACTATTCAGTACAGAGTACACAAAATCTAATAATACCTTTCAAATAAATCTGATTAATGTTACAGTATCCTTTAAGTGAGGCATGTACATAAAAAAACACCCTCCCAAACCCCTAAGAAGCAGTATTTTACAGTGCCATAATTTACTGTAGTAACTTTGCAGTAATTTACAAGTGTAGTCAGACAACAAAATCTATTTTTCTTCTCAGTATATGAAAATATTGCTAAATATCAGGTTTGCTGTAAGAGAAGGTTATTACTGCTTGCACTATGTAACAGATAGGCAARGTAGGATAGAAAATTTGTTCAAAGAAAAGTTTATGGCAAATTCAAGAACGAGCCGAGAGCCCCCATTATGTACACCAAGTCAAGAACTAGTAGCATCTCCACAGATACATTTACTATTCCAACAGCTTGTCCTCTGCTCCGGTMCTGAAACTTTCTACTGAAATCATGTACTGTAACACAGAGTTTATCATCTGAATTGATCATTAAAATAATCAAATATATTACTTATAAAATAACATGAAGTCATCTTAGCTAAGGTAAGGACTACAAACAAAATAAATGTACTAACAGCTTGTGTTCTTGTCTAAATGGATTGATGATTAATACTCATTTTTCTATCTTCAGCCAAGACATAATGCTTATTACTTAATAAGTTCTCYATCTTACAGTTAGTTAAAAAAGAAAACTACAGGGCTACAGAGCACAGAACTCGGATATCCCAACAGTACTACGCAGAACTAGTAAGAGGCTTTTGAGAATCCAGCAAGACCTTCAAAATATAAACATGATTACTTACAGAGCACAGCCAAACAGCGAMCCTAAAACCAACCAAATGAAAAGAAAAAACTCCAAACTCTACCCGAACGCAGTACTAGAACAGAACCAGAATTTAATTAYTAACCTCAACACGTGAAGATGTTTTGAGATTTTCACCCCCAGAATGAGCCACGCATGAGAAGGCCAGTGCAACAGGAGAGAAGTGAGATGGATTAGACCAGCCCTTTTCAGACAAAGCCGCCTCTAACTCTCGTCAGCTGCAGCTAAAGGCAATATCTGAATTAGAAACGCCCCACAGACCCCAAGGCTTCCCAGCGATCAAGCAGCGACTCTTGGCAAGAGCCACGCTGGCTCCTGCCTGCCGAAGGAGCCCTCAAGCAGCGTGGCCAGAGTTGGTCACCAGGCTGGCATCAGCTGTGCTCCAGCAGTCACCAGGGAAACCACCACCACGGGAGCGGAAAAAGAAGAAAAAGAAAAAAGAGGAGGAAAAAATGGAAAAATACTGAAATCAATACACTTTGAAGAACCCCTCTTTCTTACAGAAGAACTGTCCGTGGGGCTTTCTCACATACCATGCATTTTGAGCTGTAGCTCCAAATGGAGCTTAAGTTAAGAGCGATTAAGTTACAAGGTGTAGCTCATCAGCTGCATTCTTAATACACTAGCTGCTCCCCTTAAAAAGAAAAAAGAAAAAAAAAACAAACAAACAAAAAAAAAAAACAAAGCCTACAACCAGGTATTTGCCTTTTTTCATGCTGATCAGCCATAACACCAGTAAAAGACATGGAAACAATTTGACAACATACATTAATCCTACTATTAGATCAGGCCAGATGCAGTCACAGCTCACAAGTTGCCGCAAGGAGAAAACGGTAGCATTATAAAGCTTTACACAGGATGAAATTAGAAACCCAGAAGAATGTGKTTTTTTTTCCTCTTTCCTGAGTTTCTGATATGATAGTCCCTATCTCTTCAAAGTCCATTTTCTCCAATTTCTTACAGAAAGCTGAGATCTTGGCCTTCTGGATAGGTGATACTGAGTCTTAAGGGCAAATTATGATTCACTGCTTCACAGGACAAGCTACTGTAAAGTCTTGTGAAGGGAATGGCTAAAACAAAGAGAGGGCCAACCCAAGAGGAGAAGGAAAGAAATAATAATAAAGAGCACAGAAATTCTTCACTTCCTTCTCTATGAAGCAACACACATTTCCATAGGTGGTATCACCTGCAAACTAGATTGCAGCACATTTCTATTGCATGAGCCAAACAGCTGTAGCATAGGTCAACTACATATTTAATCATTGTTTTTGTGAAACCTGATTAGTATTGTAAAAACAGTTTTATACTAACCAGAGTCCAATTTCCCCCTGTAAGAGAGTCCTTATTATCATCATTARTTTTGTGTCATATGGCTTCCAAACATAATGACACTATTTTATATAGTGCTTTGAAGGAACAAAGTACTATGAACTGAAGTGTGGCTATACTTCGGGAACACAGCACTGGTTTCATTTGACCACTATTAACATCACTGCATTACGTAAAAAAGTGCTTTCTGTATATACGTATTCTGAATGTACACTGCTTCCAAAAGTGTGAAAGCTATATGGAATCCATGATTAAGCAGTGTTTTATACTTCCTGTCACCTTAACTATATATTTAGCAGGAGATATTCACAACAAAAAAATATAAAAGAAGTTGAAATGAATTTTATGATGTAATGCCACAGTCTGAATATAGGTCTTACTACATACAAAACCTAGTAAATATATATCAATGGAGAAAGGGAAAAATCTCAATGGCCTGCTATAGATGAACAAATCTGTTTATTTTTTTCTTCAGAAAATGTTGGTTAGTCAGGTGAACCACTCTAATAGCAATCCCTCCAAAAACAGAAGATTACATATTCCAGAGAGATTAATAGTAGGTAAGCTTTTGCTTCTGGTCTTCTGCCCAGCAAATGCTTTTTTAAAGGAAYAGAAATAATACTATGCCAACCATCAGTACATATCACTGGACTCCACTTTTTTTTTTTTAAGCAAACATCCAACATTTATTGATTTTATTACATCTCAATTAGATGGACAAAAAGCCACCCAAATAAGTATCCGTATTGTTAAGCCAAGCCAGTTTCACATTAACTGTATTATTCAGTAGTGTGCTACTTCACAGTTTATAATAGAAAAGACAAAGGCATCTTATCCTGAGCACATGGATAAACCACTAGACAATTAAAATAGTAAAATAAGAGCAGATGTGAAGAGCTCTACAAAAAAACCCCAGCTATTCTCTGAAAGCCTCTAATCRTAATGGAAAACATTTTAAATCCTGTTTTAAGGTACCCGAATCACAGTGATCAAATATGTTCCAAAAATAGAATTTACAAGATGCTTTGGGGGCAGTAAATTGCTTCTAAATAAAGAAGAGATTTCTACCCTGGGTCAGGTCTTTGACTCATACGACAAGCACCAATCCACACGTCTACCTCCAGTCAAACCATGGTTTCTGCAAGGGACAACAATGTATTTTCCTAGAAGGTTCAAATTTTAGAGAGACTCCAAACCAGATACAGAGGTCTCAGATGAATGCAATTAGGAGAACCTGGTTTCATTTTGGTAAATGGATTTATTATTACATTTATCTCACATAGCAAACAGTCAGATTTCCAAAAATATTCTCATCTACGTGCCAGATTAATTTGTAGTAAACAACCTCTTCATTACAATATCATTAAAAAAAAATCATAGCACATCAAGTTTTATATTTTTGGAAAAGCATTCACGGGTAAAAAGATCTGTCTAAATTGTACAATTACTTTACATATACGGAAAGAATTCGTTTYAACTAAGTAAATATTTGAAAAAGTTACATTCCAAACCCTTTCACCATGTTCAGGCATCCTTGAAGCATGTAGTGTTTTTTTTTTTAAAAAAAAAACAAACAAACAAACTTTTTTTAATTTGTGAAAGAAAAATAACAGCTTCATTAAAATCCAGAAAAGAAAGGCAGAGACACTACCTTGGTCCAGTTGGAAGATTCAACCTGATCAGAAGTTAATGCCAGACAATCTGATCTTTTATAGGTAAAGGAAAAAAGATTGTWTGTCGAAACTTCTACTGATATTTCAGTAACCTACTTGCTTGCACTTACTGTAAAGCAACAGCCAGCGCATGCCACAGCTGTATTTGCATCCACAGAAACAATTCCAGCATTTCAAAGGGGCCCACTTTGCATGGAAAAAATTCTCCAATGGATGCTTTTAAGTGCATTATTTTAACAAGATTTTTTCTCAGCATCTAGTAGTTCACCCATTTCTGCAGATCCCTGGATRTCTGACTTCTGGAACACCTCAATTGACTGCACCTGGGGCAGCTGACAGAAAAATCACATTATTTGTACATGCTTCACAGTATCACCCAGCAACCTGAGTTACAGGAATAACATGTCAAACACAAAGCGAAAAATTTCAACATTGTGAAACTAAAACAGCTTTTCCGAATGCTACGTAGACCTCTAGGAGGTATCAATTTTGGTATGCAGCTCACTTCAGCTAGGAGCTTCACGCGAGAGCAGCTTATTCCGTGCAGACAAATGCCCAAGCCCGAAGCCTGGCAGAGCTTCTGAGAAGGCAGCAAGTTCTCCTCCGGGTCTGATTGGTTTTGCTTTAGTCAATGGAGTTAATTAATAAGCCCTCAAACCTGCATGCCTAAATGGCATCCTGCCATTTATTTTGATTAGAGAGTTTGGTCAATTTTAATTCTCCATTTAATAGGCAAACATGCAACTCCTTGGTAACAACTTGAGACTAAGTCAATACTCCCCAAAATCTGTCCAGYGCCAACGTGGGCGCGGGAGTCCCTCCGACGGCAGCCGGGTGGCCCACCGGCTCCCACCCCCAGCAGCACCCTCCTCCTGGCAGAGGGGCGGTCGTCCCCGCCGCCGGGGAGGTGACACCAGGGACTTCCCGCCCGCCCGCCAAGCTGTGCTCATGTAGTTGTTTCTCCGTTCGGTCACTGATGCTACTCATTTGAGTTCAAATTCCAGGCGGTTTTGGCACAACCCAAACTCCAGCCGCTTCTGGGCTTAGATAAAGGACACGATCGCCCCATTTTTTTTTTTTTTCCCTGATACATTTGATGTTGGCAGCTTGTGCTCCCGCATAGTGAGAGCCTGCAGAACATCTCCTTATCTGCAGTGTGTGAAACTGCATCACGGAAGCAACCCGTTATTGATGGCACAATACGTTATAATGGAATTTCAGATCGATCTTATGGATTTTTTTCCCCCTTCATCTATCGGCATTATTTTAGAGAGAGGTTTAAGCAAGAGTCAACCTGGCTTTTGTTTTAATCTCTCAACCACGACAATATAATTAAGCTATGAATGATATATCAAAACTGCCAGACGCAAAGACGAATTGACAGCAGTGATTTTTACTACTCCAAAGCCCCAGCTGCATATATCATAATACCCTGTAAAGCAAGCCCACTGACATCTGCTTGACTGTAAAAGCAATAGCTCRGTATAAACCTCAATTCATCCTTCAAACAGGCATATGTGCTCCCGCTTATTACCAGCACTGCGCGCATTACTGCCACCGAAACCTGCAGCGGTCGTTATTCCATTTCTTCATTAGCGGCTTACCACGGGCAGAAGGGCGGAACTTGCTACTCTCTCGCACGRCAGTGTTTCATATAAATGCTCAACTTAAATTATTTGAGTTTTTCACCTTCTTTAGAGATATTTTGCTTCTTTTGAAGGTGTTTAATAGCAGAATTCAGTGTCTCTGGTTAGGACCCAAATAGCTACTAAAAACAAACAAACAAGCAATGCTGTGTTCAAGCTCTCATGGCTCCTCATTTTACTCCTGCATTTAAACATTCCCAGGCCCGCAACTGATCTTCTTTACCTACCACAATGAGAACCTCATTTACGGCTAGRTCCTAAGGCATTACTTTAATGCAGTAGTTACCACCACCGCCATCAGTATCAGCCCAATCAATCTGAATACGTGCTTCTAATGAGGTGGTATCTAGAGGCACTTAATGTTCAGACTCATTTTTTAAATAAACATTCTGTGCAGAGAATAAAAGTGAAAACTTTATCAGACTGAAATTAGTATTTAGAGAGCAACTATGAAAAATCTGATTAGAGAGAAACATCACCTAAAAGAGCTGATGTAACCTAGGCTCATTTGGGGTGCGCTGTATTTGTTGGGTTAATAACAGATATGGTTCGGCCAACAGGCAATTTGCTTGTGTCTTGGGGTTCTCCCGCAACAGAATAAAGCATGTTCCCTATAAGAAAGGGAAATAACTCAGAGAAGATTAAATGCTTCCCCGTGCAGACACCAGGTAGAAGGAAGGCGTGATATTTAAGCAGCTGTATTGATAAAATGGACTTGAACACTGGATAAAGACCTAAAGAGTCTAAGCATATAAGTTCTACGTAGAAGAGCAATTTCCTGCAGCTCCTCCTTTTTTTTCCCCTTTGCATTACCTTTACACTCACATTATCTGTGCTAATGTAACAATTCAATTTCTGTCAACACTGCAGAATCAACACCAAAAAATTGGTATACTCGATTTCTTTTTTTTAAAAAAAAAAAAAAAACTTATAATAAAATTTTAAGAGAAGTTCTCACTGGCCTGTCTTGATAGCTGTCGATACACAAAAACAATTCGCCACAACCTAGGGAGTGCTTTTGTCCACAGTCTGAACAGGAAAAAAGGTAAGCAGCTTATCGTCTAATTAAGAAAATGGAAAGTTTCCTGTTTTCTATATATTCCTGTACAATTCACTATTTTGATATTTCAATCTCCATGCCTCATAAAGAAAACATCAGTAACAAACATCAGTCTCCAGATACAAGACAGCTTCCAACCTGAGAAAACTTCACGTGCTCTTGTCCAATAAAATATTGATACTGAACTGTGAGCAATTACCATTCATTCATATAAACCATTTTTGAGAGTACGACTGGATTTAAAGTGATAGAAAAAAATATTTTAGGTATTTCTAAGGCATGTTTTACAACAGCTGTGTGCTTCCAAGCATTCGTATTAGAAATGGCCAGCATAGAAAGAAAAGTGAAGGTGAAAACTTTTTCATTATCTTGGAAGACAGTACCACCTATATCACTCTCTGATACCCATCCATCTACACCTAATGAGTACTGTGATTTAGTCAGAGCACATTCATAAAAAATGATTCATAGCTGTTATGCAGCCACTTGATGTTAATAGCAAAGTTGCTGTCTTAAATCACAGCTGTTTCCCTATCATAGCCAAGGGGCAAAGCAACACCTTTGAAAACAGAGGCAAGAATACATTACAGGGACTCTTTACAAAAGCCACATTTACAAGAAAAATGTGAAGCAAAACATCAGGGTGAAAAGTGCTACAACCAGACCACTAGTTAATAACTAGATCACCACTTTATATAACAATTTGCATAACTGAGAAGTTAGCCATTATAGTCTGGTGCACTGCTCTCTGCACATTAATACTGCCAAATTTACTACATCTGCACTACAAACCCCCCCCCAAACTTTAATATTGCCTTTTGTCTATAAAACAATCTCAGTGTTGCACAAGGGCACACAGTAATCTGTGCATCTTTAACAACGAAAAAAGTATCCTATTCTTTTAAACCCTATTAAGCATCTAAACCACAACTGAGTAAATTCTATCCAAAAAAATCCTATACTTAGTGATATGATCATTAAATAAATACATACAAGGTCACTTCTGGTTTGGGTAACCTGTATGCATCCAAAGTTAAGGAAATTTGCTGATTTTTAACTGTATTGAATAAGATAGAGATCATATATGTTAAGAACACTAGAACTAAATTACACAGCAAAGAACAAGTGACCCGGTGTCTTCTGCAAAACTACTTATATGCCTCTAGCCAAACATGTTAATATGTTTTGCTGGATCATACAGCATATAATATCTCACAGGAATGAGCCTTTGCTCAATAAAAGCTACACAGATGCAATTTAGTTTATTGAAACATTCAATTTTCATAGATGACAAACTCTGGAGCTTTAAAGAATATTGTTACTTTGCAGTCAGGAAAAAAAGAATTAAGGAAAATTGGCATCACACAAAAGGTAGYAGTTAGGCACAAGACACCGACTGGATCTTGCAAGCCTCTTATTAGGTTCCTAGAGATACTGCAGCACCGCACTTCCTTTTGCGAGAAACGGGTGCGCTTTCGACTAGAACAATCACCGACGTTTCACTGGCTTTCAGCCGGACTCAGTTTCCCCTACTAAATGCTATTAAAAAGAGCTCAGAAATCCTATTTGGAAAGCAGTGCGTGAGCTTTGACTTTGCAAGACAGTAGCCTGATTTCTGCCTCCGCTCTTCTGGCCAGTAACGGCAGCAACAGAAATACTCTGCTCAAATACCCAAATTCCCTTATCAAACATACGGTATTTTTAACAAGTTCTTTTTTCTTCAATTTGGCAATAAGTTCTTTACAAGATGTGCTACCTACCAAAGCTGAACAATCATATGAATTATGTAGGTCAACTACAGGTACATATTTCTTTTAAGACTGTCCAAAAAGGTATGAAAAAGTTGCATGTGAAGGCATGCTCCCAAAGAATTTACAACTGCAAACAGGCCTGTCCTATTCAAAGCAAGGGAGGTAAAGTTGAAACCACCTACCCTAAGGAGCATCCACTGGAAAGCCGGTCTTATTTCAAAACTTGCTGGATGCAAAGCTGCCGTAGAATAACAGGAATGACTGACGAGCACACGTCACACACCTACTTCTTAATGATAGCTTTGTCAGGTGATTTACAACCAGGAGCCAGGATTGGGTAGGAAATCATCATCTTTGTAGCCATCATCTGTTTTGCACTAGAAGGAACTGCAATTCAAAATACAGAAATCCTGCAATTGCAGCCTTCCTCATACTTTTTTTCCCCCAAAAAAACAATCTCTAAAGTTTTCTTATAGTATTTACATTTGAAATGATTTTTCAACACAGAGCTCAGCATGCATACCCATTTTAAAAAAGGGTAAAAAGAGGTCAGGAGGAAGCTTGTTCAAACAAATAAAGCCCTCCATTTCAGGTGTGTGTCCGTTTTTTAAGAAGATGAGGAAGAAAGAGCTGATCACTCTTGAGGATTTTTGGATCAGTTTGATTTGCTTTTTGATGGAGGAAATAGGAAAGAGATATGAACATACATGCATATTTATTCGAGCTGCTAAGTGTACAAGGAGATTTTTAATTTCAAAAAATGTTGATCCCAAAGTTAACTTTTCAGAGATGAAGAGTATTCTAATCTTGTGAAATGTACTATTTTATTGCAAATTTTTAAACAGCAGTTTTGGAAAAGAAAAAGCCAAAACTTGCCACAAGGCTCAAGCAGGCCATCAGAAGAATCTGGCATTTCAGGAAGCTTTGAAACATTAGGTTAATAATGAGAAACTGATTCTAATGCAAAGGAAATTTGAGGCATTCTCCTAACTGCATAAGCTTCAAAAACAAGGTGGTTTATCAAGTCCATCGAAATATTCCACTATGCATACACATGAGCACAGACAGACCCATACCCTCTGTGCAGAAATCCCAGGAGATGCCAGCAGAAGTCCATACCATTGAGCATTTTGTAACCAGCAAATGTAAAACCTGCCCTGTGAAGCCACAGGTGGGAAGATACTGACTTCCAAAGGCTCCTGGCTTCAGGAAAGCACAGGTACAGCAAATTGACCTCTGGGAAAAATCTGTCTCCTATACACCACTTCATTTTACACCACCACCTCTTTGCAGTAAAGCTAGAGATACATGTAGTTTCCACATCCTTAGCAGATTGAAAATTCACTCCCCCTACTTTTAAAATAAGCAAGGAAACACCACTGTATACGATATTTCTTATTTAGACCTTTGCACTGCAATACTTGTAGGTAAATTGTTGCACCATGTAGGGATGAGGCTTCTCCACACGCATGAAATCTTGAACAGGCTGGCCGTATGGGCCCAAGGCCTCCAGATCAATGAAGAACATGAAGCTACCGCTGAGAATATGTACAAAATAAAAATGTACAACTACCCCCTTTTGACAAGTTCTCTATTCCCGTTTCCCCTGACTATCAAAGTCTAGGCACATTAAATACATTTAAACATGGTTAGAGACCATCACACACCTTCTTCTCTAGGCTACTTACCTTTGCTGAAAAAGAAGAGAAAGCAGTAAAACAAAGCAAGCARACTACTGAAGAACAACGTACTGTTGCCAAATAAATGCAATTTTGGGGTGATCCAGTGAAGTTTCTGAAGCTTTTGCCTCCTGCTTGTAAAGTCCTGTCTCTAACTTATTTCATTTATATTAATGAATATTGGATTACACAAGTATTAGCCAGGTTGAGAACTGCACTAATACTCACTAAATCCATCTCTAATTATTATGATTAACGACAAGCCAATCATTTTGGGCCAGACTAACAGCCTACAGCAATTGATGCAGAGTAACGGATATTTCACTTGGTAAACAAGATGTTTTGTCTTTTCAGTTAATGAAATCTTGAATAGTCCATTCAGTCATATTACATTCTAATTCACCAAAACTACCTATTTACATAGATTTGCATAGATTATGCTACAACTATGTATTTATTTGAGATTAATTACTTTTAGATTACCCTAAAACCTAGTTTCATGCTTAGTTTAAAACTGTAATAATTGTTTCTTCAAGAGCTAAATAGCTGTGGCCTTTCCCTCCCTCCACTACATCTATTCATCACTACTTATTTTTGAATGACAAGCTTTCCATTTAATACCTGAGAAAAACAGAATGTAAAAGACTAACATTTCAGAAACCTATTACCACATTTAAAGAAAATACCAGCTAAAATACTTACACGAACTACAATTCTCCATTAGCTTTGTGATTCCTACTCCGATGTCTGTGAATTTACAGTGATTTTAAAAAACATTAAAGGAAGTTGATCACACACAAAGTTAACTAGACAGTTTACAGGCAAGATCGACTATAATGACAGCGTTATCAAACCCATAAAGGAAGTTTCAAATACTTCTAGCTCTAGTACCCTTAGACTCAGGTGTCTAGATCTGTGGTTTTACCTGACAATGATAAAGATAATTGGCAACTATGAGCCAAAGCTGACCCATAATTTTGATTAGAACAAGCTAGTTAAAAGCAAAATCTTCCCTCTTCCTTACTATCTTCAACTCCTTAAAAAATTTCACCCACCTCTCGAATGCAAGGCACCTGGTCAAGGACAACGATATGTGCTAAGAGAATATAAAGCTCTTGAATAACATTCCAAGGAACAGCAATTTCCTTCACCATCAAGGACACACTGAAACCCTCTTCTAAACAAAGGTTGATAGTTTTGATAGTTCTTGCTGTAACAACCTCCCCACAATGTATGTCCATCAGCAGCCTTTTTTCTCCAACATCTCTAATTAGCAGTGTTTTTATTTTTTTTTCTCCAAATTAAAAACATGAACATCCCTGCATGGAAAATTAAGCTTTGAAGAACTTACTGAGCAGCTTTCTCACAGCTGCAGGGAGTCCTAGGGATTGCTTATTAAGAATTAGATTTTGAGATATATTGATGTGGTCAATACCACAGGGAAGTAGCATCTTTCTGCCTCTAAAGTGGCAGGGACCTTTGCCATTTCTGTTTTGTCCTTCCTCTTCACAGTCCAATCCTAGCAACTACTGAAAAATTACGTAATAATTTCCTTCTACTGCAAGTAACCAGAGTAACAGTCATGGCTTTCATTTCTCTTGCTCTTTTCTATGGTACATTACAGTTGTGGCATTTCATCTCCTGCTACAGGTCTCATCTTTATATCAGGAGTGTTTGGGGGGCTACAATACATATGTATGTGGAATACATATTCAGCAGATCCTTCTAGACTGACCRTGTATTGCATCGCTCCATACAACTGTACCAAAACAGATTCCATGTTTTCAGTAGTCCCCAAAAGTCTCATCTCCCTGTTTGTAATAAATAAAATGTAACAGTCTTTGTATTAATTCAGAAAAGTCTCTCTCTAACATAGGATTGAAAAGAAACTATAGAAGTTTTATTTTCAAATACAGATTGAAAAGCTAATAGGACCTATAAAACCACTGGTGGAGAACTTGCTTTCACTTGAGGATTCCCCTTACAAATTTCAATTTAAACATCCAGTTTAAACAAGTTTGCATGCAGTAATTTTGTCATCATCTGAGTTAATAACATTCATAACCAAGACAGCAAAGATCAAAAGAGAAAGTTGATAGCTAAAACAAGTGGTTTGGCAGCCACACCGAAGAAACAGGAGTGGTTCAACTGCCAAATTCTCACCCATCAGTCTGGGAATGCCCTGCAGAGGACTGCGTAGGACATGCTACTGGCTGATGTGTGGGAAACCTAAGTCTAAGAGTGTTTCAACATTAGTAGTATATTTAAATGCTCTTCAAAGTCATTGTGAAAGTTAAGTAAAACCCATTTGATCCTACTTGGAAATTTATTGGGAAATGGGGGGTTACTCATAGCCAGATAGTTTTGCTTCTCTTATTACTTCAAATGCCAGAGGCTTGCAGCTAACCCAAAAGATTTCAAAAACTAGTTGAGACTTGCAGAATATACCATTTTGAAATAGTGTCTGGGAACTGTTTGATCATCCCTCTGTCGATGAAATGATTAATCCTCAAACAACGACTTTAAGCCTCGCACTCAGGAATTGTAAATGATACCTCCTCTACAGTGAAAACACACTCCTAAAAGTGAATTCAGAAGAAAGTTTGCTTCCGAGCCGCATAGCATCTCCAGAACTAGAAAATACAGCCCTAAATACACAGAACAGCATGATATTGTATTTTACCTGGTCCCAGGCCGCGTGGAGGGGAGAAAGACAGTGCTGCTCATGCTAGAAAGCCTCCAATATACAACGCTGTAGTTAAGTTGCCAGTAACTGACTCAGATATTTAACATTTTTGAACAATTCATTGCACAGAGCTCATTTCTAACACTTTTTCTGGCAGGAAAGATGCTTAGGTGGAATTGCCAGTTTTACACACCCGTAATTAGGCTCACTTTCCTCCTTCCAAAACTATGATTTTCTTTCCCTTTCTCTTACAGCAGAACTTGAAGAATGTTTTAATCACTTCCTTGACACTTCTGCTAGTCCCTTCATTTACTTTTCCTGAACTAGTAAGAAATTTACACTATACTGAAGGGATGAAGCCACCTGGATTCATCTACTTTCAAGTCGCATTAGGAAATTTCATACTCTACCCATTTGAAATGACCTTGCAAAGTCTAGAGCCCTGTTGATATACTGATGCATTTCTGAGCACAGACTAAGGCAAGGATAGAACCACTCTCAGATACCCTGGAGAATAAAAAATATAATTTGCTCCTGTGCACGTACAAGATAAACATAATTTGTGAAAGCATTCATGTGTACAAGATTTCCCAAGGCTTCATGTGACACAAGTTCATAAAACATATTTGTGCCTGATAGTATATATTTCACATCACCACCACTCCCTCTCTGCTGTTACCATGAATTTTCATTAAGGGAGTAATGTTTTAAGCTGTAAGGTGATAGTAGTTGGTTTGCTGAAGGTGATCTTGTTTAGAAATAATCGCTCCATTTGCCCCATTCAGTAAGACTATTGTACAAAAGTAGTATCATGTATTACTTTTGGAATGACATTCTTGCCATTGGAGGCAGCTATAAAATAAGTCTCGGAAGTCATAATTCCTGTTAATACGATGATTTAAAATATGAATAAAACAAATACAAGACCTCAGAAACCTATTTAGGTGAACATCTTGAGAGTTATTAATTTAGTAACACCAGAATCCCTTTCTTTTTTAAAGTCTTTTTTAAGGGATTGTCCTTTCTTGGATGCATTCAGCATCTTGCCATGACAGAAGGCATTATGCACAAATGAGTAAATATGACACAACTGTGTCTCCTGTGGGTGCTCCTGACCCACATTTTACAACATCTTATATCATCCCCTCTAAAAAGGAGGACCACTTCTTAGAGGATTTCATTTTAAGACTGCTTCCTCAACAGAAACTGCTCTCTTGAGAAATTAGATTACAGATAAATGCACTGTACCTTTTCTTAATTGCCCCATGACATTTAATAGGTATTAAAAAAAAAGAAAAAAAAAAGGAAAAGCAAACAAAGACCTAGTTCATACAGACACAAAACCTCTCTATACTTCCAGTCCTCTCTCCCTCCCCATGCAGATTCTCTATTTATACATGAAGCCTCATRACTCCAGATTAGATGATCTACCTTGAGCTGCATGTAAGGACTATGGTACATCCACAACCTAATTCATAATGTAATTTCTCACTTGGTTAATAAGAATTAAGATTTGATAAAATGAATTATTTTTTCCTCCCAAGTCAGGAATTCCACAATAGTGCAGATGTACTGCTGTCCAGTCACAGCCACATTTTCTAAACATAGATCTTCGAAAGACTTATTAGGGCACTTAACATGCCCTCCCCACCACCACAATAGTAGATTTAAGATTTTCCAAGGAAAACACAGTTCCCCTTAGAAAGGTTCCTCAAAAGCCAAGAGGTTTCAGAGAAATGGATTCTGAAAATCTCACTATAAGGTTTCCTAACTTCATGGAAAAGTAACAAAATGAAATCCCAAAGCAACACGTACAAGGAGGGAGTAAGGCTACAGCACTGGTGTGACAATGAGGTTTAAAGTCCCTGCTCAAAGAGCTCAGGTTTCTCACTAAGCTTGCAGCTAGTCAAGGTGCCTCCTCTCTCCCTTCACCTCCAGCCCTTTTGTGTGTGTGTGTGGGGGGGGGGGGGTGCAAAAGGCGAGTGGAAAGAGGGAGAGAAACACTTCCTATGCACCTCTAAGTGCAAGCATCAGTATCCTCAAACACAGCTTTGACTGGCCTGATTCTTATTTTAGCCTAAGCAGTTCACTCGTATTTAACAATTATTGAAAGACATTACACTCTGGTCCTGAAATTATTTTTAGACACCATTAGAAGTCTGGCCTTAGAAAAAATTCTTAATTCAATTTGTCATGAACAGAGTAATGTAACAGAGCAAGAAAGGCTCAGCACTGAAAAAACAGAAGGAAAAGCAAAAGCTTGTCAGGACACAGACTGAAGACAAAAAGGTCGTATGGTAAGAAGATGCTCAGTGAATATCAGTCCAAGTATTCAAGTTTGCTGTATCACTGCTGCAACATTTTGACACTACTGCACACCACCAGACTGGAAAAAAATTACAAAACTGATTCACCACTGACAAGTTTGTGGTCTTTTGCTTCCAGCTTACTCCTCAGCAACACTGGATAAATCCAAAAAGTTCATAATTGTAAAGTTGTAAACCACTTCTAATAGGCGATGTGGCTGTTGAAGCGTCAGGAGTCAACACGGCCGTTAACGGAGAAGATGACAAACTTACAAACAAAGCCTTTTTCCTAAATATAATAAATGCAACTTTCTAAACAGGTAAGGCTCAAAGAAGCTATTTTCTAAAAGTTCTGACTGCTTCAGAGAACTAGTCAGACTATATGCACATACAAACATCTTTTCTTCATCTACASGAGGATGATAACCGCTTTCATAACGACAAAAGATGGAAGCTTGAAGCAGCACCTAAGTATCAGAAAGCACAAAGCCCGACATGGAAACCTGAAATGCTATACTTCACATAAGTATTAGAAAAATGCTTATTCATAGCAATAGCCTTGCACGCTATAAAAAGCTGTTATAAAGGATGTCGGTAGAAACGAATGCTATAATGCTGAAAATTTCTAACAGAGGCAGCCTACTAGTTAAAATTCATTCAATACATGAATAGAAAAGAGAGCTAAAAGTAAATGTTTAAGTAGTAAYGTCTAGAAACAAAAGAAAAACATGCATATTTCACTGTTGGGAGAAAAAAAGAGACATATACCTTTATATGCCTTTGTAGTTTTTCTTTTTAATTCATTTAAACTAAGAAAACAAACTACTTTAGAACWGAAAGACTAAGAAAAATGATGTCAAACTTTCCAAAATAGGAYCTAGGTATATACATAAGTACTCAAAAACTTTGAATACCAAAAGAATACACATTAAATCAAAACAGCTTTCGTTTTCGTAGGAATTAAAAACTTGGAGAAGATGAGGAGGGAGTCTTTCAAAAATAAGAATTAAAATRAGAATATGAATACTAGGGGGTAGACTTCTCAGTTCTGGTCTTTTCAGCTTTCACTCTGATTTTTGAGATAAAGCTCCTCTGCAAATTTTTATATATTATATATACTTTGTATAATTAATTATTATATAATATATAGATGTGTGGGCCTAGATAGATAGGATATTTCTTACCTATCCAAGTATTTCTGCTGTTCATGCCAAGGCAGATTAGACTCCAAGTCTAGAGTTCCTGTTGAATTTCACCAGCTAATCTTGGCTCTAGAGCAGCATCTCTGAAACTTGAGTTCACTGAGACTATATGGAGGTTGGACTAATTTCTAGCTGATGATTAAGAGAGATACACAAATGCAATAAATCAGATTCAGGTCTGCTTATAGTCAAGGCAGTACTGATATTTTCACTACTTCAGTGTCTTAAAATGAGATCTTGTAATGTAAAAACACCACAAAYATTGTCAAGTGTCATTTTGTACTTGGTTAACACTGACAATTTCTTGGACTTTCCCTCCTGTGATCACCTTTTTTGTCATATTTCATGTTTACTTAAACCACATATTCAGCTGATCCCATTTCAGAGGCTGGAAGTGTTATTTAAAAGAATGTGCCTTTGCTAAATCTGGTTGTCTCAATCTTTGTGAATTAAGCAACTGAGATTTACTGCTATATTTTTGCAAGAAATTTCTACTGAAGCTGAACGGGCAAGATTTAGTCATTATGCTTCATTTAAGAGGCATACAAAGCATCACGTAGTGTCTTCATGGAAGGAGCAACTGAAATGGCAGCAGTCTCCAATTAAAGTACAAGGGAGTCTTTGCTGCCCCAAATGTAGTATCTGTGACTAATTGTGCAAAAGAAAAAAAAAAGTAAATAAAAAAGACAGTCAAGGATACAGCCAGAGTAAGCCTACAAAAATAAATAAGTCTTTTGGTTTAAGTACACTGAAGGATAGTTAGAACAGTAAGCATAGATATTCAGTATAAATTCTCAAAAAAAAGAAAAAAATGATTACATATTACATAAAAAAGACATGAGAAAAGCTCGATTTTGAGATAGATTTTTGATCAAGAACAAATAAAAACATTTATTTGGACTTTGTTACACTGGCATTTTTTCCCTGGGGAGAGTTAGGGGGGAAAAAAAAARRAAAAAAGAAAGAGAACACATCATTCTAAATAAATTTCCAGTTTGAATTCCTTGYCTCTCTAAGTAAGGCACGAGAAATCAGAAATTGCATTATACTATATTACAATTAATGATTAATATARACTAACATTTAATACCTTTCCTTTGAAGTTTGGCAGTATGGAAAATGGAAAATATTAGTGATTGAAACTCTCAGGTAATCACAGCTAGCGGGTGGGTTAGCCCAAGGAATTTGGATCAGGGAGACCTTTATATTTTCATTAGCTCTTTGTAAAAGATCAGAAGACAACGTCTCAAGTTAACACGATGCAGCTTCAAAGCACAGGTACGGATACGCCGAGAAGGAAAAGCCGAAGAGCCCGACCGACCGACAATAGGTACCGCGGCTCCTTTTAAATGATTCGGGGCTGCAGCAAAGTGCCGAGATGATCCTGTAGCAGGAAAGCTCTCGGAAGGCTTTTAAAGACAATTAAGCTCAGACTGCCCAAAAAACTAAGATAATTAATCAAGTTATTTTCTCACATGAATAATGCAGCATTTAATTGCAGAACCTTTCGTTGCTACTTCTCCRTTTATGACTGAAAAATACCCATATGTCCAAGATCATCTAAAACCGCAGTACTGTCTAGAAGTACATGAATGATTGTGACTTACATATTTCAAAGTAATTTTAAAATTTGAAAATTATCTTCCAAAAGATAAGAGTTAGCCTTATGAAACGAGTTAGAGATGAGTCCACACGACCCACAGGTACGTTTCGTAACTATGTTTCTCGATGAACGCTGAGCTCCTCGTAACAGCCAGATGCTATGGGAATGACAAGGGAACTCTCCGCTAACGAAGCATTTGATCCGACTCAATTTCCAAGGAAGCTTTACCACGGCTTATTCGAAGTATTTCATTAATATTTATGTGCATGTCAGAACTGACAACCATTGTTATTTCCTCAGCGTCTAGTTACAAAATATTTTCATTCAAACAGGAAGATGCCTGAACAAAATCGCCTGCAGGCTGTGAGGCGTCAAAAATTAAAACAAATTACTCCATGCGCTTCTGTTCTGCATTTCATTTTCACGTTTAAGAATTTTTTATTCACTAACAGCAAACCTGTAGGAATTTGACAGTTCTGGACTCTCCAGTCAACTTCTCTGGCAGCAGAAGCACAATCTATCACCAGCAACACCTGCATGGTGCACAAACCTAGCTGGCAACATCAGGAGGTTAAGCAGAATGTTTAAATATTTCATTCAATTAATTTCTTTCTGCTTGAAGGCATCTCTCTTAGCTGTACAGTCACTGAAAATCAGAAACTGTAATATCAATGCTTATGCAATTTTAATTTGACAGATGTGATAAAAGAAAAAAAAAGTGTAATTTATCCTGCAACAGATTCACTTTCATGCAGTCATGCAGTCTTTTTTCTTCCCTTCACTCAAAGAAGGCCATCGGTTAAGGAGTGTTGTAATTCAGTCAACATACWCGGAGCTGCTGCAGCAATTCCTAATGAAGCACCATTGGCAAAAACGTTTCTGCTGAGGTCCGTGGTCAAAAATGGAACCAGAGGCTGAGCAGATACTCTTTCTAATGCCCACTTTTCTGTGGTCCACTGACAGCAGCAGAATCAACCATCTTCTATATAGTTTTCATGCACACAACAGGAAAAAAGAGAGAGAAGAAAAAAATTACGTTGAATTTCMAACAGCTACTTGCTATGGATCAAATCTCCCCATTTTCAATTTGAACAGCATTCAATGCACTCATGTTTGTAGTCATTACTTGCTTGACTTGAACCAAGACCCATACGCCTTGGAAGCATACAGCCCGTCTGATTTCAACAAAGTGCTGTGACACTWTGAATATTGCTAGTGGCACACAGCACACCACCAGACCAAAAAGGACACTTACTATCAGTGGAYGGGAAAAGACTTGCAGGTTAGATCCCTGTTGCTAACAACTARGAAAATGCTTGTCAACCTGCTAGAAAGGGAGTATCTAGCCAGTTGATTCTCTACAGCTCCTGGTGATTTAAGGCATCTGCAACTGATGTTGCCTTCATATGAGGAAATCTGCAGTAATCCTAAAATATAGCCCCAATGAAAAAAGAAAGAGAAATAACAGGATACCTTCAAAAATAAAAGATAAGTCCAAATTTCTTTGAAATGAACCATCACAGATCTGTCATATACATACATATATATATATATATATGTGCACGCTCACAGATATGCRTGTGTATGTATATAAATATATATATATACATACACAATTTTCAACATCGAACTTTAAAAGACACAGACTCGGTACCAATGAAAAAGAGTACAAAAACCTCAAACCACAAATTCCCCCATTTGTATGTATTGCTTTATGCTAYGTTATGCTGCAGAAAACATCTGATACACTTTAAGATTCCTCCGCAAGAAGTACCTTACAATTTTTGTGCTACATATTTTGTGTGTTACACACTAATTTATTTTATGACGTTCCTTACAAATTCTACTATCGACCTCTTCTGTCCTTACTTCAGCTTATTCCTGTACCCTTCCTTGTAGGGCTACRGACCCATCTGTAGACAGCCAACGCACAAAATACAAAGATCACACTAACACTACGGTAGGCCAACAATACTCTTACCTGACGGCGTATATAAAAATGTGGTCCCTTTATGCACGAACGTGCTACAAAGCAATTCAGTATTTAATTTACTCTCCTCAGTACTTTTCTGGCTATAGCATCAACCAGCACTTCTGAAATTACCCATTAAAAAAAACACACAGCAACAACAAAACACTGTTCCCCAGTTAATTCTCTGAGCAGTTTRTATCTTTTGCTTTGGATTACACTGATTTACTAATTGACAAAAACACTGGATTATACGCTCTGCTGGAAGCTCTCAACATTAAGCGGGAGTAATTGATAGAGCGAGTGTGCCTGTTGGGCTGACTTTCCCTCTCTCAAAACACGCACGGTTTCAAGGCAGCCATTAACAGCACAAAGGAACAACAGGAAGGTCAAGAAACAGGGGGAAAGTCCTTTCTAAAGTTTATAGTGGAAATAAGGTTGGCAGAAGCAGCAGGAGCTGGGACTGGCTGATCAGCGCTCCCCATCCTGTAATCAATGGAAATGCTTTACGTGGGAAACAGCCCCCGGAGCCGGAGGTGCCCTGCGCAGTGCTCCAGGGAAACTGCAAAGCAACTGCCCTATCCATCAAATCCCGGCAAAGGGCAGTTTATCTTCCATACCTTTGAATATACATCTGCTATTAATCAACAGCTGTTAGAATTTGTAACCCTTCTCCTCCCATTTTTGCAAGAACTGGCAACTTTGCTCTGACTGAAATAACCCTATTAATCTTCCAAATAGAAAGCCCAACCTATTTTTTTTCTTAATTTAATTTTATTTTATTTTAAAGCCAGGCAGATGTTTGACAATTGATCTAAACAGCCTAAGGAAAAGGAAATGGAGAGAATAAGAAATAAAAAGTACATGCAATGTCAGAATGCAACAATGTAAATAGCCCATTGCTCCACCTGCTGTTGGGCTCCTTTTCTTGTACAAATTGAGAAAAAAAAAATCTTTATGTGAATGGGTGAGTTCTCTATCACTACTGCTAAATGCAAGAACGTGTAGCTAGGAGGAGCCTCACCACACAAATCCGCTCTACTAAAAAGTCGAGACTAAGAAGGCACAAAATTGRAAGAGTAAGAAGGAAACAGAACACTGATTTATTACCTAAGTCTATTTTCATTGGGACCTAGAAGTACAAAGGAACAACGAGCAAGATTGCCACACAGGCTTATGGGCACCTTCGAAGATTTGCATCATTCAGGGAATTAAAAATATATATATATAATCTATGCTACAACGCAACTACTTCTCACTCAGATCAGTGTTTAAACAACAGATTGCTATCCTTACAGGAAGGTGATATTCAGATCACACCTATAAATTTTGCAGAAGAAGAAAAAATGAGAACAGCAGTATGACTCTGCTTGTCCTCTAAGCCCTTTAAATTCTCTTTTGCAGTGTCACCAGGCAACTATTCTTGTGACCTTCCCCAGGGTGGGCACAGAGCCCTGTAACTCAAGATGCTGCTGTCTTCTTTAGCAGCCAATTACTCTTTTTAAGCCCCCTCATATATCAAACCCATTCAAATCCTGTGGTCAAAGGTGTGGTTGCAAGTGGGCAAGAGCAGTAACTTCAGCAGTCCAATTACAAGTTCCACTGTGGCTAATAAAGTCTGTATTTCAATAATCTTTTCAGGAAACCACCTGTAACAAGTGTTTGATTAGAAAGGAGCTGTGCCCGGGGGTGGTGTGAGGGTGTTAAGAGAAGAAAAACACACATAAATATAAGTGCCCAGACACTAGCATCCAATAAGCAGCGGAAGCTCAGTGAGGTTTCTCTAGTTTTTCAAAAGTGGAGATTCTGAATTGAATACTGYATTGTGATAATCTAAATGATAATATACCTCTTTACACTAGAAATTTTCTCCTTTATCATCCCTATTTAACTTTTCCTTCAAAAAACGCTGTTTTTACTTYGTACAACCACACTAACAGTTTATTACGTGCTAAATGTTCTAATATTCAATACTCCCWATTCATCACATTTTAGCTTTTTAGACAGTGATTCAGAGGTGCAAGAACTGTTTTACAATTCCACAACTACATATGCTTATAAGTCCCATAACATAGTACAGATTCACAACCCTCAGACCTGTGTTATCTCAGCTTTTAGCCTTCCAGTCTACAAGATGAACCAGCTCAATTCTAATCTCAACCTCACGCTCCACRTATGTGCACCACAAATCTTAAAACATGTGTTCCCAATAACTATCAGTCTACAACAGCTTATTCTCAAACACTCAATTCTTATGATTACAKTACACATTCACCTGAATACAGTTTCAGATTCTTGTTTCCCAATCTGGAAGAAGGCCTGTCTCAGCTCTCTTTATATCTTTTGGRTAAACATTCATTTATGCAAATTATCATTTGCACAAGGTGTTTGGCTATTTGTAAATCTACTCTGACTCAGGATACCAACCAGTAAATAAACTGTACCAAAATATTCCCTTTTTCTGATTATTCCAGGAAATGCATTTTACTTCTTTCTGCCACTCCAGAAACACAACTTGCCCCTGGCCTTGACTGTCTGCATCCCTAGGAAAACAGGAGATGTGCTTTAATCTGAAAGATAACAAGCACCTATGTCAGATATTAAGAGCATCCCTTTCTCAGTACATTGTATTTAAACACAAATCCAGCTTTTGCCACTCTCTATCCTCCATAAACACTAATAGCTCCACCTAAAATAGTAATTTTGTTAGAAAACACTACTTCTGCTAAGGATGAAATTACAGCAAGTCCTCTGAAATTCTGCCCTTCTCCCATGTTATAAAGCATTTCTACCTCTAAGTTTGTTTTAATTATGACAACAGTGTGATACGCCGCAATTCTTTCCTATACATTTGTATAGGATGAAAATTCCTCGTTCTAACACAGTAATACACATTTGAAACACACGCTTAACTCGTTCAATCAGACAAATGCACTGGTCAAACTCATAAGATTCACCATACTTTTCTTGCTTCAGCTAAACCTCTCAGGAATATGATTGCTATTATGGGTTTCAAAAATGCAAGGCTTCCTTCCAGAATTTGTGTCATTGGTTTTCAACACAAACTCTCTTGAATTCTCGAATTGATAGTTCCTGTCTGTCAACAACAGCCATGATTGCCACCTGTGTTTAAAACCCTGGGTACCTATCTGAGTTTCCAAACGAACGGATTTTCCATGGTGAATGCTCTGGGGTTTTTCTGTTTCTTTGAAYTTCCTACAAGAAAAATATTTGCCTGATCTGAAGAATTCCAAGGCACTTCAAGAGCTGTGACCTACCCGAAAAGCCGTTGTTTCCTTGCAGCTTACCGAAGCGCGTGCAGTTTGCAGGGCGGCCCGGCTCCGCTGCTCCTTCGCGTCTCCCCTTTGCTACGACGGTGCCCCACCACCAAGCACAGAAACACTCGCCCTTTCCACCCACCCGCCCACCCCGACCTTTATGTACAGCAGCGCAGTATGTGATCGTTCTGCCACATGTTCAATGGTAGCGCGTCTTCGCTGCCTGCCTGCCTTTTCTTTGATTCAGCAAGTAATTGCAATGCCAATAAAGTAGGAGAAAAAAAAAACAGAGTATCACTTTTAGCTGCTAGGCCTAAATTCCAGTCTTTGACCAAGCTGCCAGTTCTCCCGCTTACACATCGAAAATGGGCTTCACCTTAAGGCTGAAAAGAAAAATGCCATTTCTTAACTTCATTTGAATTTTTAGTTTGTATTCGTCTGAATAAATCTTGCCATCTACAAGGACAGCACTAAATCTACACATAAACACACACACATATAAAAATATATATGCACATATATATCTCTCTGTGCATATATAAATCATACATTCTGTTTAATAAGCCAAAACTATTTTCTGGATAGACTTCAAGTGTATTTGTTTCAGACTGACAGCTATTAGCAGTCTGGATCTTCCTGTTAGGGGCCAATAACACAAAGAGGTTTCCAATAAAGTTCTTTSAGATTGTTCTTCTGAGAAATAATCACCATTCGTCTGAGAGACTGTAGAAATTATGCAGGTGTCAACATTTGCCATAAACCAAGWGGATTTATCTCCTCAAGAGACCTTGCTGGAATTATAGAATGATTAAAGGTTCACAGCCTATAATTAAGCGCTCTCCAGAAGGAAACTGAGGAATGCTTATCAATAAAACCACCGAGGAAAGGAAGGGACGGAAGAGAAAGCAAGCCATTGCCATTAAAGGAGGCCTAGAGAGAAGAAATTAGTAGCCTCTCCAGGAGAAATGAGATGTCATAAAAGTCAAGTCTGAACTTTAAAGTCTTTTAAAGAGAAAGCGAAATGTAGTATTTCATGAYTCAGTGTATCTTCCCACTCTCTTAATGCCATCTGAACATGCATACTTCATGGTACAGAGACATGTCATGTGCAATTTTAAGATGTATGTAAGTAGCATTTACCACCTAAAATATCATAAACACAGGAGTCGCACAAAGCACGATTTTGTTCCTTATTCTGGCTCTATATAACGTCCAAAGTCCTGCCCTCCTCGGGACAGTCAGTAGACGGGGCTGCACAAGGCCCCACACTATTAACGTGTTTATTTAATATACGGTCTTGAATCCCACTCTAAAAAGAAATTCTGACTGCAACCAGCTTGAAGGAGACAGCAAAAGTTAGTTAGACGAAGTGGAAAATATGGAGGGAATGGAAACCAGCTAAGTGCCAGATGAATGTAATTTTCACTTTTTATAAAATCTTTCAGAATCTCCTGGTTCAATTCTCAGCACAGCCCCTTGGATTTGAAACAGTCTCCAAAATAGGAAATTCTAGCAAACATTGTGCTAGAAGGAATGAAATGGGGGAGATTTCAGGGCTGGAAGAGGTAGCTAAACGTAGCCAAGGGGTTCCTGTAAAGAACCCCAGCAGCAGTAAGCTGCTGCACAAGGTTAACCCAGGTGTGTTGTCCTACCACCTCCAGACCCAAGGGAAAGCCCACACAAAGGTCAGCTATCTGTACCGTTAGCATCAGCCAGCATCACTTCAGAAAACTACCACAAAACTCACTAGTAGGAAGGTAAGTTAGGAGGTTTTAAAAAAATGAATTTGAGAGATGAAAAGACAACAGAAAACCCAAAGCATGAAGTTGGTGAGATTCACAGATCAAGACTGCAATAGAGTACAGCTTGATTTACAGAATTAAGTCCGCAAGAGCTGGCTTTCACGAGGACAGACCAAATAATCTTATATAAAATACTACCTTCCTAATTTTAAATTGCATTTCTTCCTTTCCACAGAGATACAGAGTATTTTAGATTCTGTATATGGACCAAAGCTGAAACTCAGCTAGTGCTGTCTACRCCTTGTTTCTGTTTGAAAAAAGCAATTTTTCTGCACTTTTGAATCTGAAGTTACTTCTTATTTATTCTTATTTTCTGAAATAATTAGGTAGAGTCAAYAGATAATTTAATATCCTACAATTCATAGGAAAAGTCTTAATCACGAAGGTCATTTCTGCACTATTAAATACAACGCCTGATAACCAAAAATTTTACGTGCTTAAAATTACTTGTTAAAATTAATCAGTAACAGCAGCAATAGGAGTTTACTCAATGGTAGAGTTTTTAGAAAATCATTACTAAGCATAAGATTGTGCCTCCTCATTTATCTTTGCAGCCGCAATTCAGAATTCTAAGYCATGAACCAAATTCTCCTGCTGGTTACTCGTATGTAATTAGCAAGTACTTTCATTGACTTCACTGAAGTTCCTTGCCCCTTTTTTAATTAAGGATCTGACCCACCAGCTACAAAGYGCCCGCCACACCGCGCAATGCAGAGCGACGACATTGCGAGGTCAAACTGGGCTAAGTTCAGCCCCAAACCCGTGCAAATCTATCGCCGCCTACCTGCCCCACAGTCAGAAATGGCCACGGCTCCCGTGAAGGCAAGCGAGATGCTCACGCAAAAGTCATTTCCCATGACAAGGGGGTTGTGTTTGGTGCAGGGTTTGTGTTTGTCCTCCTTTTTCTAGGCAAGAAAAAAAATGACTGCTCTGCGAGTTTGTTTCAGTAAGGACCTTTGCATATATGCCAGTACGACAAGATTGCAAAAGTTATTTTGCTTTTAGGGTGTGAACATTGCTGCGGACTGGAGAAAACGCAGTAACAGAGGAAGTTAGATCCATAACCACGCAGCAGCGTATGCTTTGACAACACAGATGGTGATAAAGGTATGCTTGCCAATGCCACATCCCAAATTTAATTCTGAAGCTTCCAGCAAACAAATTCAATGAAAATCTTATGCTGTGGCCTGCTTTAATAATTAAAGACATTCTGCATCTATAAATCCATCTTCTGAATACATATCATTTCGCTGTTATTGCACAATGTCAGGGGCTAACGGAGGAAAAGAGACCCTCAATAATATTTTCTAAGTGAAACTAAAGAACTGTATGTAATTATAAATTTACACTGCTTCAGTCTATTTTCTGCACTGAATCTTGTTAATTTCCCTATTCAATATAAGCAATAAAAATATTTAACTTTATGAGAAAAGGCTAATCTGAAGAGATAAGAACATATGTKTCCCACTCCATTAATGTTTTATTGTCTACTTCTCTTACTTACTATTTAAGAATGTGACTAAAATTGCTTAGTAGTTTACTATTTGGATGCGCGTAAAGATAAAAACAAACATAAAAGCTATAATATCCAAAGAGCAAAGCATATTTCAGGACTGAGCACACTGAAACATTAAAACCCTTACAACAGGAATGGCTTCACGTCTTGCTCCAGTTTCTTTCTTTAAATGAACACCYTGCAGATAAACCAGAGTACAAAACACTGGGTTAACTTTAACAGAAACTGTTAGTCAGAAAATATTAAAAATATGGTGCACTAATGTCTTTTGATAGAAGGAATATAACCATCGCTTTAAAAAACCCGTTGTCTCAGTCATGTCTCTAGCCATGACTCTCTGACATTTCTCAAGTCAGGTTCACTCGGGAATAACATTCCCCCACCACTATCCTAAACCAGTTAACTCTCCTTCTACAGGTCTTTACTGCAAACTCTTTTCTTTCAAGAGGGCTTCCAGCCACTTTAACTTACCCCACGCCATCATTACTTGCATTGCTAGAAATACTAAGATCACAGTAAAGTTGTTACTCTGCTGTGAGAGCYGGACATTTACACAGAAAGAGGCAACAACTTCTGCTATAGAGATCCAACTGCCAGACAAGATGGACATRGGGTGAAGCCATGGTAAAATCCTCATCTCAGTTTTACCCATGAAGAAGAGGGGGACAGAAGGAGGATATTGCTTACCTCTGACCACCCAGTGACCAAATGAAGTCTGCAGCTACCTCCTTCCCATGCGGCCACTCTTCTTTGGGTTTTTAGCTACCCCATATTACAGCATAAATACGGGCAGGAAATAAGTGAAGTAAGTTCAAATGTTCATGTGATGGAGGGAAAGGAAGCTGGTCTTGTCAGAAGCGTGACCAAAGTGAAACAATAATGATGAGAAAAGCACAGTGAATTTGTAAACCCACACTCATAAGAAAGCGTACAGTGACATAGAGATGAACGTGAACTTACACTGGGAGTTARCTTAAAAAGCAGGACTTTGTGTTTTTCAGATTTTCCACAACAGCAGCTTTCTGCATTTTCAGAAGTGGATTAGGTAAAACGGAATTATTCAGGAACAGCTTTTCCATTCAAATCCACTCTCTACCTTATTCCAAAGGAGYTTCCACATACAGCTGAGCTCCAAGAACCAAAGGGCCAACCAACCTCTGGCATGGCCCTGGGTTGGCTGTCTGCACTGTATATAAATTACATAATCTGCACTTATTGGGCCAGATCCTCAGCTGCTGTAAATCACTGGAGTTTCACTTTGGTTTACAAACCTAAGTTCAACTACATTAACTCAGTATCTACACTAAATACCTTTAATTAGTGGTTTACTTGAGGAAATTGCTGCTATGTTTGGCTCTAAGGAGGGGCAGGACAYTCTGTTCGTTCCCAGAAAGCAGCAAAGGTAACCCCCGTCAGAAAGGGCAATCCTGCTGCACCTTGGTCTCCAGGCTTTCACACAGAACCAACCATCTACTGGAGCAGGACCTCACGGGAAGCAGGTATTTAAAGTTCATTGTACTCACAAATTTTATCTTCTAGATCTTCCCTTTTTTTGACCCTGTATCCCACAAAACAGATGGACCTCTTATTCAGGAGGATTGTGGGCAGGGGATGGAGGAGGAATAAACAGATGTCTGTTTACTTATTTACTTCATTCTTAACAGATTAGGARTAAGGCATTTATTGACAAAACAGACAACAAATGCAACTGTCCAGCACGAACATCTGTCTACGCTCTTTCCGAGAAAAAAGCACCACAGGTGACTTGCGCGTACTTACACAAAAGGCAATAGGTAGGAAATTGGGATGAAATGCAGGAGTACAGCCTCACGATTCAATGATTTTGTTCCTTGATGCRCCACTGAAATATTTAGTGCATCAAATTATTCCACTCCTGTGTCTCAGKGATCTTTATATAGGATAGAAGTAATAACATTGTGAAATTGCTCCACGCAAATGGTTTTTGTTGGGTGTGGGTTTCTGCAGCCAGGGGGAGGGCTCAGTCAGTACAAGCCCCTCTAAAGAAGACCGAATCTGTATTTTATTTTTAAGGGTGCACTGGATCAAGAAATACCTCCAGCATAAGCTGAAAATAAGAGCTGGACACTCCTGGCTCATGTCTCACATCAGTCCTCATCCAGCCACGTGTGGCAACAGCAGCGGGGTTCCATCCTTCGGAGCAAAACTCAGCTCATCTTTCTCCAAAATGAATTACAGAGCAGAGGTCAGTCACGAGAAGACAAGACAAGCACATTTAACGGAGCAGGCAGACAAATCCACACTACTGAACTGAAACAAAAGCCGTCAACGTTCACGTTCTGCACAAGGTGGACTTGTGTCTGTTCACCGGCCCTCGGAAGAAGCGCCACCACAGCGGTCCCCGACTTCCCAGGGAAAAAGGTGACAGCTTTCCCCGACGTACTAGCACTACAAACAGATAAACACCACCGCTCTTTCTTCACATTCCTGGCTCGACTAGTAGGTCTGAAGAGGTTAATTTCTGCAGCTTTAGGGCAGCTCTAACCTATGTATTGACAATTTACAGCTGTTTTGCTCGCCTAATTTGTTCCACTATTCATGAAAACATGCAGTTACCTTAGCAACTACTACATTACATTTTATCTCTAAGCTGCAGAGCTTTCTCTTTTCTAAAAAACAAACCCCACAAGCCAACTGATATTGCACATAATTTTTTATATTAGTTCTAGCCATTTCAGGAAAGACAAAAATAGGCAAAACTGTAACAAAAAACAGACTTTTCTGAAGCCTATTTTAAGTCTTCCATTTATGAACAGATTTTCTTTGTAGATTTAATTGGTTTTATTTGATTCTTCTGTACGTTTGCTATTCTTCTTTGGGATACAATTGACATAAAGGAAATGAAGACGACAGATACAGTCTTCATGTAAGGAGCTAGCTGGAATCTGGGCTAATTAGAAAAACATTAAAGAATGTGTATCCCAATCAGAAAACAACAGAAATCACTGAAATATCTGAAAATTACTTCAAAAAGCAGCAAATGCCTTTAGGCCACTGACTCCAAAGACGATCATGGACATCTAGAATGAAAATACATCTATTTTTTTATGGCAAATGAACAGAATACTAAAAGGTTTTCTGAAGTCAAAGATATCTTTCTCCACGAACACATCCAGAAGAAAGTATAACTGGAAAACAAATGTTTCTAGCTGATTATGTAGCAACATTGCTCCTGTGTGCCACTGCTTCCTGTAGTATATAAACGCACGCTCAAGGGAAAGGAATTCGTCTTAGCAATTTTCAAAGGGATGCCTACATCACATCATGTGAAATGACATGGAGATGTGTAAATGTATGTGCAGTGATCTAGCATTTTTACCTTGCACGTTGTAGGAGGCACCAGATGGAGTCTGGTAAGGTTCCATTTCTTGAAAATCTCATGTGTCGCTATCTCGCACTGCATTGCACAGGGTGGAGAGAAGGTAAGTTAATTGTTTTTACTTCAAAAAGAATACATTTTGGGATGCACCTTAGTTTTTCATAAATCTCCTGAGTAAATTTCAATCTATGATTTTCTATTGATTTAAGTAAAACAAGGAAGGTTTATTTTTTGGGACTGGCCAAGTTAATGAACTTGCTGAGAGTCTTCTGATTTCTTCAGTAAGTTGCTGATTTAATTCCATTAATCAGCACTTAAACTCAATTTCTAATAAATTATTTTAACTACCTTTTATATTAAGAACAATCTTAAACACCGTCTTCAGTTAATACTTTAATGAAATGACTTCTGAAAATGTCTTGTACAATAACTGTGATATCCCTTTATAGCTGTGACATGGTTTGATTTTCAGCTAGCTGCCTGTTTGTGCATATTTGAATACACTAGAGAATCTGGGTTCTGCTTTTTGCAAAATTCAGATACCTTTCAAAGACTAATTTTCCCATTAAAGATGACTGAAGCAAAAAGAGAACCTTTTGGGGCTTTTCCTTTTCAACTGGAAATTTTAATCAAAAACAAAATCCACAAAACCATTTAAAACCAACAGAACTTTGCAGGATGTCATCAGTACTAAGGGCAGTCCAAACTTTAATTGCAGTTAATTAAAATGTTGGTATGGAAGTAATTTTATATCCAGTTATTAGCAATTCCTCTTAGAGCAATTCTAACCAAAGATGGCTCTAACCTTTCCTGTCAGTGCCAAGTCCTATATAGTGAATTTAGGCAACACAACAAAAGTTGCATTTTTCTTCATTACCTTCATGGATCCTTAAAACACAGTCCACTGACACCTCAAACTCACAGACCCCAGGCTGAAAACACCTCTGCTAGCTTTAAGTCAATGCGTCATTTCTACTCATCTTCCTCTCTCCCCTTAGAATATTTATCTAGCTGGAGCTCAGCACGACCCTACTTTGAAACTCTTTTTTCTTATACTGCTGAAGGAAGTCATGGAAGCTGGCCAGTAATAATTACCTCCACAATTCAGCAAATACATCTCACTTCTGTAGCCTTCTACTTCTACTAGAGTCACAACTATGCTTGAATGATGGCCTATTTTCTTATATTTATTTATTTTTTAACAGTTGTAATATTGTTAAGATACATGAAGCTCTAGCCTCTTGAATACATGCCATAACCTCTTGAATACATGCCTTACTGGCCTGTTCCATCCTTGAACAGGATTCTGCTTTGATCACGGATTTCAGGAGAAGGAACATTGATGCCCACTGCTGCCTATCACAAATTATGTATTATACCTATCATTATCCATGAATTCACACTGAGACCACGTGCAATACTCTACCTCCAATAGAAAAATTAATAAAAAAACTATATAAAGTAATAATATCATTTTGTAAGCATCCATGGCTTATGTCCTTTTCAAAAGGATAAATACAGGAGGAATCACACACAAGTAACTTAAGGTTACTTTCTAGATTACCATTCATTCCATTATTTACTTAAAAAAAAAAAATGCAAAAAACCCCACAGTAATGGTAATACGATGTTAAAATGAGCCAGTACTACTTGTTACGTCCCTTCCCCTACGCTGTGTACTAGGCAGAGCAAACTTCCTCAACCTCTTTCTGAAGCAGTACTATAGTTTTGATCGGTACTATTACCATAGTAATACTACTACCATATTTCAGGCTGCTAATGGATGAGTTTCAGTGTTGTAGCAGGAGATTCACAGTGTGTGTGACCAATGAATCATCTAGGTTGCATACAGATACGGCTCTCACACATATAAAATGAGTTACAGAAAAGAAGTTATGAATTAATATGTTGCTGTAATTTATGCCATTCATTTCCTCTTACATAATGCTGAAACATACCGCACCATTAAAATTCATAAAACAATTCACAGCTTTTTAGCTTTTACATATTTATGAGTAGTCATTTGAAATTAAAATTGTTTTTTTGTTTGTTTGTTTTTTTTTTTGTTTTTTTTAATAATCGACACATTCTTCTGTCTTAACAAACAATAGCACAGCTTTGTGCACTAAGGACCAACGGCTTCAATATTTTTTGCTGATATTAATCAGATCTGGAATGCCACAAACAGACACGTACCCAAATCTAGAATAGAATAATCAAGTAATTAAGACACCTAATCCAAAGCCAATAAACAGTACCCCAAGCAGCAAAAGTGGTGATGTAAGTACAACATGACTTTAGCATCTTACTGCTTTTGCCTACGAAGAACATTGAAATGGCAAAATAAAAAATAATAGCAGCCCCAGCTGTTATCATAAAACTGAGTCAGTGCTTTCATTTTAAAAGAAAACAGACATATTTTCTTAGGYTCAGAATGCATGTAGCATTTTTGGTAATATAGGCATTTGCTATTTGTTTATGGTTTGTAACTTTCTAATACTGTACATAAGATCACAAATTTGTCCCTGTTTAATGACAAAGTAGATAGCCCCTTGAAAGGATTGAACCTCACAAACCACTACGGTATTTCAGAGAGACAAACATGGAAAAAAAAAACAGTTACCAGACAAAACCTGAGGGAGATTCCCCACAGTCACAGCCTGTTGGGAAGGCATGAACAGAACATAAGCACCATGAAAGGGTAAATTCCTTCCATTCACATTCATCTAACTACATCCAGCATGACTTTTGCATGTGTAGGTATGTCTTTTTGCTGTTCTTCATTACATAAACCTGATGACTGGGAGATAAAAGTCCAAGAAGAGACTTTTAAAGCAAGCCAGCCTAAAGCCACCTTTTTTTCCAGGCAGGTGGGATAGAAAGGACGGAAGGAAGGACAGAAGAGCCGAGACCCCAATAGCCACCTGGAATCTAAAATTACTACTCCTGCAAACATTTTAAAGAATAGAATAGTTGCTTTCTCATCAGCCCTAGGTTAGCCTATAATCTAGGTTTAAAGCATCACCCGTCTTCACAAGCACTCGCTTCCCCCWTCAGCTTTACAGCTGTATTTTGTTAAAATACATTAGACAGAGCCCGGTAATCGCAACAATCCAGAAGACAAGSAAATTCATCTCCCTCGCTCGGAGGGCAGCAGGGCACCGTAATCCAAAAGCCCCTTTTGGGCTTTGCCAGAAGGCAGCACGCTCAAACCGGTACCAACCCCACCGCCGCAGGACGTTCAAGAACTGGCGTTACCGCAAGAGCGCTGCGCCCAGTGCACCGCAGCTCAGGGAACTGGGGAACGGGCCAAGACATCCAAAGTCCTATTGCTTTAACTATACATACAGGTTTCTTGCTTCCCCGCCCACTTGTCGGTRTCATGTTTACCCAACCATACTGCCTATGATACTTATTTAAAAAGAAAGCTTCTCAAGGCAAGGACTGTTTCATGGCATAGCACTATTGCTTGGAACACACTAAGCACATAATTTAAGTAAGAGTTCTCAAAATTTACTATTACAAAAGTACAGCTGGTTGAAGCTTTTAAAATAAAGCCTGTGACAAAGCTGAACRGCAAATTTGATGAAATACTGACGTTTCCATCTCCTAAAATTCCTAAAATGCTTTGAAGTTTCCAAAGCCACCATGGAGCTAGTAAAAAGTTGACAATAGCAAGGAAAGCAAATTGTGTTGATATTTTTAGCGAGAAAAGCATTTGTTAAAAAACCCATGATTGCTTATTTATTATATTGGCTTGAAATAAGAAGCAAATATATTGTCAAACGGAGCCTGAAGTATTTAATTCTCYGATCAATGCCTTTAAAAAGGTGTCTAAGAAACAGTTTAATGCCAAACAGCAAGTCAAATATTTTAAAGGGATTCTCAGGCCTAGAACTTAAAACTAAGATTRCCAGGAGAGCAAAATAAATCTTTATTTTCACAGAGTGATTGTGCACGCTTTCCTTTGCATCTAGAAGAGGATCRTTAACATTTAAATTGAAGTAAATTAGACTGATTTCTATCCCCAATGGCCTGCAAAGCGGGAAACAAGATCTAGCCACAGGCAAACCTGCATATCAAGTCTGTTATCAGCACCTCCTGAATAAGACTGTAGTATTATGTACCCAACACACATTTCTCTAGAGAGAACAACCCATAATGACCTTTGAACACTGAAGCAGATGTTAGAATAGCAATGGACAAGAGATGCTGGAGTTATGGGTAACTTTACACCAAAGTGCAGCTCACCAATCACAATTTAGGAGTCTTAATATGTCACCGCGCTGTTAAAGCGAGATGGAACGGTTCATTATTTATCAGTGCACTTACCAAAGGCAGATTCAGCGTAACTACAGCTAAAACTACAATTTAAGATCTTAAAGTCAGGAAAGGGTGAAACAGAAGAGGTAAAAGTAGATTTTATATTTACAGCCTTGACTGCTACCGAGATGCAGCGCTGCAAGCTTGCAGCGGGCTGGATTCTGCACGCAGCGAGCATCGGAGAAGCTTGAGGGGGCAGAAGCACTCGAGCACAAGCAAAGCCTTCGCAAAGCAGAGTTTTGCGCCCTCGATGCTCTGATGAGCTACTGAAGTGACAACAGATCACTGATATCCCAGCTGGGATGCAAACATGTCACTTCAGGCTCCAGGTTTAGGAAAAAAGCTTGACTCTAGATCACATCTGTCCTTCCCACAGAAGCACGCTACTCAGCTGGGATTCAGCATCGCTTCACCACTTTAACACATGCCATCATGTTAACACTGAGACACAACCCTGAGTTCAGTCCCTACGGTGTAATTTGTTCCACAGCACTTAAAAAGTCTTTGGTAGGGATAGCTTTCTGTCTCTAACAGGAACACAGAAGATGATCTTTTGCYCCACAAAAGAGGCTCGGAAATACTGATTTTTTTTCTTTTTGCTTYCAGGATGTTCCCATTTTGGATTTACACTGACATTATTGCATCAAAACAAAATGCGAAAGACTAGTTGTATGCCAGCTGCAGCCAGCTTCATAATGACTAGCATTTCAGAGCACTAATGAGCATTCAATTCTTTTTTAATATATGCAAACTGTGTACATTGATTTTTTTTTTAAACTAGTTTATGAAGTTTGTAGCTCTTCCTTAAATGGCAAAGCCCCCTTCCCTTCCCTCACACAGCACAGCCATAATAGCTCAGGAGGTAGGAAAGAAAGGGCACAGCAACATCCATATTACRTAAATATAACAAATATACTTTAAACTCTAAACAGTGGTGAGGATCTGCTAACTACAAAAACGCACAAGATTCTTCAAGACAAACAGACCTGATACAAGCAAACAGGGCAAAGTTAATAATCACATCCGGACAAAACGCTCTTATCCCCCAACACTCTATCTTCCGTTTGAAAATTAAAGACTTGGTTTAGAAGGCGTTAAAACTGCAAAAACAAGCCCAAACAATTAGCAGCACTTCATTTTTCCCTCGTTGCAGTATTACACAATTTGGCAACTTCAGACTCTCTTCTAAATATCTGTAATGTAGAATAGCATGCAAATAYGAGAATTAGAGTAGACAGCGAACGACATGCTCATGATCACAGAGATCATGGGTATTACCGTTCCCAGTGGCAGAGAAAGAGCTCCACTCAGGACTTCTTTGCTGTCTTCCTTATGCATTTGTCAAGTCTTGTATCCTTTAACAAATATATATATTTTATATATACATATATATATATATACACACACACACAGGGTGGCAATTTGTACTCTTACAAAAGCATTTGAATGTTGTAAAACAACTTTTAAGATAGCTTTTTCTCTGGTAYTAATGATTAAAACTAAATTTAGCATAATAACTAATTACTGAGACTGAATTGTTGCTCTAACTTCAGTACATGACTAGCCTCTCCATTCCTTAAAAAAGRAGGAAGAAAATTTTAACTCTTATTTTTATATTCAATTTTTTCAATGCATAAAAACATTTAAAACACTAGTACATCTTTGACAAYATCAGCATAGAAATTTCTCCATAAAAACAATTCTCCATGAATATTTTGCCTAAGATGCAACACCTAATAGTTGCGATATTCTKATAAATAGCAAGTTCTTAACAAAAGTAGTAAGGGTCAGATTGCCATTTTTTTCCAGAACTGGCTGAAGTAACTTCTATTTTGCAGTTAACCATGCATGTAATTGGACTCAATTCACAGCTTTCTGATAATATGGTAAATGCAATACAACAACAATAAAATAGACTTTGGGGGAAAACCATTACTACCAAAATAAATACATTTCTGCCAGTAACGGCTAGACAGCGAAAGGCAAGAACAGAATACTAATCCAAATAGAAAGCAGGCGGTTTGCTAGATAAGAGCAATACCCCATCCCATAGATGGGTTACTGYGTCTTATATTTTAAGACTTTGAGATGTCGGTCGTCGTGTTTCTGACAAGGGACGCACACCCAGGCGGACTGGGCCTCTCATTTCCAGGGGTTTCCCTGCTATGCCAGCGGTCACAGGGCTACAGAGATGCTCCTGACAGATTCTTAGCGATACATTTAATCAGCAAGAGTAAACGACTAATATAAATGAGCTGGAAAATAACGTAAATTACCAAGTAGTAAGAATCACTGGAATCATTCATTAGGGCAAAAAAAAAAAAAAAAAAAAGAAAAGAATTTCAAAGAGGACTGTTAAGTTTAAATCACATTTTCACTGTGCCCTAATTTCAGTTAAATATGCGGAGGGCTATTAAGAAATACTGAATTCTTAATTTGAGGGAAAAAAAACCACAAAACTTTATTAATGGTCAAAGTCAAAATCTACAGTAGCACTTACGAAGATTGACCTCATTCACAAAAACATATGCTAATTCACATGAAATTTGCAGTCTGTTTATAATGATTTAAGACTAAAAGCTAAAGGGAACAAAGTCAGGTATATAAAATACGAATGATAAGTTATACAATTATGATATATATAATGTCATCAAGCTCAAGTGTTATATTAGCCATTTTATTGGATACATTGTCACAACAGCCTCAGGAAATCAACTGCACGTTCCTCAAAATTATTCATCTCTGATTCCTTCTGCCTTTCCCAACCGAGAGCATTGCTGAAGCCACAGCATCACTGACTGCATCTGAAAACAYCAATTACTCTTGCGCGAAATTGAACTTTATGAAGAATAGGAAGTTACTGATTATCTTCCAATTTCTGAAGCATAATAGAAATGTTTATCTTTATACTTGGCAAAATTTAAACATTTATACGCTAGTTATTTAGAATGGCTGAAATGCCTCACGGTTACAGGGTTTACAAATAGTATCTGAACAATCAAGTAACATTTAAAATGCTGCTTTTTCAAACACCTCATCTGAGCATCCTGCTTCCATTCTATTCCATGAAATATAGGATTTTAATTTTCTATTACAGTAAGCAATCATGCCTCTGTCAGATTTCCATCTTTATAACAGATGTGCATGTTCAGAGAACCAAACGCTAACTTTCCCAAACACGAAAATAAAACCAACTAACGCAGAATGAAAAGCATAGCCAATTATAATCTTTTTGCCATAATAAAATATAAGGACTACTATCAAGAAAACAGGAAAAAAAAGATTGTTTGCCACAAGAGTTTGTTAAACATAAGGTCTCCAAGAAATTTTTTTCACCTTTAATATAGASTTCAGTATAATTTATCTAATTCCCGTTAACGTTCCAGAACTAAATTTGGAATTTAAGATCAAACTGTCGAGTAGACGTTTTTCTACGCAAAAACCTCTGATCGAGTTCCAGGTATAAGCATTACTTATTAAAGGTTAACTCAAAGCACTCAGTAGAAGTAGCTCTATCTATATGGCATCTTTCTTCCTTTCCTCTTTTACTTTGCAAAAAGTCAAATCTGGTCATTGGATGGACTGGGTGCCCCTTCCTTTAACTCCAAACAAAAAGTATAGACAAGAAAAAATGGATTTAGTAGAGCATGAGAGAGAGAAAATACACATTCTGTTTGTTTTTTCTGTAGCCTTTAACAGGAAGAATTTGTATCAAATCTACAGGTAATGAAACTCACCCTAAAAAATTTAAAACTGATATCCAGGACAAACTGAATTTCTGGATAAATGTACTTAGTTTTTTTTTTTTTAAAAAAAAAAAAAAAAGCATGCTGTCTGTGTGCATCATAGCTATAATCTCTTAAAGTACATGACTGCAATTCACAAGAGGTTTTAGTGGTGGGTTTTGGTTCAAAGTCTTATTCTCAAACATTTGTGTTTGCATATCAGGTTAGAAYACCCAGAAAAGCAAGAGGCACAAAATTTCAGCAGGCCATCTTTACATCTGGTCAAAAATAATTTAAAAAGTACCAGCTGTATCTCATCAACTCCGCTTAAAACCTGTCTTCATTCAGATGCAGCACGTATGAAAATACCAAGCATAGACAGGGCCATAGATTTGCACAGCTAAGAAAAGCAAAGCAGTAAAATCACTTTATAGAAGCTTAGGTTTTGAAGTCTGAGAACTAATTTGGAAGGAACTAGATTACTCAAACTTAACTAGAGACTTGCTGCAAATGGAATTTGCYGCAACATTTTAAAACCTGGCAAATATCTATATTCATGAGCGTGCCTCACCAGTAATTCTGCTTCTTTTCCCAAGATACTTAATTCTCTGCTGAAAGAAGCCCCAGTTAGTCTTCAGYAGAGTGAAAATTCTTACTCGTCTGGTCCTAAGGCAGCTCATTTACAGAAGACTGGAATAAAATTAAATGCCAAATTAAGTCTGAGTCCAAGTTCATGATAGGGTTTAAACAAACATCTGTTTGAGACAACAGAAAGCCCATTTTATTTTATTTAAGAAATCACTTTAGAATAGTGAAGGTGCTTTTTCCTGCATYTTTCTCTTATTTCCTTGTTATTGCAATAGAAGTTGCAGCCCAGATCTGCTAGCTGCAGCTGGCACCAAACTAGGAAAAGAACGGCCTAAATTTCTTAAGCCCAGAAGCTGACCTCATAAACAGACAAAAACAGGTTTTACTGGGCYTGATACTCATTTAGCAGAAMTACAGCTGTAACCATACAGGCTACRGAACTAGGACACAGACATTAAGTTCAGCAAAATGTTTTGGTTCAGTCCATGTTAAATACAAGGCAATAAACAAGAACAAAGCTACAATGGATTCTCGTTGTTGCATAAATAAAATAAACCAAAGCATACAATAAACTACAGCTGCGTACGCGTTGCCACAAAGCCTCCTCTGGATTTTAGAGTCGCTCAGATTTTTTCCTCTTGCTTTGGGATGGGTCTAAAGAAGAAACTCTGATCAGGAAAGGTGCCCCCCGCAAGGGACGGGGGGCAGAACCGACATGATTACTCCTGCYGAACCTATCGCCAGCTGTCCAGGTTAGAAGCACGATCACGTATCTCAAAGGAAARAAATGTCAGCTGCAGTCAGTAATAAGCTAAATGTGCAAACAAGTGTAAACATTAACCACTATTTTTGTATGTAACCACAAAACACACTGAACAAGGAGTCATACAACTGTTCCTCACTGCACCCTACCCATTAGTCTCAATCATACTCAGTGGGAAGGCCAAAACTTAGCAAAATTAAATTATRTATCTAAGGTAGCCAGGCTCTGTGCTGTCTGTACTGCTGATTTTATGAAATAGGATTACAGTCAATTCAAGATCACCATATTGTATTTAATTCCTGTGCCTYGAAGAGCATGCCTTTTTTAATACGCAATTTACATATGTAAAAACAATAAAACCCTCTAGTCAAATCAAAAAAAGGAAAAAAAAACTAACTAAAAAACCTCTAACCTTCAGCTGGAGTGAAATGGTAAAAGAACAGCTTAGGGACCCTTGCCACATCCTCTGATGATCTGAACCACCTTCAACAGAGTCAGAGCATGAAGAGCTGGTACTTCCCAAATCTAAAACACGCACACAAACAGTGGAGAATGCAGTTTACCCTTAAAAACATGAAATGCAGCAATATTAGATCAAACAAAAAAGGACTGCATTTATAAACCAAATCTTAGCTTACAGATTTAGGGAGAAATTGTATTTGATAACAGATACTCAGGCTGCAAAACTCTTTCAGATTGAGAAAGCAGCAGCATTCAAACTACACCGTACATCAGGCACTGAAGATACTAACTTGGATCTCCTACATAACTTGACTTGGATCTCCTACATAACTTGGGAAGGAGAAAAAGAGAATAATTACATAAAACAGGTTCAAGTGCAAGTCTTAATAACACTCTTATTAACACAGTGCCTACAGCATTTCAGACGGACAAAACAATTAGCTGTTTGAAAAATCTGTCTTGGAACCAGAAACATTATTGGAAAGGTGGATATTTATTCCCTTACTTTAGGTTTCCACATTTTGTTCCCACCAGCGCAAATAAATCTGGCTGGTGATGCCAGTTTTCGTACYTGACAACTGCTGTAAAAGTGCTTTCTGAACAAGTTACTGCACTTTTTATTTTGTTCATCTTCCACATCCAAYCTTAAAGTTCCCATCCATCATATTAAAAAGTTTTATTCTTTCTCTTCATTTTTAATAGCTCTACATTTTCTGGCCTCACCTCYTAGGACACCTTCTTTCTGTATAGAAGGCATTGCTTTTCCAATTAATTTGAACTACTTGTAAGCAGTCCTTACTGTTATCATATTTACTTTCTCTAAGGTAAAGAATTACGGACAGATTTTAACCCCACAATGCCCACAGAGCTCAAGAAGCACGACCACAGAGCCTCAAAAGAGAACACGGGGCAAAAAGTGAAGCAAGCAATACAAATCAATGGGATTCACCCAAAACCCACCCRGAAACCCAACCAAAAGCTGAAACAAGTCCTCTCTGCCTGAGCCCCAGTGGGGTTCCTGTCTTTGAARGCTGCTATCCGAGTGCAGCTCAGCACTTCGCTTTAACAGGGGCAAGTTACAGCTTTCCTCTTTCTTTTCCTGTCAAAAAGCCAATTGCCTACATGTAGATACCAGAAAATTTATCGGCAGTCATCTACAGTCAGAGCAGATGCTATCTTACAGCAAACAACAGGCTTCCTCCAAAGTAAAAGTGAATAAATGGCATGTCTTACGTAACCAGTCTGGTAATTAGAAATTAAATAAAAGTCAAAAAGTTAATTCAATTTCAACATAAAATGTTTACATCTTTTACAGATGTTTAGGTTAGTTCAGTCTATTACTACAAATTTTCTGTTATCATTAGCTAAAARTAAGTTCTCTGGCTTACTGGCTTGAGCACATTAACTGCAGAGATGCACCAACATGAATTTTAACTTGCTGCATATGGCAGCAGTACAAATCTGACCTGCCAGCCAAAAACAATACACAGTACCTAAAAATTAGAGCTCACATTTTTCAAGCTTTTAAGCTTCTCTTTTGTCACCAAAATAAATGGCTCAACACATTGTTGACAGAACTTCCGGAATACAAGACCCAACTGAAACAGCTAAAGAGTAACTGTAGAAAAGTGAAAAATCAAGGCAGCTCYTGGCTCTTAAATTGGCTGTAGTTTGAGGGATAACTGGATGTTTTAAGGGATTTTTTTCCACCAGTGAAAAACACACACTTTTTTTTTCCTCCAAAAAATGAGAACGGAACAAAAAATATTATTCAAATGGCACTGAGGCTCTTCACATGAACTAAAATTTGGGTTTCTTGCGCTTTTATTTTTGTGGGGAGGGCTCTGCAGTCAGAAAGACTCTGCCACAGTCCAGCCCCAGAAAAAAAATGCAGATGACCCTTTTGATTTAAACATTTGGTCTATAAAAATACTTAAACCAAGAAGTTGGAACAGTCTATAGAAAGTCTTCAGCACATGCATCACCGCTTGCGTCCCTGCAGCAGGCTGCCACAGCTGGCTGCCTCCCAGAAGTTCATCCCAGCAAAGCACGCGACGCCCACCCAGCACATCCCGTCTCTGCGCGTTCTGAACAGGCCACCACCTACCCACCGGCACCCAGCCCGGCCTTTCGCCATCTCACACGCCYGCAAGCCTCAGTGATACTTTTCTACTCTTTTTGTTCAAGGCAGAGCAGAGCAAAGTTAGCCAGAAGGGTCCAAGCATCGATATACAACTGGCAAATACTTTTAYGAGGGAGCAATTTCCCCTAGAAGGGCTGGCAACACCTACCCCAAGCTGCCTCCCTAAAGCAGTCTTTGCTAGCACCTGTGTCCTAGTTMAGCTTAGCCATTGATAAGAGGTCATAGCATCACTATAACGTGCCCAAAGCTTGAGAAATTTCCAGGCACTGTTTGATATYGATTCTCACCACAGGGTACATAAAGATAAGAAGATGAGAATCTACGTAAAACAAACAAACATAATGTGATCGAGTAGCTGAAACACTGAGAAAARCACAGTCTCTTTCAAGGGTGTTCTGAGAGCTCCCTTTACAGAGCAGTCTACTCGCACGCTACAGCTCATTACAGAAGATTTCTGGGATGACTTGTTTTTAACTGCGTGCATCGAGCTAGTATACGGTACAAAGACCAGGTTTGCYGTGTCTTTTCACTGAGCCAAGTCAAATATCTCTCAGCTCGCCACAACCCTCAAACTACCTCATTGCTTTACATCACGTAGACATTCAGGGGCAGCGAGCGAGAGCAAGTGCTTTTTTGTCCCGTAAGTCACACTCCAGGAGACCGACAGGCTCCCTCTCTTTGCCACCTCCATCAGATGCTCTCAATTACCTTTCAACAGCCAGGTCTTTGGAGATCTCTAATCCATTTTTCCTCAAGAAATTTTTCTTACCACTGGGTAAGTCTGGCCTAGCCAAGAGGACTATCTTCCTCCACTTACCTCAAAAAGAAGAGCGCCAAGTAGCATCTCAAAGACTATTATAGCTGGGGAAAAAAAGGCAGCTTTATCCAACTCTCCCTACAAGAACTCTTGTACTGAAACTTCAGTGCAGGAGTACTCTGCACTCCCAGGCACCTAAACATTACTACTGTATTCAAGGATCACCTCAGTTCTCCCTCTTCTTTCACCTGAARTCAAACTTCATAAAGCATACACAGCCACACCATAAAACAGAAGGCACCYGGCTCTAGACCCTATTGTAATTAGGAGTCTGCTTTTCTAGCGCAGCACTCGCTACAGGCTGTTCTGACAGTCAAACATCAAGGAGCTCTTCTTTCCCTCCCTGTTTGACAGTGAAATCTGTACTCCATCACCTTACTTTTAAGCTTCATCTGTCTAAAAYGATGATTTGCAAAGCGAACAAAAATGAACAATCCGGCTTTGGTAAACCAGCTTCTAGTTCTAGCCTGAGTTACATATTGACACAGTGCTCAGAAGTACCAGGATACAACGACTTGCGAGTAAACCCTCGCTGCGCTGAAGAACAATGCTAGTTTTGCAGCTGATTTCATATCACTGCGCCAAAAAGATTTCATATCGCTGCACCTGTAAAAACACTGAGCTTCACAGACTACACTAAGGTTTTACATCTATTAACTAACAATGCAGGTTTAAAGCAAAAAGTGGAGAAACTAAGTTCCAGCCTTTGTCTCCTCTGGCCCTTGGAACTGTGACTTTTCCACAACAAAGAACTGAATTGCAGGTGTAATTTTAAATGTACCTCTGTAAGACAAGAAACACACTGCATACACCTTGGGGYCCCAAGGTGAGAAGGGGTCTTCTGATAGAAACAGAATTTGCTTTCTTCCATCTGAAATGCAAATTTCTCTGGAGATGGCTGAAAAAAAATCAAGTAAGAAAGGAACAAAAAAGCTTCCTCAGCAATAAAATATTTTTAGTATATAAACAAACCAAAATATTCTCATCTGCATATGGTGCCTCTTCATCTCCTCTGACATTTATTTTTATCCTATATGACAATGCTACTCACAAGCTAAAAACCAGAAAAAGCAAGCAACATTTCTGATGCCAGATGCTGAAGATCAATAGCTATTTCCCAAAGTTTATGGCATAATTAAAATGTATAACAGGAATAATTTTCTTTTCAACCCCTCAGGCTAAGCCTAAAATTATTGACTAAGTCAAAGTTATATGGTATAGCATTTTTTTATGTTTATGGATAATATAAAGGATTTTATAGTTTTTACATGTAATCTGGTAAGTATAGAAACAGTAGAGAGGAAAAATTCTCCACATCAGCAAAGCAACACTTACAAACATTTTGTTGTTGCTTAAGTATGTAGAGGACATGGGCTTATATAATTAGCCACTAGTCAGCTAACAGCTAAACTACAGTTTTACAAGAGGATGGYCAGAATGCCAACAGATTAAGAAAACTGAATTTATAGTCCCTTAGAGATGAACTGCCAYGAAGTCTTTCCTGTAGAAGGCATCACATGGAAGGCATTCAAGGCAGAGTAGTCAATATTGTAGTAGTATGAAAAGTAGTTTGAACAATATCACGTACATAGTATGTGTTGTTAGTATATTGGGATGGCTTTATATTTATGACCTGAACAGTCTACCTGTGTTTTTTCCCACCTCAAGCATACTAAGAGACTTGAAGATAGAAAGGATAGCAGAGAGCCCTGTTTATCCAAAACAACTATGTATCACCTCTAYGTGGGGGAAGAAAAATTGACTCTACTGTGAAAACAACATTGCCAAGACTCAAGTTTACCGTAATTCATTGACTTTCATTGACAGATCAAACATACTCAGTTTAGAAGTAAAAAAGATGCATATTGTTTCCTAAGCGCCAGCCCTGCAAACTCACCCTTGGGCCGTGGAAGTCAAACTGGATTATTTCTTGCTTATGTGTCTCAATCAMTGCTAATAGCAACACAAGCCAAATTATACCCTCTGACACCAGTGCAAGCCCATTACTTTGATTGTGTTTTCACAAATAAAACATAACTAGAAAGTTATTTCTGCTGATGAAGCACAAGAACAAATACAGTGACTCAGCCCCTCTTTGCAAAGCTAGCAAGAAGAAAGTGCAGTAAACTTGTTATRAAAGCACATAAAAATCTGAGTGCACACAGGCAGCAGAAATGCCACGTTTACACAACTACAATTTGAAAAAAATGAATATATACACAAATTGTCAAAGCAAGCTACTAYGAGACTGTGCTTAACACTTCAGATTCATAACATTCAGTTAAAAACCTCAGCTCTGCTTTCTACAATTGTTTCCATTGGAATGAATTTAGTCAACTTCTAAAGACACACTTGTTCTCCTGAGTGCTAAGAAAAGCTTTAATAAATGGCCAAATTATAACGAGGAACGTGAAACTGTACAAGAGACCTCCGCAAGAGCAGAGCTGTCAGAGCAGTAAATGTCCAGAAGCACCATGTGGGTCTGCATCAGGACACCAGGCAGTCCTAACAGTCCTGAGCAAACAGTGACAGTGGAGACAGTGATCTCCTTAAAAAAGAGCAAAAGCTCTAATTCTACCACGCAGAACATGCATTTCAGAGGTGCAGGCCAATAGCAAAAGTTTTCTTGAGAGGGAAGAACATTACGAGTATCAAAGCAACACTGCTCTGTGCTGGTTTCCACTGTTTTCCAGATACTTCCTAGCTGCAGATCAAGTGAAAATTTCTTGCCTGAGTGACTGCTGACTGCAAATGTGAAAGGTAAATTTTGTAAATTTTGCAAGCCTCGCATTCTCCGTTCCGTGCACTTCAACAACCGTGACTCTTAAAAATTGTCACAATTATGATATAGACATTA
>NW_028186934.1:135351-138027 GCF_003343005.1 Rhea americana
ATAGGAGCTAGAAAATACCATAAAACATGCAATGAAATCACAGTTTTTCTGACAAGCCTGCAACTACTCTTTAGCAATACCTGGAAGTATTTGGTTATTTAARCGGTAAAATGTTCACGCTTCCTCAGAGCTGCACAGATTTCTGTATAAATTCTTGAAAAATAATCTTAGTATATGAAAAGTTGAAATCACTGAAAGATAACTAAACACTCCTAGGCCAAACAAATGTTTGCTTCCCTCCCTATATACACACACAAGCCATATCATAGGCTAAATCTACTGTTGCATAAACCAACTGACCTGTCTTCTGAAAAAGCGTTACTCTGGAGGGGGGGRRAAAAAAAAAGTCTGAAATACCATTTTATACAGCGTAATTCCATAAGACTTGTTTCCTGGGCAAATAAGGCTAAAACCRCCTAAATCCTCCAAACCTTCATACACATCTTAAATTTTGAGTAGCCTCATTGTGAAAACTGAAGCCCATATCAACCGCTGAAACTCGCACGACAAAAGGAAACAACACATCACCTCTTTGCATGGCACATACACTTTGCTGATCGTGCTCCTTTTGACTGCTTCACAGTATGCTATCATTTTAACAATTCATAGMTATCTTCAAAAAGCTGTATTCCAGCATTATACCCCTTTCTCCCCAGTTACCTTGTTTGGCCTTASAGTGAGAAAAATGAGCAAGAAATGGAAGATGACTGCAAAGCTTATTAAAATTTCCTTCGGCCAAAACAGAATTGCTTCATATACCTAGGGACATAAAACAAGTTTACCAGGTGTATTATGAAAATCTGGAGATGCGCAGAGCCAGTCTGAACTACTAGTAATAGTGGGAGAATAAAGAGAAACAAGTTTGTCCGTGTGGGAACAGATCTGCAATGACCTGTTCTGAATTTTTCAAAATTTCCTAGGTCGTAGACRAGAGAGAGTTATTACACAGGTATATGCTGCCAGTATTCTTTTCATTTGGCCTCGATGTCCTGAGTAACTCATGCTTCTCCTATCAGCTTGAATCTGACTTAAATAATAATGGCAAAGGTTTAAAAACAAGCCAACAAACAACCACAAAACTACTGAAAAACAAATTTTCACAATAAAATCTACTTTTAAGCTGCTTTTGCATCACTGCTTAAGCATACCATACTACTCTGTAATGATACTACACTACAGTGAAGCAATCTCCATAAGGCTAATGGAATATTAGAAATAACATAAAAGTGGAAAGAGTAATTAGAGACAAGGCTTTTAGAAATTTTTCTAAGGGTTTTTAATACCTTTATCATGATATTTCAATTAAGAAAACATTCCTTGTCTTCGAAAAGCACAGACAACTCAAAGCAAGAGGAAAGAAACTTTGCCTAGAATCCTGTCCAGGGATTATATTTTATATTTTTATATAAAAATWTTTTTATATTTTTATATTTTCTCATTTGTTGATCTCTGTGGAGGTCCTATTTTCTAAGTACAGTAAAAGGGAGGAGAGGGAGAAAACACTATTAAAAAAAAAAAATCCCCCACCTGCTTTACCAGGGCTGTGGTATCCAATGCCTACAGTGGGGCAAATAAAGTTCCAGCCATCTCAGACAACCGATCTTGCTGAGAGAAAGACACCCGTAAGAACATGAGCGAAGAGTAAGCAAGTTTTTGCTTCCTAGAAAAATATAAATTCATAACACTTAGGAAATGTCCTCTTGGCTAGGCCAGACCTACCCAGTGGTAAGAAAAATGTTTATGCAATTTTCTCAGTTTTAATATGCTTACATTATTAAGGATATTTCTGTAAAAATCAAAATCCCAAACCCCGACTCATCAACAAGTTTAAATTGGGAAACAAAAGCTAAGAACAGCAGGCTTGTGATAAAAGAGTTAAAAGCATCTAAAAAAAGTTAGAATGACTTAAGCTGAAGGCAAATGAGCGCTCCGTGCGGATCCAGCTGCTGACGGCTCTGCGGGGCTATTTGAATCTCATGCTTTTCATAGCACCAGGACAGTGATCAGTGCATACTTCTCCAGCTCTCTAGATTCACCACTTCGAAATGAAAGTCAAAAACCCACAGGAGGCAGCAATAAAATGAATTATTTTAAATTACCCATTGTTACCGTACCTTGTTGGTGAATAGAGCCAATCTATGTTAGAAATGCTATCACAGGAAACCCTCGCTATTATCATTCAAAAAGAGCCAAGAAGGTACCCAATGATGTGCCACCAATAATTGCCCAGAGAGCAAACAGGCGGTGAATTCTGAGGACTGAGGTCATTAAACGCAAATGGGGGGAAAAGCCTTTTACAATGGACCTTCAGAGCTGCCACCTTTTGGTACAGGACCCCYGTTAATAAGTACAAGTGATTACAGCACTCATTAGCATTATTCAAAGTCTCAAACACACTAACTTGAAACAGGACCGTTCCTTCGTGTATCATAGCTAGTACGGTTTGCCTGCTGGCCAGAAAGTGCTCTAGAAGAAAGGGAAGCTTCACAATGAAGAGAAATCATTTTGAAATTCACTTTCTGGGCCATTCCCTTTCCAACCCCCACCAGTCCACACAAGCAGGCCACGTTCTTTACGGAGGCTCTTGATGCTTTCCTATCACTTCCCTCAGTGAAAAAGTGAAAAGGAGCAATTCTTTTAGGCCCAGTCTGTAAATGTTTCATGAAACTATATATA
>NW_028186934.1:138140-169831 GCF_003343005.1 Rhea americana
CAATATTGGAATTTAAGAACAAATCCAAAACTACGCAGATCTGGGAGCTGATCCAAAGCCCAAATCAACTAGAGAAGGAATCCAATCCAAACCTGCTGGAATTTAACATAATATTGCATTTATTTAACCACATCTTTAATATAAAGACTTGTGCAAGAAAAGAAAAATAATGTATAAAAWTATTTAGTTATAAAGAGTATACAAGGGAGCCCTAGGGAAAGAAAGAAGCCTATAAAATATTTCAGAATGGTATTTTAACACTGCTCATACGGTTTCTYTCATTCTTGCTTACTTAAAATACATGTTGAGAATGGAGAGAATAAGCTGCTCTAACCTGAGCTACTCAATTCCACTCTGTCCTCTGCGGTCGCACAGGTAAGCAGCATTACTCACGCTTAGCAAGTAATCTAAACTATTATAATCATCYAGCAACATAGTATGGTGTAAAATCAATTACAACCCATGTACAATATAAAATTAACATTTAGAGCAATTGCATTTGCTGGGCTAAATATTATCATATTCTCCAGTAAGCACTGCTTAGTACAAGGGAAAAACTGGAAACAAACTCCGCGTGTGAAGGAATGCATCGTGATTCAAAGTGCAACAGAGCACATCAAAATAAGAGATATTCCAGTTAGTCGGCAGCGTATTTCTAAAGGGCTCTCGGCGCGCTCGCTTTAATCGGGAATCAATTCACGAGCAGCAGTCAAAAGACCTATTGCTCGAGGCTCGCTCTGACCGTTTCGACAGTCACCCCACGCTGCAAATTCCCGCGGACCCRCGAGTCCGGACCTCTTGCGGAAGAGGGAAGACGACAGCGGCAGAACCCAGCTGGCCGCCGATTCTTCCTCCGAGGTTACCGTGCTCGCTACAAAACAAAAGGCTGCGACGGCGGAGTGACCTTGTATTTCCCCGTTGACCAGATGGCTCGAATCAGCGCCTTCTGCAAGCCCCGAGCCTCCCTCCCCGCTGACAGCTGTTTGGRGAAACCAAACCACCGTCTCTGCCCAGCGCACAGACCCCGGCGCCGCGAGACCCTTCTGTCGCGCCCTCCGAAGAAAAGGCCGCAGGGAGAGGCGAGGAGCAAACCGGACCGCCGTCCTCAGCCAGGGACACGTGGGGACAGCACGGCGAGGGGCTCGGYGCACCCGCTGCCCCGGCTGCCTCGCTTCGGCCAAGCGGCAGCCAGCCTCCGGGGCCGGCAGCACGGCCCCTCCGCTAACTCCTGCGAGCACAGAGCCGATCCGCGCAAGCACAACGYGAACAGAAAGGCAAGCGGTCTTGCTAGCAGTGGTTTTGACAGGTGTCTTGAGAAATGTTAATTTTCCCCCCCCCTTTTTTTTTTTCCTTCTTCCTCTTAAAAACACRAGTTAACTCATCAATTATTTTGGCAGGCTTCTAAAAAACAAATGAACTCAGAAATAGCCCAGTTTATAATAGCCCAGAAATAGGCCAGGACTGTTGGCAACTGAAAAAATACACTGATTTGTATATATACATACAGATATATATTCCCAGAGAATTTATTGAAAAAAATTTATTACTGTGCAGCCCTAATTCTTGTCTCACCTCCACTAATGCAAATCAAAAGAGATTTCATTTGCCCAAGCTCACTTACTCTAATGAATAAAAGGCACAAATTAAGATAGAAAAAGAGCCATGCCTCTTGAAAGACCTATATAAACTACGATGATCCTGAAACCATTTTAACATTTAACCAATTACATTTTATTGGCACCAGTGACGTAGCTCCTCACCTCATGAAGCAGCATCCTTACATCACGAAAGCCCAGAACAGAATTAGGCTAAATGTATTTCTGAGCAGTGTGCACTGTAACCTCAGTCAGATCCTCAAAGCAGAGAGAGGGGAAAGAAGAAACAGAATGAAAATTCTCTCATTACTGCATCATGGAAATAGTGTTCAGATCTGTCAAACTAAAAGTCAGTCACACCTCTATTGTTTTTTTCAAAATTTAACTCTGGATGAAGAGAGTTGGATTTGATGGTATACTACTTCTGTGTGGTATGTACGCACTTACTAACACAAAAAACAAAAAAGCAGTCGATAGGAAAAAAAAAAAGTTTTCCTATCTTAATAGCTCTCAGTGAAAGAAGTCTACTCCAGCATTAATAGAGTTTTTAGCAATTAACAGAGGTCTGAAGCGTGTATTTGACTCTCAATATACCATACTTGTGCATGTATATGAAGGTACAAATAATACCTTCTGGGGAAAAGTAGTAACACGGCTTCCCTAGGATACAAAGTCATCCTTTCAGCTCCATGGAAAACCATTTGCAAATTTTTAAGTAGCTTCAGGATTCTTGCAAATCCCCAAATAGTTACAAAGCTTTATGTATTGCTTCTAGGCAAAGCAGGAGAAAGAGGGTCAGGAAAAGATTGGTAAGMCAAATAGAAACCAAAACAAAACCAAAAAACATGAATCCACACCACCAAAAAGAAAAAAAATACACCACCACAGCCACACACAGGCTGAATGTCAGGGGAAAATAAAAAAGAAAACATTCAAATGCTAAGAACAAACTAATGGAATAACGTTTCAAGAAAATAATATTTCTTGAGATATTAAAGCAGTCTCTTGGAGCAAGATTGGATGGTGGAAGAAAATCAGACTACAGGGAAAACAATCTTTCCCAACGCAAAACCTTAACATCAGCGATGCAGAACACAGCCTAGGCAAAACTCACGAACTGTCGTGYTCAGGTTCTGCTGAAAACCAGGACCGCCTCCGGACTGAGGACACAGCTACGCCCCGAAGGGCTCGCAAGGGCTACTTCACACGCAGGCGCTGGYGCCGCTTTCGCCCAGCCCACGGGGGCAGGAGGGGGGAAGACAACACTGGATAAGACGAGCGTGAAAATGGAAACGGAGCGTGCCCGCTCGCTGCGCCCGCCGGGCCCTGCTCGGCGCAGCACGTGCTCAGCTGGGCAGCACCGTGCAACGCGCAGGGGTCGTACGTAGAAACGTCTGCAGGGGATTAACCTACGCTGCAGAACAGGAACCTCGACGCGCACGGGCTGCGTGAAGTTTAAACAAACCCTGTCGACAAGGCAGTGCTAAATGACCTAGTCACACCATCTTATCCCCCTTTATTAGCCGGGTTTTTAGAAAAACAACCGGGTCCACAGATGAGAGATGGGGACTTCCTTTTTTTTTTTTTTCTTTGCCTCTCTGCCTCAAAACCTGGGCGCGTGCGAGAACCAGCGGGCGCGTGGCAGCAGCTCCGAGCAAAGCAGGCTCCCGCGAGCCGCCGGAGGCGTCGCGCAGGCCGCCCGCGCTTACCCGGCTGCGAGCCGCCGGGCGCGCCGGCTTCGTCCTCTCCCATCCCGAGAGGCGGGCGAGCTCCTCTCCGGAGGGGCCGTGCCGTTTCACGGGGCTGGCKCGGCTGCTGCGCAGGCTCCGACCTCCGGGCTTTCGCCTGCCGCCCGACGCCGAGTACCTGCCCCGCTCGCAGGAGTAACCTGCGTCCGGCTTCCTGCTCGCCCGGCCTGCTCCTCCGTGAAGTGACATCACGTCCCTTGATCTCCGGGACTCGCTCACGGGGGCTGCTCTCCCGCCCGCTTCTTCCCGCCCTTTACTTTCGCTTTGCGGCGGAAAGCCGTCCCATCCGCGCCGGGGGCAGGTGCTTCACTCGAAATGCCCGAGCCTTGCAGAAAACGCGCAACCGCTTTGTAAGATCTCCGAGCGCGCACGTCTCGGGCAGAGCCGAGCGGCAGCTGCCGAGGCAGCTTCTGCGGGGCAGAAACCTCGCAGGTGCCGCGCCAGCGCTGACACACCAACTTTCAAGATAGTTTTATCCAGACTGCAAGTTACATAATATTTGCTCTTTCCTTCTATAGGAGAAGTCGATTAAAGTTCTCTTGAAAAAGCATGCCTGCCCTTCTGCCTCCAGATTTGGTTTTAACACATTTGCAAGCACCAAACACAACAGAGAAGGCAGCGCTACTCTAAAGGAGCAGACCACCACCAGGAAGGGCAGGAGCAGCTCTCGCAGCTCAGCCCGTGTCTGCATTACACTCAGCGATCTAACCAGCCTTAATCCAGCAGAAAATAGGTCTGTTATTAAAACTAGAGTGTTTTTTTTTTCCTCGCCYTTTAATAGGTAAGTACTAAAATAATTAATTCTTCGGACAAGAACAGAGTGGAAGAAGCTCATCTAATGGTTAATTTTTCAACAGAAGTCAGATTAGGTAAAAGTGTACCTTTAAAGCAGAAGTTCTGAAGCAAACAATAATCAAAACATTTTTACTAGGATTTTCCCCACAGTGTGAAGCAACATCCCTCCCAGCTAATCATCACATGCACAAAAATGAAAAAAATATATTTACGCCCTTTATGAATCTTTTTTGGTGCACTATCAACTTTCCAGCAGCATAATGTGCATGCACTATGCAGTTTTCTCATCTATACATACAACTAGGTTTCACCTATGTTTAAAAATCTCATTTTTGCTAAAGAAAATGCTTCTTCGGTTCACAAAAATGAAGGAAATCTGCAAGGAAAAAAAAACTTGGGTTTTATTCTTGCCAATTATCAAGACGGTTGGGTTCAATCTATTTTTTCTACAGTCAGAAAAGGCTTTTTAATAACAGACCAATGTGAGAAGCAAAGTCAGCTTATTAGCTCTGAAAACCTTTATGAGCCTTTCATTATTCTATTTCTGTTAGTTTAGCAGAGCTTTCACTAAGATTTCCCCCTGCCATAATCCTCAATCTCTGCTCAAGGCCCAAAATTTACTGCCAGTGGTTCCTATCTATCATCAGGTTCATCCCTCAAAAATCCCAATTTATTGAAAGATTTTATTCTGTCAACAAATTGAAGCTGCCCTGAGACCAGTTTTGTGGTAGTTCAAACAGGGCAAATCCAGCAAGGAATTGGGCAATCTGCTTGACAGCMCAGAGGGCACACAGTGATACCTAGATCCAATGCTAAAAATGTCCTTCCATCAGTTTGAAGCATCTGCTTCAAAGTACAACATTCAACTAAAATACCCGTATCGTCACTTTGCACAAAGAAATGCAAAATAAAACCTTCATTGGCTTGGTGGTTRCTTCAAAGTGACAAATTGAAGCAGTCCTACCTGAAAGCATCCAGGAGCACAACTAAGAAGATGAACATGCAAGAGTGGACACTGAGATTTTACTGAGGGGTCTGTGCTTACTCTTGCTTTCCAAACAGTTCCCTAACACAAAATGAAACTGAGCACAACTTCTAGCTGCTTCCTGGAACCCTCTGAAGCCAGCCTTCCAATTTCCTTCAAAACAACGTTTGGGTACCATTAACAGATCAAATCTCTCTGGACTAGTGGTATGGATACAGACTGGACCAATCTGTCTCCCTGTGCCTGTAACACTCTTGAGACAGAAGCATCTAAAGCATTTCTGCCCTTTCTGAACAACAAACCAGACATCTCCTGAAAGACAGATATCTTTAAACATCCTGTCATGGAAACTTCTAAACATGGGAGAAATCATAATTATTTATATGGGTCTTGGTAAGGGGAATGCAATCTTTTCATTTATCTTTAATATACTATTCTTCAGAGTCTTTCCTCCACATAAAGAGTTGCTATTTCCAACAAGAACAGAGGTTTAAAGCAACAAAAATAAGTTGGCTCTGGACTCTTGGCTGCTGAGTACTGACACACTCCTTAACAAGCAAGATTCAGATTTTAGGCTTTTAGCACCTACAAAGTATTTCATAGTTTAATTTTGAACATTTTATCACATCACCATCTCTTGACTTAGTTTATATTTTTAAGAATTTAAGAGATGAGAGTGATAGTGCTGAAAATACCTCTTCCTTTGAACAGAAGCCTATGAGTGGGAACAGTGTAAAAAGGACTGAAACTCAAGATTTTTCACACTCTCTCTTCTAACAGCAACTAATGGTGAGAAATGGACAGCTTGGTTTTATGTTCTTCTAAAACCATTTGTTATGCTCAATTATGTGCAATGATTTAAATGGAGTGTTTCCAGAGGAAGCACTCTTAATTCATCCACTCTCCAGAAAGACCCAAATGTAGACRTGTAGTTTTTGTTCTGCTCTCAAAGAATGATGTGCTATATATTTACAATACAGCAATCACAATGTTCAAGTCCAGCAAATCCATTTGACAAAGAACAAATGGAAAGATAACTTGATGACRATAACTATCAGCGCTAGATGAGAAAAAACTTGATGATGTGCTGTGTGTAGAACTGTGCCAAGTATATCATTGCATCCTAGTACAAGTGTAATTTATGAGTACAAGCGTAAGTACAATGCTATTAGGAACAGACTATTCTCACCAACAGTAATAAGGCTCATTAATATCACTTGTAGAAGTTTTCTAGATGAGCTCTGCAAACCCAGTGAGAGGTCTTCACAGTTCAGAGTCTTTACAAAAGCAAAGGTTTCCTGTAAGTGCTGCCCCAAATACCTGGGCTCCCTTGTGTCTGCTGAAGAACCTAGATGGTTTATCGAAATAATGCAAATCAAGTATTACCATAGTGGCTGCCATTCATTATTGCTAAAGCATTTCAAAGTAAAAATAGCTACAGTATACAAATGTAACAGAGGCTGTTCCTTTCCTAAACAACATACTGTTTCAATGTTCCCAAGAAAATGAGTAATGAGGACACTTGTTACATGTGAAATTGCAGAGACATAWTACATACTACACCTGGAATTGAACTGTAAACACTCAGAAAATGCTTAGTTTGGTGACTTTATAATCCAGTCTCTGAAAACTTGGTACTTATTAAAACTTTTCAAGTGTGTCATGGGAAAGAACCATWCCACAAAGTTTCTTGTAATGACAACCATTTCTGCGACTGCAGACTGGCAATTCTCACAGGGGCAACGAATGGCAAAGGGGCTAGGAGGGAAGGGATGTGGCCAGTTCCCTCTCACACACAAAAACAGAGGAACAGACAGACTGATATGCACGGTGAGTAGGTTTCAAAAAAGAATAACATGAATATTTTATCCATCTCATGGAAAATGTTACACTAGTGGAACAGCAAATTTGATTAGCCTCCACCCCACCCCAATTAACATCAATTAAACACAAAAGCAAGTATAAAGAGTCTCCAAAACCATAGTAAAATAGGCTATTACTAGCTGTGCAAATGATGYGCTAGTGAAAAGGTGACAATACTAGACAGGCAGAGATGAAACAGAGATGGAATTGAGTCTAAATTATTAAAATATGGAGTTCATAAAACTAGATATAAAATTGTTTTCCATTTTTCAAAACACTAAAATACCTTTAACAAGTGGAATCTCAGAAAAGATCAGTTTCTCTTTGCTCTAAAAGTCAAACTGACTCATTGGATAAAATTAATCAGTAATACACCTATTGAGTAGGCTTCAGGTAAATATGCACCCAAGTCATATACTTGTCTCATCTGAATGGAGAAGATTTCAGCCATGCAATGCACGTGACTTTTGCCTGAAGATAAAAACATTCCATTACGGCAATTTTTTAGGTTTCCAAACTTGGTCCCGCACTGCTACCCCAGAATGAAACTAGACTTTCCAAACAAGAGTAGGATTTTTTCCCTCCTCCTCCTCCTCAAAAAAGTGAACCGTGACAAATGTCCGACTGGTGAGCAAATCCAAGACTTAGTCTCACGTTGCTCTGGCTTGACCAGTTTTTTCCCAAGCCCCTTATCAGTATCATGGGCAGTAACATGTTGGAACATAGCTTAATCTACAATTGACCATGTTTTGACCTGTTTCGGTAAGCAGTTTTTCACCAGTTACAAGGAGACTGTGGCATTAAACTTCCTCATAAAGATGCAAACTAATTACTTCTTTGGAGTTTGATGGGAATCAAAGTCCATTTGTTCTCATTTATTTCTAAACACAGAATACAGATGATTAAAATTTTTTGTCAAAGAATTACTTGACATTAGAAAATAATTACTTTGTTGAAAAAGAATGTTTGTAGAGGAGGAAGAGGAGGAGAGGAGGAGGGCTTTAATGAGTCTTCCGCTAATAAAGTTTATTTGGTCCAAAAGTGATGTCTTTCAAAAAGAGGTAAGAGAAAAGGCTCCAAAATCCCACTCTCTAATCTGCAACATACGTTAGGGACATAACAAAACAGAACTCAAATTTGGTCCTCCAGCYCCARCAGGAGTGGTTTACTCTCTTGGCTRCTTTGTTGGTAGATTGTTGCCCACAAGGGAGATCTCCTATTTCAAAAGCACTTCCAGCAAAGTGACTAACCAACATGCAACTCAAGCAAGGGATTACCTTGTTCAGTGAGGAAACCGAATGCCCAAGGAAGTCTGTTTGTACACAGAAGGGTTCAAAACCACCATAGACTTTTCAGTAGTTACTAGTGCTTTATGAATAATGCACGTATTAGTCTTGTAATACSTATACAAAGGACAATTGCTGTCACCATCTCTCAGAAACCTAGCAATTCTGAAATGATGAACAAATGTAATACAGTGAACAGGGATTCTAAGACTAAAGTTCAGTTGATGACCCTGGTTTTGATGGCTTTATGATCATAAGGAACCGACCGAAACTTCTCCCTCCTTTCAATGGTCTAACTCATAAAACTGAAACAAGAACACCGACAGCTTTCCAACACAGGTATTTTTCCTTTCAACAGGGGGAAAAAAAGAGAGAGAGAGAGAAAGAAAAGGTGCTTTCTCAAAAAGTCATTTTTGAAGCAATTCCTAAAATATCTTTCGTAAGTTCCTACCCTCTGTTCATTCAACAGTTTTAGCAATTGAACCTCAAAAACTATTAGTGATCAAAATTATCAGTGGCCTTCTGCTTCCCTTCTATTGTTTCTAGACTTGCTATTTTATGAAAATAGATGAGCCTATAGAAAATAAATAGTAACACAGGTGGATTGTTCAGTAGCTGAAAGATGAATGAACAGAAGCCAAAATTATGCACAGACTAGTACAAACTCAGTTTGCTGAAGGCAGGAAAAAAAGAAGGATTAACTTCTTTTTCCTTGTAATTTGAACTCTTCGATACCAAAGAAAATGAAATTATGTAAAGAAGTTTCAAAAGCTGATGCATGAAAGATATTTATTATCTGGGTCTGCAAACGAGAGCAATGCAGAGTACATCAGCTCTACACTTTCTAGTAGAAAGTGTAACAATTTTGCTGCCTTTCAATCTACTCCATTTATAATGGCAGTGGACTTAAATGTTTTAAAGTATGTTGTCTGTTTTACGCAAAAATCTCTGCAAAATTAATTTCTACTATCCCTACTTTTGATGAATCCTGTGGCTATACTTGAAAGCAAAGGATAAACTGAATGATGAAAGTAAGCAGTTTAAAAAAAGAAGAGGGAGGAAAAAAGTGAAGGAAAAGTGTTTCTCAAATATTTGTTAAYAAGAGATCTAATACTATAAATGTTMACCAACATCAAACTCTATCTTGCACAGCTAAGTAGTAAATTTTACTACTCAAAGATCGCTTTAGGAGCTTTGAAACCTAAATAGTCTAGTAAAGTAAATCAAAAGCTTATCTGCTTAAAACAATAAAAAACAAAACAAAAAAATTTCTATTTTATCCTTTCTCTTTTAGAACCTAAAAGTATTCTCCAAAACACAAAAATAGGTAATCTTGAGTTTATATTTCTGCAATGTGAACACACATCTCTAGATACATTTAGAAAAGCTAGGGAGTGCTGTGGTTTAAGTAATTTGGCTTATGTTCCAGCCACATATCTAAGCTTTTGCAACAAATACACTGTATGAAATACAGTGATTTAATATGGAGATAGATTTTTCAAGACAAGCAAGACGCAAACTCTGAAGTATCATCACACAGAAGAGGCAACTGAAATCTTATTTTCAGTCACTAAAGCGTTCTAACAGAAGAACAGTAAAATAAAGATATATATTTTTTAATAGAGAATCAATACTATACTAACAAATTACCTCATTTCATGRTACTTGCAAGACAGACATTTCACAAAAAGTAATGAGTTGAAATACATATACCACATTGTCGGTACATATACCGTCGGGCTGCTTCCACCTGGCACCTGCTTACCACCGCCTGTAGACAAAGCACATCTCATCGGCCTCTGGCAGCTACCCTGCACAATCAGACGGGTAGAGGACACGGCATTTGGCCTACGCAAACCGAGGCTCCAGCTCCGGCCTGGCACACCYCCTTCAGCAGCAGTGCTGGGGCATCGCTGTGGAAGGGCCTTCACACCGGAAAAAAATCTTCATCCTTCTTCCCACACCCCCCACCAAGAGTGGTTACTTCACTCATCTAGCACAAGTAACCTCCTGTCTAAAGCACTTCTAGGATAGAATAATGTTTTTCACTGCTGTTTGCATCTCTGAGTTATCTATGCAATACTCCTAAAAACAAATGARGTGTATGTTTCCAGAGAGAGTAAAAGCAGCAAAATCTTATTCTCTCAAAAGATTTTTAGATTAGCCTTGTTCTCCCTTTCCTCTCAAATCTGCAGTAAAGTTTTATTTTTCCCCATTTCAGTTCTGGTGATGTACTCTTGGAAAACACAGCTGTCGGCTTTGTATTTACTAGCATATAGTTATTGCACTGCTTAATATATTTTAATATAGGGTTTTTAGGGGGGGGAGGTCTCTCTCTCTCTTTTTTTTTTTTTTAATAAAAAAAACACAGACCCAGCACAGGAAATGAGATCTAAAATACATCACCCATGCTTCTATCCCCTGCTTACACTCCATGCACTTACTTCATATGCCTTAATCAATAAATTRCCTCAGTATCAGATAGGGTATTACATAAGGCAAAGAAAACAGCATAGAAGACAAAGAATTGAGAGTATGAACCCTGTAAGAAAAAAAACCTACAAAATTACAACAGTATGATGCAGTAGTAGGAGAAAACAAAACAATGAAAATACTGTTGCAAGTGTCAAAATTGGTTGATTTCAGCTATCATTTTAATGTATAACCTACAGTTTATATATTTGCTCAACCAACATTTACTACAGAAATTTCACAAGATATTAGAACACAGAGAAAGATTAATATATWAACACTTGCATACCTTGCAGAAGCATCCAGGCAAACAAATGAGTGATTAAATTTTAACATTATGCAATYTGGTTGTAAACAAGAAGCCACCTCTAATAACACTACAGAAGTTGGAGAACAGATTTTTTCCAACAGCAGCTGATGACTGTATTACAGAGACTAAGAAACTAAAACTACCTTAAAAAACCCAAACTTATTTATCCTTACCTTTTTGCTTGAATTACAATAAACTTTGCGTTATAGAACAAAATCTTAGAAGCTACTGGGGGGAGGAGAGAGGGACAATTTGACAATCCTGAATTTGAACATAGATCCTAAATTTGAAGTCTCTTCTTCCACTTATATAGTGGATTAAGCCAAAACCTGAAATAGTTCAATCAAAATGTTGCATAATACATSTGTGCTATAAAGTTCCTTCCATAATGCCAGTTACGTTTAAGTTACCAGCAATTATATCACCAGACATTTGTAGACTATGCAGATAATGGAAAGGAAAAGGAAAGTTGCTCTTACGAATAGAGGCCATCAACAAATATAGCAGAAATATASTTTATCAGAACTTCCCATGACTCTTCATAAGGAACAATATTATTCAACAGTCAGTAGCAAGCTTAAGACCTATCATGAATGTATAGAGCATTTAAAATATATGTATATATATATATATGCATAGATAGATAGATAGAAAAACAGAAGCTACAGTTTATAGCATAAAGGATGACAGATACAGCCAATTTTACTAGTGACTATTGCCTCAAGGTTTTTACTATCCAATTGAAACATTTMATCTAATTTTCAGAGTATCTCCAGTTACAAGGGAGCAAATCTACAGAGCTGGCTGCTGTCTTATGCTTGTGCCTTGGCATGGAAGGAGGGAAGGAGGGAATAGCTTGCATACAAAAACAAGTGGATGAAAATTATTTTTGTCTAGATTATTCAAAGTCTGATAACTACAAAGTAACCTGTAAATATAACAGATTTCTTAGCAACTTCCATTGAAATATTTCCATGCAAACACTATCTATTTTGACAGTTGGCCAAGTTTCATGATGCTCTATAGGCACTRAGAAGTTTCCACAATAACAATAGCTATAACAACAACAAAAATCTCAACAACGCACTAACAAAAAACCAGAAGTAAGTAGTTTCCAAGATAATGAATGCCATGGTAGCTGTATATACATTATCCTTCTTTTACCTCCTTTAGGAAAGGACAGAGGCACAAAATGGTTAAGTATATCTCATGTAAAGCAGCTCCAGAGTTCAGAACAAGAATCTAACCTTCTCTTTTCTACAGCTTCAACCTAATAATCATTAGGAAGCAAAGTTATCTGAGAGCGGAAAGGGCTAAAAAACAAACCCTCCTACTCTGGAGCACCAAAATTATACACAATACAGGATTGAGCAGTCTGTCTCTGCCAGCCAGCTACAACTTTTTCCTCAGTAAATATCCTACTAGAAAAGTAACAAGGTTAAGTTCAATGTTCACTTAATCCTACTCATAGGGGTAGTCACCTCTAATGCCACTCACCCCCTGCCACCTAATGATAACCATGATGGTGTCAACTCATTTTTCCATAAAGGCCTTCTYGAGAACACCCAGCAATCGCAGGCCTTAATACAGCCCTAACAAACCCCARAATACGCATAATCGATGTGCAGCAGAAAGACAGCCCCACGACTAGTACTGTTCGAAATTCATTTGAACTGTTGCAGAAGCAATTTCTACAGGGCCAAGGCTGTCACTCTCCTCAGTGCACATACTTAGTTCACAGCCTGATATTACAACACTAAGTGGGAAAATAAAAAAGATATGCCATTTCATATCTGTTTTTTCAGTGCCCAAAGAATTCAATCATCTTAAGCTCTCAATTACAATACAATCCCCAGCTCATCTCCTTTGAGCAYTTAGCATATTGATGGTCTTTTCCAGAGGGCTCTTGGACTTAGAAAGCATGCCTTTGCCTGGAATTAGGTCTCTCTACAGGCTTGCAATTTTAGGCAAATCTCTTGCTAAATGTGGTTGTCATTGTGAAAGCAAAATAACTGTACGGGACAGAATTCACAACATATTTTCTTTCTTTATATCAGTACTTTCATTTGCTCCCATTCTTGCTGTCATTCTTTTAAAAACAAACAAAAATACATAAAGGCAACACAAGCAATAAGATAACCTAACTCAGTGACAATTAGGTATTAAGAATCAAGTACGCAAAAATGCAGAAGGCAATCTTCATAAGCTCAGATGAGCCAACTGTGGCTCCTATATATTCAGAGGGTCCTCAGCACATCTTTCCCTATGTTGCTAGGCAACCACAACTGTATCCTTAGGTTTATTCATTAGCCATCAACCACCATCATGCTGCCTTTCTTCTCTCCCTTACACTCTCACCTTTTAGATGTATTTGGGGGTAGGGGCTTGTTAAACAAGATGACTTCCTTTCTGATCTAAAGTAACATTCTGAATTTTAATAGCTAATATATTTTTAGCCAACTCACACAATTCATATTATTGCTTTGTAGTGAAAGGTACAGCATGATTATAAGGTACAGCTCTTTTTAGAAAGAGGTTTTCATTAAAAGTTGGCATTAATAGAAATCTTCTAAAATGCCTATTAATAGACAGCGAAGATCTCATGCTGACAGTGGTAAAGTGCCCTTTGAAATTGTTAAAAAAATTAAAAATATTGATGATAGTTTTTTTCACTCCAGAAGAATGACAGTCAAAATGAGGAAATAATATTCTAAACCTTGTCCAGATGAATAGGAGAGAAACTCATTGCAGAAGTACAAATGCATCATCTTTAACATATTCCACGGACACAAAATAACATTTCACGTAGTAGCAGCACCGCTCTGTTGCTCCTCAATATCAACATAAATATGCACTGCTTTCAAAGGAGCAGCTCCCCTGCCTGCCAATCCTCAAGCTAAAAGCTAACTTCCAGGTACAGGAAACTGGCAGGTAAGTTATGCAGAGAAGTTGCATTCCCTCCATATCTGCTATTTTTGAGACAACACTTTTTATTTTTATTTTTTTTTCCAGTTCTGCTAACTGTTCCTGGAGAAGGAGCTTGATTAGAGACAATTGAGAGAAGAACCATGACAAAGACTGAAAAATACCCTCCTAAAGGAAAAGCTACAGGAGTTTATCTGCTTGATCTAAGTTGAAGTTAGGGTATGACTAACGAGCAGTCTACATAACTAAGTCAGGATCAGAAATGTGATAGTCTAAGGCTCTGCAGGTGGGCAGTGAAGAGCATCATTATCAGCATTTCAAGCCGAACTCTGACAAATTCAAGCTATAAACAGGGCAAATGCTTTCTAACACTGTAATTGCTCTTTGGGCAACTTTTCAAGGGAATGGGAATCATGGGAACTTTCATGTCCCACAAAAATTTCTTCTGGTTTTGTCCATGCAGGTCAAGAACTTCATGGATTAAAACTGAATATCCTATTATTATTTTCTAGATGAAACTTCTGTAATTCCCATCCAAAATATATAGCACAAAGAGATTTTATGCTGTCCAGTCTACACTGCAATTACTTTGATATAATAGAAAAAGCAGACTCATACCTATTCACTAATCGGCTGATGCAACAGAGACCGACCTCTACACTGCCAGACTTCTTAAACATTCTTGATGACAGAGTCTAATGGGGATACTGTAGTGTTTAAGCCATAATATCACTGTGATACAACTCTATTCAGTGCCCACAGCATCAAACAGGCTGAAGGAAGAAAGTGTAAGAATCTAAAATTGTTCTGGCTGTGACCACGTGAGATCTCATCTTCAGGAAGAGCAACATCTCACAAGCCCAACTCTCCAACTGCATCAGGTCAGTCACTGAATCTGCCTACAAAAAACATTATTTGAAGTACAGAGTGGCAACAGCTACATCATAGTTACTGCTCTGAACTGCTGGGAAATGCCTTTAAAAAAAATAAATAAATAACTATTGTGACTAATTAAACTCTACCAGTTCATTTTTGCAAGTTCTGGAATCACAAAACTTCACCCTTATGGGTGAAAACAGTTGGAAGAGTTTATAACTTATCAAGTCTTCGGTTAACAYTGTATTGGTACCATGACAGTAACTCAGAGGAGTTCAATATTAGCTAAGAGGAAGACAAGCAGGCCTCCTGAGACTTTGATTACTCTGGTATTTCCCACGTACCCCAAATGCTAAGTTTTAATACAAATCTATCTGGAGTTTTACACTGAGTACACGACCATCTGCTTTTAACTACAATTCAAATCAAAGCTACAAACAGCAAATTATTTATATAACTCCACAGCCCTTAAGGAACAGTCATAATTTCTATACAGCCCTTAGAGACAAATCACAAGTCCTACTCTTAAGGAGAACAGCTGAGCGCCTTACACAGCAGCATCAGGCAGAACAAAATTAATTGTAATACATATACATGTTGCTTTCCTACTATATGGCCAGCTTTGTATGCTCAGTGAAAAAGGGTCATTACTTCTTCCCAAAGGAGAAGCTGATACTGATAGCTTCACTTTGATCTCTTTTCACAAGCAAAGCTACCAAACCTGATGTGGTTCTAAAAGCATGACTCTTAATTGCAAGAGCTGTGCCTTTAAACGTAATACACAACTAAACATATTTTGTGAGTGAATTTTAAGTTTATCGCGTGATCTGGAAAATAATTTTATCGCATGTCCCACTATCATGACCCCTAATACTACAGATGCAGGTTACAGTTCCAATTATATATAATAGGACTAGTTAAATTTGGAGAAAAAAATGCTGTAGTCCAGCAATCTCACTAATTCCTTAATACTCAAGRCATGGCAAGGCAATTAGATCCAAAAATTTTTGCAAACTAAACTAAAACCCATTTGGAATGATACGAGAATGAGTAAGATATAATAAACAGTCATATGRAGTATGGCCATGACAAAGTAATATTTAGTGGAGATTAAAAATAATTACTTGCAAGTTTCCCTAARTGGTTATGAAGTCATTTTAGTAATTTTCTGCAGTGATTGCACAAAAAAAACAAGCTTGCCATATCTTACCACCGAACACAAGTTACATAACTCTGGAGCAGAAAGACTAAAAAGTACGCACTGTTAGAGGACCTATTTTCCATATACATGAGAAATCAAAGCGTATACGCATATAATGAAAGCTGTAGACAGTTGAAATTTACAGTCTGGTTTGGCTCTTAATTTCCTCYAGATATTTAATTATTGCAATGTTATTTTCTCTGCCTTGCTCTCCATACCAGGGATASGGTACCATGAAAGCAAAATTAAGAAGAACAAAAACATGAATTCCCCTTCTACTCATTTTGTTTGCAGCTAAGCTCACAAAATACAGAAGCTACAGTTGCAACCTGATTTTCAATTATTTATACTTTGCTGCCTTTCTAATTCCACATTTTCCATTCAATTATGGTGATCTCTCCTTCACATGCATATTCAATTTTTAGACAAATACAAACACTTGCCAAAGCACTATGTTACACACATAAGCATTCAGGCCACTGACTGTCATTTTTTTTAATTACTGAAGCCTAACCTATTTTTTTGGTTCACGTCTGAACTTTATTTTGACTAAACACTAAGTTTTCCAACTTACCTCCTTAAAATGTTTTCTTCTGAGCATACAACATCTTCAAATATCTTTTGAATAGAACAACTGTGAGACAAAACATTAGAACAGATATTCAATACAATTTTTTCCAACATACCTTAAAGCAAGACAGGAAGGATCAGTTTTGTAGAGACTTTTTCATGAACGCATATTTTCAATCTTGCCTCTAGATTAATTCCCTGCAGAAGAAGAACACATCACATCTCATAATATGACCCCTTRAACACAGAAACCCAACTGTATACCRCAATGCAACCTGGGAAYATAAASAGAAGATGCATTTTTCTGACCATGCAGAAGCCAAAAATATTTATAAACATCCTGACACTTMCAAAATATTTTTCTCTTTTWAGTGAACAAACTGATCACGTGCTGCCTAGAATGTCAAAGCCAGGCCTTCCCATCCAGCAAGGTCAAGTTTCGAAAGTAGCAGGTTTTTGTACAGGGAACCCAGGTCTCCTCCTTCTCCAATCTATTACAAAACACTGGCCAGYTGACCTTCTTGGGCCTTGTTTACCTATCGGTACAACAGAAATATWCTTATTACAAAACATGCTGATATTCTAACTATTTTAAGTTTTCATCATCTAGCAATCTCATTACTATCCATATAAGTCTCCCTCCTCTCTTAGTAGGAGCAAAAGTGTCAACACCATCTTCCCCAAAGCAAAACAAGGTAGCTCAATACACACTGGAGTCTCTACATATACCACACTAATCCAGAACTAATCACAGTTAGCAAGATTCTACAGATAACACCATTAATAATCCACTGTTGCTACTGCATAAATAAAAAAAAAAAAAAGAAAAAAAAGCACACAGAACAGTAGGCAAGTTGTGTCATAACTTTTGGTAGCATTTCTTAGCACTACTGCAGTTACTTTCTACTATGCACTAGGTTTGCATGTACTGATTGTAATCAAATTGTACTGATACAATGGAATGGTTGTAGCACATGTTTAAAACAAATCTTCTCTTTATGAGGAAAGACAGGTGGGAAATAGGGAGTGTATAGAATGAAAAGGCTTATCTATATCTATATTTTCATAGATTGCATTCAGAAGTCTGACCAAAATTATCCTTTCAATATTTTTCCAGCTTTTACTCTCCCCAATAAAAATAGGGCATAATCAAATCTGTCATCTAAAGATAAATTATTTGAAAAATAATAACTTAAGAAAACAACAGACGCACGAACAACTGATATCACTATAAATGCTCATACTTGAGTTACTACTCTGTTTGCCTTCAAGATAACCGTGCAAAGTCACAATTCATAAAAATGGAAAAAGAACAACAGGAAGACAGTTCCTTTAAGCCTGTAAATCTGAAACCTGTCAGAGACTCGTAGCATAATTTGTGTTGGAAGGAGCTCAAGCAGCCTCYTGGTCCAACTCCCCAAAGCAGGGATAATATCAGGTCATTAGATCAGGTTGCTCAGAGCTTTCTGCAATCACACCACCCAAACCGCTAGACCACTTTCCCCAAAAAAGCTTTTCAGATTCTTGGTCTGGCCTATAAGATATGTAATACAGATACAGATATGAATGATCATGAGGACAGGCACTTCCCTTGGTAGTGATAAATGCAATATCACTTCAAAATAATGCCTTGGAATTACACCACCTGTGYAAGCACATACTACAGCTGAGTTCTTAATGTGCATGATGACTTGGGGAGGAAAAAGTTACATTCCTCACCCTAGACAACCAATAGGCTTATTTGTTCATTGGATCTGGATCTCAGGTAAAAGCTTCATGTTACAATATTTTCTGTCTTATAGTTTTGCTGTTCTAAAGATTCAACTTTCCATTAAATCCTAGAGATAGTCACATTCCATGCAACTCATAAGACTTTAGGGTTTCAACATCAGCAGCAGATACTCAATATACGAGGGAAGCACATTAACATTAATAGGGATTACRTATGTGCATCAAGGGAAGAATAGCCACTAGGTTATGAAATGACTCAATAATGATTCAAAGGTATAGGAAGAAGGCAGCAGAAAGACTATAATTCTAGAGAATTCTAAAAGATTATCCAAAATTTCCCTGCTTAGAGGGATCTTTAGCTTCTTCTAAGCACCTACAGGCGTAGAGAAGAAAGTCAGACAAATTTTAAATTCTCAAACTCCCAACCCAGGCTCCCCCTRCCCCCGGAGTATTTACAAAGGTTCAAGTCCTGTGAGACCTGCATACATGCCTTGCCACAGGAGAACCACTCAACAAGACGTCATAGATGCTTTCATGCAATGAAATAGGCAAAGTCACAAAGCCCTTAAAAATAATTTCAGCAAGCCTGAATTTATCATTTTTCTGTGACCGTGCAGTTGGATCAAAAGGTCATCAGCCCTTCTGTTCTACTCACTGCTATGTAGAGGAGCACTATAGACATGCAAAGTTTCTATAGCAACACTTTCTTAATTCACTCTATGCAAAGCATCAATTAGTTTTTTTATTAGAGCTAATTAAAAAAATCTGTACACTAATTGACAACCTCTCTACTCAGAATTTAAGCTTATACAAAAGAAAATTGCAGGGAAATTTTCAGGGGTAATAGTTTACTTCATATTCTTCCTTCATAACAGGACGGTAAATTGCCCTTGATAGAGGCGGCACACTTAACTTCAATTTAAATTGTTTAGACAAACATGCAGCCCACCCTGGTAGGCCTTAAATATCAGTAGAGACTAGAGATTACAGGTTTCAGAAAGGCAAAAGAAATGTAATCAAACAACTTATTTCTGCATCACAGGACGCTGGGCACAGGCCTATGCACCTGGAGATCATGCGACAGGCAGCCAGCAAAATGTTTTTCTCCATGAGAATAAGTGTGTTGAGCTGAGGCAGAGAGATGGCAAAAACAGCAATAAGAGTCAAATTCAGTAGGGCAGCAGAGATGTCTTCATTCAGATCTTAATAATTACTGATGATTTTCTCATATATCTTCTACATGACAGCTTCTTTAGATGCCGCTTCAAGTAGCGAACATCAAGCTAGATAACAAATCAGTGAGCATAATGCAAAAGGAAACAGATCGTGATACAGATTATCAGAAGTAACCTACAGCAAAAGCTGCACGTCTTTCTCAGAAAAATATTCTGCAGGGAGTTTGGAAAGAAAAAAAAAGAAAAAAAAACCTTCCCCTTAGAATTTTCACACAAGATATTGGGAGTCACCTTCAGTTCTAGCACCGCAGGGAAGAGGACAAGGTGTTCCCACCTTAGGGACAGACAGCTACGCATCACCTTGGAGGTGCCGACGGTGGTGCGGCCCGGAGAGGCCATCTGCTGCAGGGCAGTCACACAGGGTCTGGAGCACATCACTTACCGCTTTGTCCACCAACGCAGGGATACCAGAGAGCTCAGGGACTAGGGTAAGTGACACAGGTACTGGTTTTTACTCCCAAGTCTTTAGAAATGTGAACCCCAAGCATAACCCCTCCTCTCCAGAAGGGCAAGCACGCTGCTCGAGTCCAAGCACGGCTCTGCCTCCTGCGGAAGCGGCTCGCCTCCGTCCCGCATACCACCCAAGTGCGTTCCAGGTAGAAGCCAACTGGGTCTTCTGTACTCCAGGCAAAGGCTCTGAAAGCTTTCTCCTCTGATGAGCCCCACTACCAACACTTCACCAAAATACGTGGCAGTTCACACGCCTCTTCAGCCTAAGTATCTGCTTTTTCTGTCCTTGAAGGAAGACTGTAACCCACATCCCAGCACAAACCCGTCAGCCATGGTAACATAACAGTGAGCRCTAGAGAGTGCCAGAGCAAACAAACTTACTTTTTCTTATTTTAGCTTTCTGTGTTGGCACACCACCATCTCCTACTCGAGCGAGCGGGACTGCGCCGTCGCTAGCGCTCCCACGCACCCAGGGTACCGCAGGGCAAAGAGCAGGGCACAGCCTAGAGGCAGCCGGTAACGGCAGGGCTGCATAGGCAGATGCAACATACTACTCCAGCCCCGATCACCTCCAGCTGAATTTATCCTTAATTTATCCAGGTTCCACCCCAGGAAGTCTTTATTCTGAGTATCTGAAATGATCCACCTGGTGACAGCAATTTTTCATATAGAGCATCGCCGCAGATCTTTCTTCCTCTCTCCTCAGATGTGCTCTTTGCCCAGCTGGCTGAACAAGCATGTTCATTTGGTTAGGCAGGTGTTGTGCGACATGAAAATCCTAGCGGGAGTAAAACAACAGATATCATCTCTGGCAGTTTCATCTCTGCCAAGAAAACACCCTCAATGGTCTAAAATGTGAATCTAAGCCAGCTGTGCAGCTATCCCAAACTCTTCGTGAAAGCTGACAGGTCACAAATCAACACGATCCAGTATAAGCTTCTGCTTCATTCCTCCTGTTACCATCRTTACTGTTCAAAATATCTTCACTAAAAGCGCACATTTGGTTGCAGGTAAGAAATACAGAGCTACAGTCTACTTCAAGATTTCACAAGCAAAATTTTTTCCTTTGATTGACTTTTGTTTGGCAGGAGGGTTAACTGCAATTAAATTGTCTTTGTCTAAGTAAAAGAAACGCTCAAAATATTTTTTATTTCAAAGAAAATGGGATAGCTTTGCTGTTTATCTAAATTACTCACCTACTGTTACAACCCAATCTACTTTTATTTTAATGTTAGAACAGTCCAGCATTATTACTAGCATGATTTTCAATAGTTTTGAAACATCCTGACTCCTTTCATTTACTTCTCTGATTTTAAACAAAACATGAGCATGATTGCAGTAAATTTTGATAACTACCATGGATTTCTCTCACTCTCACTGAAGAAAAGCCATTTCCAAAAGCAGCTTTCAAATTTCTACACAGTTCTTTACAGGCAATAATCTGCACAGCCTGGTCGACAGAATGAAAAAGCTAAAGAAAAATCACAGTTCTTCCACAATATTGTTTAACATCCGTAAAGAGTTGGTGCTCTCAATTCAAAGTTTGCACACAGAACCTGAAAGCAAAATGCCTATACAGATTCTTCATTCAGAAGAAAAATRCTACCAACTTCATGAACCAGCAGAGGTCAATAATCTGAAATTACTACCCCCCAAAGCTAAAACACYTTCATTTTTATCACGATGTTAGATTTTATTAAAATGTTATCTTCATGATGCTATTCAAAGTACTACGTATTTTACTTGTTTGGATTCTTAAAGATGTGTGGCAAAAYCTGACTTGCAATCAAATCAAGGAATTGAAAGATTCTCGTTCCCTCATGCCAAGTCTATGTAGACAGCAGATGGATATCAACTTTCATCATCTTAATTGTTATTACTTTATTTACTCAAAGCCTAAAAGTTGAACCTATCCCTGTAGGTTAAATACTTTATGAGACTTCAATTCTGGATTCACAATTGCTATATCTATAAGCTCTTAAATCAGAAACCCTGAGCAAATACAAACAAGAGAACATTACGATCGCTATCAAGTTCACAGACCACTGCATGACAGAAAATACTGCATCTTTTCCATTTTCATGAGGTCTCAAAAAGCCTCATGCTTTTCATCAGGCAAAAGAGGAAAAAAAAAAAAAAAAAAAACACCCTCGTCTTGCCACTGAAAGCAACCAGTCCATACCAACAGTTGATTACCTCAGTTTTCCCACTTCATTGTTTCAAACTTAAGTTCTAAAGATGCAACAGGTCAACTCTAGAAAAGAAGCAAGTGTCTCCAAAGATCCTTCCATCTCCTGGTCARTAAGATTTGGCCAATTCAAAACAAATCAGAAGTTGAAGAAGCTACAATGAAAAGTCTCTGTGAAGGATTAACACACTAAGCCCTTTACAACAACCCAACCCTAAAAAAATTGCTAAGTTTTTTTTTTTAAATCTAAGTCTTCCAGAAAACATCCAGTCATAGTACTTGTTAYGTTACTGGTAGAGCAGTATATTTATTACATGTAGGAGAAAAATCAATACATGAAATCAAGCAGTGCAATTCAAATCCCAGCAGCACGTGCAATTTGATAAATACACTGTTCTGGCTACTGCCAGGTTGCTGTCAGGAATCAACAAGCAATTTCAATTCTGCTGCCAATGTGTGCAGCACTGTCTGCTTCACTCTGCATCTTTGGTCCTCAAARGGCTGTAAAAATAAGGAAGAGCCAGTATAAGTCAGTAAATGGAGAGGAAAAAGTGACCCTGCATTGCTGATCTGTTTTGTCTTTGAGATAAAAACTCCAGCAATCTGCCTTCTAATATTTAGAGAAAAATAACTAAAAATATCTACTATTTATATCAAAGGACAAAGACTGCTGCTGTGAATGGACAGTAAAAGACCAAAGAAACTGTTTTTGTTACAGAAGCCTCTAATATCAAAAGGTAGAATAATGTGTTTTTGGGGGGTGGGAGAGGCTGTTATCTACCTTTTCTACTCCTAATAGAATTCCCTAGGGTCTCTTTCTCACCATTTTCAAAAGGCCAGGCACCATCTCCAAGTACCTCTTGTCAATGTTAAAGCCATGGCCAAGTCTTTGATACTGAGATAAAAGGAACATTTGCTGGTTTGGAGCACACCACAAACTGAGAATAAGGCCTGTTTCTGTATTTCAAAGCAGCTAGTGCAGCAGTAGGGGTAGGGTGTGTAAGGCTAATAAGATGACCATGGTAAGGACAAGGCTCTGAAGGAAAAACAGAAAGTAACCAGTAATGATGCACTCAGTGATATGATCCTTTTCAAACCTGATCCCAAATCTACTGAAGTTTGCAGCACTTCCTTTAATTTCAACAGGCTTTGTAATAGGTCCTTTATGACCCCCAAAATTACATCAAGAGCATTATATCAGTTTATCAGGTTTAGTGGGCATGCACACCTTGTTTTTATCTTCAAGCTATGCTCCACTGAGAAAAAGGAAGGCTTGTACACTCAGAATCTTCAAATGCAAGAAATAAAGCAAATGAGACAAAAGGTAGATTCCTCAGTGATAAAGCAAAGATAACAGACTCATCTTCAAATTAGTTTGTGTTTTCTCCTTTAGCAAAAAGAGAGTCAGATTATATTTTAACCTGGATGTATCAAGATTCATTCTGATTGTGAAAAGCAGGTATGTGTCCCTACACTTAAACAGATAAAAATCATAAAAATAGCAAAAAGTCAATTTCCAGACTTTACAGCTATTGCCATCTAATAATTCGCTGTATTTTGCAACTTGTACGTTATAGACCTCACCAATACRGGGTTTATTACAGCACAACTATAGATAATTGTCCATGATCATTTTTATTAAATTAATTTTATCAGCAGAGTTCATGAATTCGTAATTAAAAAGAAAATCACTTCCAACTGAAACTTACCATTCTCGGTCTTAAGGTTGTTTTTAAGTTAGTTTTTAAGTTTGCCCCAGCAAAGAGAGYGCCAGATTTTAAAAGCAAAAGTAATTCTTGGCTCTTTTGCAAAGGCTGATCCCGTTTTGTGCGTGCTCATCACCAGAAAATCTTCAGTCTCATTCCTTGAGCTCTGACCACCACGGAAGCACATAGAGCTTGGGATCTCCAGCCCCAGAGGCTCTGTGGGCATGGACGACCTCAACATTTGGTGAGTCCAAAGCTCCTCCTGTGCCCAGGAACAGATGATTCAGCATCAGTGCTGGCACCTAAACAGCATAGAGCCAGTTTGGGTATATATTTTACATAGCAGAACGGTTTGTGGTGTAGAGATCTACAAAGTCATAATCAAAGAGCTCGTTCAGGTATGTTACGCGTACTGCCATAACTCAGAGCCGTGCGCTAATGAAACCAGTCTGAATTATGTTAGGTATTTCTGCTCCGTCCTAAATTGTGCTATCTAGTTTAATCTTTTTGGAAACACCAACATTCTAAGTTTTCATAGAGGGATAAGGAGGCRGATAAGGAAAGATTCCATGTCTCCCTTCTCCCCCCCCCCTTAAGTAAATTTACTTTCACCATAAGKTGCGAGATGTCTGAACAGCTGCCTTTGTAGAGGTATTTCTCATTCAATGAAAAACCTCATCCTAAAACTCCACTTTTAAAACTAGGATACAAAAGACTTGCCTGCAAGACTGACCATACACAAAGTATGTCTCCTACATGCCAAACAACTCCTTATCTCCCACTACACTCATCATCGCCCCCAAAACCTGCTATTTAGTTTACACAGCTAAAGAAGAGTTGCCTTTCTCTCCTCACCAGTTTCTCACCAGACTATATCTTTAATGAAGTCACAGGCAATATGCCAGACCTCCTGGAGCTCAAAACAAACAAAAACCCAACCACCCCCAAACCCACGCACTCACTTAAAATGGGTTAGAGCCATACAACACCTAACACCAGGTACCTGCCTCTAGCTGTGCCATTTACAGACCTGCCCAGTGAACAGTGAGGGGTTGGAGACCCAGAGTGGGATCTTCAGCTGCTGACAGTGAAAAAGACAAGGGGGCTAAAACACAACTCAAACGCAACTAAAACGCAAGAACTGCAGACCCATAATCTCCTGAATGGACACTCAGACTCAGGCCTTAACACAGGATACTTTGTGWGACTGCAAAACCCTGCAGTAACACTCCTGGTACCAGGTACAAAATGTCCCTCTGAAGAGGCACCTTCATTCAGAGGGTCACCTCCTTGATACGTAAGACCACCAGCACTCAGCAGCCCAGATTCAACAGGGCAGGAAGAGCAATTCCCACTCAGTCCTGTCCAGAGTTTTCTGGGTTGGACATACCTTGAACATGGGACCTGTCTCTCAAATCTGCTTAAATTCAGATTTTCCTTTCCTCAGACACTCTGGACTATTCAAACTCTGGTCCAGTGCTACAGTGTGGCATCCTTTTAAAGAAGCTCACAAACAAGAAATTCCTCAAGACAACTGCAGCACAAGGAGATCCACCTGGTGAGCAATAGCGCTAGCAAAGGGAAAAAGAGAAGCCGATTCATTCTGAATAGCTCAGCCRCAATGAATTTTGCTGACCTAACACTAGTCAACAGATTTATTATGATAAATATAAACAAAATGTTAACAGCTTTGCTCAAATCATCCAAAATACTSTGTAATCCTTCTACTTCCTGAACAAATTAAAATGCATTTCTGCCCTGATGGCCATTTATCCAAGTTCTTCCAGAAACAACACAGAAGAGCAGGACTGTCCCTCGTCTGAGCCAAAAAAGATGGGATACTCAGACRATTCAAACAGCTCTAGCTCATATTGGTACTGCTAGAAGTTTGCTATCCATGTTGTTGCTTTATTTTTCCCTAGTGCAATTAATTTCAAGTGTTCACAATAATCAAAATCAATACAYCAAATCATATAACTAAGAATTGCTTTTTGCACAGAGAGTACTTACGTACAACACAGGTATCACAATTTCACAAATTTCTATTAGCCTACACTATCAATTAAATACTCAAAGTCAAAGGATAAAACACCTATTTTACAAGAGTGATTATGAATTGCTGCAGTCCAAGAGACAAATACTGCACATGGTTTCAAATAGCTATCGCTAATTCTGAATTCTCTTCTTTGCTTGGTTTCTAATTAAAGCTGCTGCATTATTTCACWGTGTTTGTAGTTAGCTACTGACACATTCAACTATGTCACTAGCAGGTATCAGTAAAAAAAAAGTCAAATAGATTTAAGAGCACATGCTATTAAAATCAGCATTCCAGTAGGTGAGACAGAGGTGACATTATAACAGCAGTCTTGCCTGGTTTGGCATCCAAAACAGAAATCTCATCATGAAGCACTTCACAAGAGAGACTGGCAAGGAAAAGTGAAGAATAACCATTATAGAACATACTACTTGGCTAACAAGGTGAAAGTAACATTCTTGTTCATGCTTAAAGAAAAATAATCTAGGACACAAACCAAACTCATTCTGTAAGATTTTTAATAAAGGGAGGATGCATCTTGACTTGTTAGAAGACCGTGGAATAGCGACTTATTGCAAACACAGAGCCTAGTTCTCTCCTGTTACACCAGGAGTCATCCCCGTGGAAAAAAAAGACTACCCTGGTATTTGTAGAATCAGGACGAAGACACAACCACTGGCAGCACCGTGATGTACAGCTCCTGCTGAAAATACATTTATGAGCAGATCTGGAAAGCTCTGATTGCCTATTATGCACTTACTAAGGAACAGATCAATACAGAATTCACCAGGGGCTGCTAATATTCACCGCATATGTGATTTAAACTTCTGCAGCCATATTAAACAAGGCACAGTGAAAACAAATGAAAGCTTTTTTCCTAGTTATTTTGAATACATCACCTTTCAGCCTTCGCCTGCTTCTGCTTCGACTCATCACTTCTCAAAAACTAGTAAATATACGTGAACGGAGTCGTGTGCCAGTGTGGCACGTTGCCCCATTAACCCCCATTCCTCTCTGCTATAACGTCTAACAAACAGTCGGCCACTGGAAAGCAGCTGCCTACTACATTAACCGCAACTGTCTCGCTGCTAACCTGTGCCTCTCCTTAGAGTTACAGCCACTAGCATCAAATTTCATTTTAAGCTCTCTCAGGTAGAGATGAGGTTGGGTAATTGAGCTATACACATACCCCAACCAAAGGTCCCAGTCCCCAGCTGGAGGCTCTACACTTTTAAAAAGCAAAGAGTAAAGAATTATTTCTAAATGTTCATCAACTGAGGAATTTAAGATTAAAGATCAGAGAACAGAATCTGTTCTTTTTTGAAAGTGAGAAAATAATACGAGGAACTCCAGATGCTCAATAATTTCTTCACAAGACAGGAATGCTGTTAAGAAATCCCCTCCCACACCAATAGTGTGTTCTCTTGAAAGTATAAAAATTAAGTTAGTATTTGAAAAGCATAAAACGTCAAATGTAACCAGCACTATACTCCAAGCTTCACACTAGTTTGCTAGAGAAATCGAGGATTGTGTTGCTTAAAGCAAGCAAGAAATTAACTTAAAATAATCATACATAGCATCACGTGCAGGACAAACTGTTGTCAAACTGACAAAAGTGGCTGCAAGAATTGTTATTCTCGAATTTTTTTTTCATGCACAGAAAAACCCTGCCAATAAATATACAAAAATCAGAAGACATCCCAAAACTGGACTATTCTGCATACRACTGAAGCAACTAAATGTTTGAAAGTCATCCACTCAGAGGAAAAAAGGTGTCTCCAGCTTTGGTGACTGGCTATATCAGAAATAGCCGTCATTTTATTCACTGGGRAAGGAGGATACTTGACTGTTTCCATTTTCTTCTGGAGGGTAAAGGATAACTCACAGAGAAAAGAAAACATCACTTGTTTGAAATAGATTCTCAAACTATTTTMAATTGCAACTCCAATACAGCTCCCACGATTCTCTTTCTGCCCAAAGTTAGACGATCCCTAGTATTAATCCATATATTAACTATTTTTCAGCCTGCCTAGAAAACTGCACAAAAACAAAAAATACATTAATATTGCAAAGTCAAGCACTGAACAGCTTAAAACACATGGAGATATTTGTTATGATTATTTAATCCATGTGTCATTGTGAGTCCTAAATGGACACCACTGAGGATAAAAAGGAAGCTGCTGCTGCCTCGCTCCAGATTTATCTTGTTAGTAGAGTCTAGTATGAAAGGAGAAAGTCTGATCCAACAAGAAGCTAGATGAACGCTTGAAGAGATTACACTGAACCAAGAAAAGCAAAAGTATAGCATCTTATATTTAAAACATGCTTATACTACAGAAAGCTGAATCAATATCATAGATGGATAAAGTACTTCTGACCTGAGTAGGTGATATTTGAAACTTCAAATAAAATACTATTGTGTTTCAAAACACTTTTTGAAGTATTGGAGGAGGAAGAGAAATGTGGCAGAGGACAGCAGGAAAGGGACAACTTGGAAGGAGCTGAAATACACTACCGGAGAGACTCAATGACTTCCCAGCACAGAAACCCATCCCATGGCAACAGCTTCCATCTGAAAACAAATATGCTATAGGTTTAATCAGAGTCTTCRTAAGAAATCTACATACAATAACATGCCATAACACCTTATCACCATCATGTGTTGGCATACAGAAGTAYAGCAACATAGCATCAATTTAAAATACTAGATTCTTACTTGACACAATTTCACACAAAATTACACGGTAAACAGTATAATTTATTATCTATCTTCTACAGGGTGAAACTGCTGATGCTATTTACACTGCAACTTCTGTCCCTTAAGTATTGCTCAATTTCTGCAAAAAATACTTATATTAAACTTCTAGCACAGGTTTCTGCTCRGGGTCTTATTAAGCTCTTATGAGGAGCTTAGTGAAACATGTAACATGCCCAAACTTTTAAACTTGCTCTCTCTTTAAACATTAAGTAAAGACTGAAGAAAATTCAAAGACACGGTTGCACTTTTCAATACTCATTAATGAAAACATAACTGCAATTAAGTGATAGATTTTTTAAAAAAAAGCCTAAAATGCATGCAAACATTTCTTTTTAAGAAGTGTTATTGATCTCCCCAACTAAATTAAGGTTCAGCAAAGGAAAGGTGTTACTCCAGCATGCTCTTATCCCATCCATCTCCTACTATCCTACTCAGCACCYACCTTCTCTGCTAAATGAGATTATTCTACTATATCCCTCACCTGCTGAATAATTGATTGTTTGACATTAAATGTGCATGCACAGTACACATTAAGTCATCCCTACAGCTACAGAAATGTGATCTTTGAATCACCAAGAAGCCAAGACTTCCACAAAAGTCAATGGCAGTTTGGTCCACACAAAGCCTGCTGTGTGTTTGCTGTTGATTCTCAAATTTCTCAATTTTGAGAAAAAATTTCTGAAATTCTCTAGGACTTTACTTCCATTCAAGCTAAMCCAAAATATCTAAGAACTTACTGGATTGAAGTCACCTGTTTGAACATAACCAAAAGTTTCTATTGACACTTTGTTGCATCCTCACCTCCAGGTGATCACATATAAATTGTTCTGTAGGTGAGAATCCAAGGAGAAACCTCAGCTACAATAGCAGAAACATTTACAGGATTACAAATATCATAGCTATTAAGTTATACTTCCTGGATGCTAGACAAGTCATGAACTTTTTTGACTTTTTCAAGAGGAGGTAATTGGAAAAAAACAAAGTATTTGCTTTTTAGGCCTCCTAAAAGTTTATGTGTATAACTGATAGCATATTGTAATGCTGAACAGAAGTAATACAGGCACAAATACTGCCTCACATACTTGGAGCAAGCTGGACGTTGTTTAGAGCAAGCAAGCTTTTAYGGTCAGCACCGAGGAGGAACGAGAAGGGCATCTCCAGGGGACCCTGCAGGGCACCTTGAAGCACCCACATCCCAGGGCACAGGCAAAGCCTGCTTTTCTCTACTGATTATTCCTCAACTCCAGAGCAACAATCCTTCTGAGATTCAGTCTCAATTAATCAGGATCTTAGCTGTAAGAACAAGCACAAATCACTCAGTAAAGAAACTTCAGGACAAAACCTCCCAGTCGGATACTAACAGAAAAGTCACGTGTTGCTCAAGTACTGTATCTCTCTCGGGTATCTCAAGGTGATACTCAGTTCAGAGCATCACTCTGAAACAGGACAACAGATATGGTATGTGTGGTACCTATCATAGCACAGTATCACATTGAAAACCTTGCCTAAATATTTGCTATGATGAAAGAACACAGCATTTACAATTTGTACTGCCTTTATCAGAAAAAATGATGGTTTAAAATACAATTTGCCAAAATTTAGAACTGGTGGAGGATTCAATAAAATGGCTTACCACAAGAGAGCATACTTGCATACCTAAACTGCTCAAGACTTAGGTAATGTCAGCAAAGGATTTTGTTTGTTTGCTTTGAAGATGTGGCTGACCTGCATATCACCATYTGAAATAAAGACTTTATCAAAGTGAAAAGTCCAATTAGCATCAGTCCTCCTTGGACATACAGACTAACTTCTCCCATGGCAGCTCAGCGAAAACCCAAAGGTGCCTCCACTCTCCAGAACTGTGAAACGAATAAACAGTTTTGTTTAATTTGAAACAGAATTAAAATCTGGCTTACCTCTGAGTAACAGTGCAATGCACACTTTTCTCTACAGCACTTGTGGAAAAGTCCACGTATTAAAGTTAATGTACACAAAAGTACACTGAAAAGGTTTGCATTTATAAGTAGAGGAGGGAGGGTGAAGTTCATATTTACCAAACTGGGAAACATGCTGCAAAAATCTCTCTTATGTATTGAAAATGTTTCCATAACATCCTTTCAGGCATCTTCATTAGCTGAATTAAGAATGGTATCTAAAATGTGCATCTTATTAAAAAAAAAAAAAAGTCATGATGAAAAAGTGCCAGATCACCCTCTGTTAATTAGTTCTGTAATTTATTGTAGTCTTCCTGCTGCTGCCAAATGGACCATCCACAGTAAATATATAYAYACACACACACACACACACACAYATATTGGGAAGAAAATTCAGCATCTTACAGGGGAGTTTCATCACTGAAAGGAAAATGTCTTTTCAATTACAATGCAATTACTACTGCTGCGTTTCAGTTACAGTGCTATTACTATATAAAACAGTAGCTGCATCAAATACTCCAAATTAGTTCAAGCAGCTACATTTTTGATGCATATGTAACTGCTTAAAAACAGAGAAAAGAAAGAAAAACACCTTTACATAAAATCAAAATCCACAAATATTTTTTTCTTAAAGAGGAGAAAAAGGCAAGCAAAAAAACCTGTAAAAAACTAGATATCCTCTCTTTATACAACAGGAAAGTACCCAAACGCTACAGGTATACAAGAATGAAGAGGACAGAAAACGTGTTAGGAGCCCGCTCTGTATCTTTCAGTTGGACAAACAGACTTCTAGTTGAGTAAGCAGTAGTGATAATACTTATCTCTACAGGTTAGACCCAGCTCCTGCAGCCCTTAGATCYTGTGCAAGTACAAAATCACACGTTGCTAATCCTGCCCAATAGGAAAGTAACATTTCARAATTTGTCCCTAAACACTATTCTCCGTGAATATTCCCAATATTTTAATATTTGAGTTATGCCCATTAGGAAGGATTCAGGTAAGTAACCAGAAAACCGAGTTTAGGAATA
>NW_028186934.1:169914-242147 GCF_003343005.1 Rhea americana
TCTGTGACAAACCTTCAAGAAAAAACCTCAAGGGCCTATGCAAAACAGACTATAAGACATATGAGAGAGCAAGAGTCCAAGAGACATCAAATCCTTTGCTCTACAACAACCAACCTGCCAACCTGGATCTCCTGTTCACCAAAACATTTTAAGGACAGTGCTCATTCCAGGTCCCTCCCAAAGAATTTATGCCAATGTTTCCTCAAAGGTCTTGAGTCTAATTAAAACACAAAAAGCTCATCACTAAACCCAGAAAACGTTCACTAAACACTTTTGACCAGCTCTATAACACACAGAGCTTCTATAGTTGCACAGTGTCAGTTTGGCATTTATTTGAACAACGTAAGTATTTAATAGGTTACTTCATTTTTAATTACCATAAATGTCAAGAGCTTCCTGTAGGAACAGAAGAGCTCCCCAAATGCTTCAGTGATTTTTGAGCTTAATCTGAAGTGGTTAACTTTAGGATTTTGTATTGAAAGCAACCCTATAACATTTCAAAAAACTAACCATCTTCGTATCTACACATTTTCACCCTAAAAACTATCCAAGGACACTCACTGAACATYACAGCTCTTCTTGCACTTGACATTTATTAGTCATGATTTTAAAACAAGGAGTATTTAATTGCAAATAACWGATTCCTACTTTTGATAACACTCAAGGAATTTGTAAAGCACAAAAAAAAAATCTTGGASTCTCCCCTTTAACTGTGTTGCGCACATTTTTTCTTTTGATAATTCTAAGAAAATAGGCTTATTATTAAAGTCTAATTTAAGACTTAACGAAGCATGAAAGGTTACGGTGATGAAAAAGAAACTGGAACAACAACAGTAAAAACAGCCATAGACTATGATGATCCAAGAAAAATTTTCTGGACAATTAGATTTGATTATGTTAAAGAATGACAAACTACAGGAATAATTAGAAATTACATACAGTATTAGCAAGTGACTAAATGCTGTTGCTGGTTAACTGCATTTTATGCTTCCTGAAGACTGCCATTTCCTTCCACCACATGTGTTTTAAACAAGAATCAGATTAGATTTAATAGTCAGAATTGTAGTTTTTTCCTCTTAACTTAGTTGTGACCAAATTGTTTCCTGAGTATTATCTTCCTGCTGACTTTACTATTACTGCATACTGTACTAATATCAGGATATTACAGAAATCTTGTTCACATATAACATTAAGATGCAAAAAATTGTGCTATAAAATGTGTAAGAAAGCATGACGACTGATCACGCACATCCTTTGATAACCTACATAAATTTTTTATAATACATGTTTGTGTGTGCACACACACACTTATATTTTCATTCCCCTACGGAATACAGTTAGTCCACAGATATTCACCCCCAACTTGAATTCAACAACCAAGATTTCACGTGCCAGTTTAGCGAACCCAAACAGCAGCCAGGCAAAACTGTTCTGACAGTTCCAAGTGGCTGAAGGCCCAGTTGTTTTTGCTTTTTAAAATAATCTAAATCAAGACAAAAAAAMCCTTCAAATCCACAAGACCACTCACATTACAAGAAGTCCTTTGCACAGGCGTTTGGCACTGCGAGGCTTATTCGCAATGGCTCAGCTGAACACAGTGGCAGGGAGTCTGTCTTGACATGAAATTAAAAACAGTCAGCCTTAACACTTCATAAGMCTCTTGGTATTCATAATGGTTTTGTAATGTCATAGCAGTGAACACTTGAAAAAAATAGGGAGACAAAGTGATACTTCATACAAATATTCACAGACAGTTTTGTTAGTACCACAAAAAAATAAATGRATAGAAACCCGGTTGCTAGCACCACAAGCACATCCAAATGACTTTTCTGCTTTAAATCACTACCCCCATTTCTCCATGTCTCCCTGAAAACAGGGGACAGGATAAGGGAGAATTTGCAAAAGGCACAAACAYGAGTTAGCAGCTTAAAAGACTTTCCACCTTTTAAAGTTCTCCTCCAGGCGATGCGATACTCATGCAAAAAAAATTCTCTAATTCGTATGCAGCTTTTCAGACAATTATTTACTAGGAAGCATTAATTCACAGGCAATCCTCTAGTACCATTTCTACTGGCACATTACTTGATACAAGTAGCATACACCTCTCTGCATCGCTCCATCTGATTACAGATCGCACGCTACAGTAGTTCGAGTAGCCAGCAAGTCACACGCGAAGACGTCTAACAGAAAGGCCGGTTCCAGGCACTACTCACGTACCCAGGCGCGACAGCGAGGGCCCGCACGGGACACGCCGCGTTCGCCGACRGCCGTGTCCCGAGGTCAGCTCGGGCTCTGCCGCGCTCCCGGTTAACGACCGACCCCTCCCCGATCCGCTCCAATTTGCATCCAGAGGAAATAGTTCRTGCGGCAGAGGGAAGAGAAAGCTCGTATCAGCCTCTCAGTTTGAGTTTAAACTCCTTAAGGAGTTAAAGCAGACGGCACGAGTGCAGTCATCGCGCAAGGAACCCGCTCAAGAGGTTCGCCCATAACGCGGCCAGGAAAAGATGGCGTGTCCACTATGCTGCAACTCTGACCCGGGGTAACCAAACTACGRCCCACTTACGGAGCCTAGGGCAAAAACCGATCTTTTTAAAACAAGTAGGTATAGCCAGACTCTTCCACAGGACCTTTGTGCAACATATGATCCCTCAAACCTTGAAACAGATGCAGTAGTAGCAAGTCAAATTTACCATAACCCCTTTTATGGCTCTTAACTTTAGACAAGCAAATTCCTCCCTAACTCAGGGCTCGGTTCATCCACACAGTGCTCAGAGGCAAGAGGATTAATCAGACGGTGACACAGATGCATTACAGTTGGTGTTTGTTTAAAGCAAGCTCTCCGAGCTTCTCCTTTCTTACCTTATGGTCTTGTCTTAAATTGTACGCTCATCTATAAAACGGCTGCATATTCATTAATCTGCTGTCCTGTGAGTCATTATTTTGGACAAGACTAAAATAAATAGTAGAAAGGAGCAGATTTTGTTTGCAGACATACTTCTACTTCCAGCCATGCCCCGTTTTAATTTTCAAAGTAATATCTAAAAAGGGTAACACGCATGCATTCAATCTAAAATATGGCTAAATACTACAGCTAAACTGTTTTTCCATGTCAGTACAAAGATAAACACAGCAAATACTGTCACTTATTAAACAATAGCTGTTTGCAATGATGTAGAAGTGCTAGACACCTAAAACACTGCAGTTTTCCACCAGCTCCATTAAACATGAGATAACCAATATTACTGCTTTTGCTAAGTATGAGCTTCTTTCTGCTTTCAAGAGAAGTCTTCTACATCGGTCAATCAGTACACCAGTAAATTAGGACCTTGGTCCCATTTCCAAGTACACTGCACACTACCCCACAGAGAGGACAGCAGCTGTCTTCTAGACCAAAACTTTCCTCTTTCGCTTCTGATAAGCCTTTCGATTTTATCCTTTATATTACATACCCTCATATTCATTAACGTCTGCCAAATGAATGACCAGCGTTTGAGCTCGTAATCCCCTGACAAAATCCGTATCTGAGAGCACGGTTGTTGCCAGAGGTCTGGTCTACACACTCTGGGACATACTGGACCTAAGACCTCCTCTTCGCAGCAGAGATCCGTGCGGACACCTTCCCTCTGCTGCTCTTCCCTCAGCTGGCTGCAAGCTCTGTCGCAACTACTTTGCTCACCTCTGTTCATAAGCACTACTCCTACCCAAGAGGGAGCAGAATACATACATATATATATATATATATACACACACACACACACACACAAATGATTAATATATAACATAATAATTATATATTATGAATTATAATACTATGCTGTAAAAGGAACAAACAAAATTTCCCAGGAACCACTGGATACCATGCTTTAAATGACAAAATTCAAAACAAACTCAACCAAAAAAACCCCCCAACTAATCCTGTCCCAATTCTAGAGGAAGTGATTCAATTTTGCAGGGGATGCATCTGTAACAGCTGCTCAGAAAGCTCAACTGGGAAGATGAAAAGCAAATTATCAACAGCCAAGAACTGATTTAGGTCTGCTTTAATGGAAGATTCCATTTAATCACCAGTAAAACCTGGTTTATGCCTAACAGCTTGTCAACCGGTTTTGACCAGGGTAGCCTTATTCTGTAAATCAGACTATTTAACTACCACATATCTCAAGTTTCTAATTTTGAATATTAGCTCTGCTGCACCACAGCGCTACTGCTTTATATAAACATTGCTCAAATTTTAAAAATTAGTTATTAAAACTACATGCTAACAGCATCATTCTGAATCTGTAACGGCTAACAAATATAATTCTGATTTTAAAAATTGCCTCTTAGAAATAATGTCATATATCTGGTTGGTTAAATATTTAATAATTATTTAAATTCCAGACTTTCTAGTGATGGAAATATTGAATTTAGTCAAGTAAAAAATGGTTTTAAACTCAAGCACTGGAAATGCACATTTTTTGCACTTCATTTCATTTTATAGTCTCCAAGAACTATTACAATTTTTAATAAACTTGTATCTGGGATTTGAAGCCAAACACTTATGCTCAAAAGGCACAAATTTATTAACTAAAAGACACCCAAAGTGGTAATAAAATGTATTCCCCAGTGGTATATTGTAAATGGGCTGTAAAAATTACACTTTATTAATCCAGCTGCAATTAAAAAATAACAGCTGTCCCATTTGCATTGCAATGCCCCACTTCGATGGAGACGACAAATGCTGTTCATTATTCACTATATATTGCTGATTGGCAAACATTTTTCTTAGTCCAGTAGTGATCTCTCTTGAGCATAACCGCTCCTCTTCGACTGCAAACTGAGTTCTCCAGGTATCACGGGGTTTGCAACTGCTAAGAGTCATCCCCCCCCCCCACTAAGGTGTTTCACATTTCAAAGAGAATGATAAATTTCTGCTGAAGCCAACAATAACAAGCAATACACACTTATATAGAGAAGTATCTGGCTAACAAGTTTTTTGTTTGTTTGTTTGTTTTTTGTGATATTTACAGTTTCTTATTTTTCCACAATAAGCCAGTATCACAATCTATCTTTTTTTACTGATAGAAGTGTTTGGCAGGTGGAAAATGTCAAAATAGTGGCTAAAATCAGCCAAGAAACAGAGAGCTAACAATATTTATTATCAGAAATAATCATTAGGATAACTTTTCTTTGGAACAAATTAGCACTGCATACATAGATAAAATACGGGCACGATCCTACTCTCTTATAAAACTTTCACATATTCCACGCTCTGACCTTACAGCTGAAGTACGTATAGTGCTCTATAAACATTAAGAAAATTAGAAAAACATTGCACAAGGAAAACTTGCRTGATCTCTGCAAAGAGACAAAGTCATAATAGCTCAGTAAATGTAGTATATAATAATCATAAATATCAACATTCTGTTGCACATATCAGAAAAYGCCAACCAACTCAGTTTCATTAGGGTCTTAATGGTTCTAGCTTCAATAAAAGGCCTCATAAATGTTTAAAATTCAGTTAAATTGAAATATTATCCACAGTTCACAAGAGGAATCTAAATAATATTAATTTTCACAGGTTTTTTAACCATCTAGTAAGCATAGCACCAACCTCTACCTCAAGCAAGTACTATGTTTAAGTTTTAAACCTTATGCTATAGATGAAAAMCAACTGTAACATAGGTAACCATTTAAAAAAACTGTGATGAGAGCACACGAAGGGCAAAAAACAAGCAACAAAAAACATCTAGGCATATCTGGCAACAGAAACAATATCTGAGAATTATATTTTATAAAAATAAACGCCTACTTTTAAGACTTTTCAAAGTTTGCTGTAAATATACCTCTTAACAAAGACAGGCACAGAGTCTGGTTTACGATTGTATGTACTTCGAGAATTATTTGCATCTATGTGAACAGTTAGCAACAAGAAATGCTGACACATTACTGCACAAGCAGCACCAAAAATATCAGAGCTGCAGACGACGCGTCTCCCCGCTGCACCAACTCTTTACGCTCAAGGCCTTCCTACCTAATATTATAGCAAAATTCTTATCATCTTCACCTGACTAYGACTGTTGGAGCACTTGGACCAAGCTTGATGCCATTAAGCCCATCGATTGACACAGGCAGGATGCAGTTGGTGAAAAATTAGTCACTTTAAATATAGGCAAAAATGCTGCCACATACCATGCTTGAACTATAAGCATGCAATTATCTTCCACGCTTGCCACAGAGTGGGATGAATTTACCAGACTAGCAGCAAAACATTGTTTAATTTGCACATGGTTTCCTTACACGCAGAAGTTTTTCCGCTTCATTTTGATCTTCCCAGTTTAGATGCATGAGAAGCCAGTCCTGTCACTTCTCCCCTSCTAGCCACTGCACTTGTCTCTTCTTTCACAAATGGAGTCTCTAAGGCACGAAAACACAAACACAAAATTTCGGACTAACCTACCTTATCTCAGCTATTCAATGATGTTCACTAGAAGCGACAGCATCCATTTTTCAAAAGTGCATGGAAAGTCAATAACATGGCAGGTAATGAGCAAGCGTGAAGGGCTTTCTCTTCCTTGCTACTGAAAGAGCAGGATTTACCATCCCTTACTGATGGAGWAGAAATTATCATTTCTTCTGGAAGAAAAGCACAACCTAGGTAGCTATCACAGTGTTATTTACTCATGAAGTAATAGTAAACCCAGGTTTTTGTTGTTGTTGTTGTTGTTGCATCACATTTTCTAGTATTTTGGCCTGGTAGTTCTTATTCACTAGGTAGAGTAAATAGCTTCAGAGTTCCCTTTAAGATCATAGGGATAAGCTTTGACCTGCAGACATAAGGAATGATTTGCAAATATTTTTGCTCTCAAATATTCCAAATCACAAACTGAATTTGATGATCTGTAAAAGTCTGCACGTAGACCTGATCCAGGACCTTTAGTCCTTGTAAAATGTCTCTCCTTCTCTTTACTGAAATCCCATTAAATTCATCAAAAGGTCTATGCGGACGTGACAGTCTGCTGAGCTTTCTGCTGTCTTCAATCTCACGCACACTATGGCGTTTTCAGAATCTGAACTGCCTGTTATGAAGGTTTCTTGTTGACCCAAAGCAGCTTCACAGCATGTTACATCTGAAAAAGAAGGAGAGTACAGCAAAGATTGCCCATTTCCAGAGCTTCTGAAGGAAAGAGCAGGGGAAACTACAGACCCAAGACCAAGTCAGAGCGAAAGGAAGAATAGAGCAAGCAAACGCATTTAAGCAGCAAAGAAAAAAAAAACAGCAAAACGTTGCTTTTGTTAGTTCGCAGAAATACAACAAATAGTCGTACGGGACATTAGATGGAGGGGCAGGACTAGTTTTTATCAGCATTTGAATACCTCAATACTACTACTTGCCACATGGGCTCCACCTCCTTGTAACCTTACTTCCAATACAATCTTCTGAGAACAAGTTGTTGGTAACGAGTAGTACAGCAGTAGTTTATAACTAAATATGACAAGAGTCTTGAACTGCCATTTCAAGGTCACAAAGTTGAACTGACTTATCTAGCTGAAGAAAGGAGCATTCCTGTTCCCACAATTTTGTACTCAACCCTCAACTGATTTCAGTACAGAGCACAGCAAAACTCCATTAACTTTAATGCAGAAGCTTTAAAAGTGTGCAGCCTGAACATGAAAGTACCTGGGGAGACTGAGTACTGTTCAGATGAAAGACCTACTCATACCAAAAAACTACTTCTAAAAAAAAAAAAAAATTGTCAGGGAACAAAGAAAAAAGCTTAGTGCATTTCTTGTCATTCATAACATTCTCCCCTAAAAAGCAAGCATCTCTTTAAAATGAAAACAATCTTTGCTTGAAATAGTAAGCTTACAGCTTACTGCAGACCATGAGCCCACAAATCCTACCTTATAGGAGTAAGCACAGAGAAACGGTCTCAGGACTGCCTCCAAGTTCCCRTGCCAGGTACAACGCATTGCTCGTTGTTCTAGGCTACGTTAAAACGCACAGGCTACCCCAAGCATACACTCTTCCTAAAACTGTTTTCCAGAGAGAACTTTTATTTTTCTCCATACAAAGTTCATCATTACCACGGTTGTTGCTCAATGAAATATTTTTAAAGGACCTGAAGCATTACAGTCACTTTCCATTAAGTGAAACATTTGGAAGCTCCAGATAAGCTGGGGGTGGGGGGAATCGTAGGGCCGAAACRTAAGAAAACCCAGCAGGCTCTCACGCATTAGAGCAGTGTGGGTTCCTGAAGTCGGCTCTCAAAGAACCCAAATAAAACAGTAATGATCTTGGCACGGGATATTTCCTGCAGATTAATGACCAGTAGGGAGGAGTTGATGGCCCACAGCACAGCCAAGGGCCATTAACCCCAGCCAGTCATTAATCCACAGGAAATGCCCCGTGCCAAGATCATTTTCTTATTTCAAAATGAAAAGCAGCAGAGATTATGCTTTTTTTTTCTCCTTTAGTGAATAATGCTATTCAATGGCTATCTCCAGGGTGTAACACCTATGTAAGTTAACCAACTGGAAACAGTCACTAAGTGTTGTACTTACAGCTGAGAGCAATTAGGGGAAGGCTGCACCTGTATCCCTTACTCAACTCCCCTCAAAAAACACTACACTTTACTTCTATGATGAGCCAGAAGGCTGCAGTAAGCTGTATTTAATCATCTCAGGTATGCTGTTGGATACATTCTCAGGAAAAGGGGGCAATATCAGCCTTATCCAAGCAACCCCTCCACCCCAGAAAAAAAAATATATWTAYTTTACTCTAGAGTTGACATAGTTCCACATACTTACATAATATATCAAAAGATGAACAGCTATCATATTAATTGCCACTTACATTGCTTAAATCTGTTGGTACCTTACACTTCCCAGAAGTCCTGTCCCAGAAGTCACCCTACCAAAATAATCCAAAACAGTCCAACTTGCACAAATGATTTCCTAAAAGCTGTCAGTTTATAGCAAGTARGTATGGATTAACATAGATGCAAAAATACAAGATAAAACAGAACAGTAAACCCATGTTTACAAGTTGACCTGTCACGACAAATAAAGCATCTTTAATCTTTTGTTGATAGGCAATTTGAATCCTTCACTATGTTTTCTCTTCAACACAAATAAAAACCACAAAATATTGTATTTATATATATAAAATACATACATAAGCACACACGCACATTATATATATGTGTGTATATATATATATACACACACACACATATACATATACACACACACATATATATATATATATATATATATATATAAAAATACATATGGAGCTTTTCCTCAGAGCTCAAAATGTGTTTATGGCACTCGCTACAACAGTCCTTGTGTACCTTGGAGTCCTGATATGTTTATCCACCAGTTCCCTGGAATACAAGCATTTCAAAGGTAGGAAACACAGGGAGTGGTTTTTCAAAAGGTGTTGGGCAACCATCCAACCATCGAGATGCTGAAATTCCCACAGCCTATCACAAAACTGACTGGGAGAGCAGTGTTGGCCAAATGCCCTGAAGTATATGTTTTTCAGAAACATTTTTATTATATTGACAACATTTGGATGCAGGGAGGGGAAGTCTCATGTAGGGTTTAGCACATCTCCAATTTATCATGATTGCTATTGATGAGCTCAATTTTGTCTGCCTATTTTTGATGCAATTAAGAGATTTTCATTCTACAAAGATTATTCTGTGTCTTACAAATTAAATGAAGGCTTGGGAGATGAGACAAACTAGAGCAAGAGTATTAAATCTGAGTTATTAATATTCAAGAAATTTCATCCAGGTTATTTGCAAGTTCTTTCCTAAACTACTGAAACAGTTCAGTAAATAAAGGCCTCATTTCTCAGGAGTACGATTTCCGTCTCTTTTGTTTCGGTGCCTGTGAAAGACTCTTGCTACTTCTCTATGTTAATTCCTAGCTGAACGCAGTAGACAACCTACTACAGATCTCTACCAACCAGCCAGTATTTTCCATCTCACAGTTTAAAGCTGTGCTTACTGCACAGAGCATCTCCCTCTTGCTGTCTCTTCCTCCTCTTCCATAAAGTGCTCTTTTCAAGTATTACACTAAACGAAATCAGATTTTTCTACACTACAAGAGAATAAAAATGTGTTTTTATTTGCAGTGAATAGTGTTCAGCTACTGATCGTGGATCGTGTCCCTGATCGTACAGAAGGCTAATAAGCATCCTCCCCCCACAAGGAAAAGAGGACATGTAGTACTTTGAGGCATCAGGCTCTCATCAACAAGACACTAAATGATCAAAGGCAAATAATCCTAGCACTCTTTAAACAAGTGCTTGCTGTCCTCTGGTTTGTATATAATTTACCGGGAATAAAAATAATTCATGAAAACAATTCAGGAGGGATTGAATAAAACCAGCAATGCTTTTGMAGGAATTTGTTGCCCAGCTGTTGCAAAGGTCAGGTTTTCCAGCCTGTTCATTAGCTTGGTACATTTATTTCCCCACTGAAAGCAGAATTGGAGATTTTTCTTTATTAACAAAAAAGTAAAAGCAGCTATCAAAAAGCACAAAGATTGTTGCAGTTTTCACAGGGATATAGACAGTATCAGAAATCAGAACACAGTACCAATTTAGCTCTTTTTCCAAAGAGGAATCCAAAAGCCAAACAAACTTGAACACCTCCTCCATGAAGCAGGCTTTCAGCCTCTTGTCCAGCTAATTATTGCTYATCAAATCTGCAAAAGCAGTATCTTCTGTAAAAAAAGCATACTGCAACAGTCCCTTTTCTCAGAATATTGGCCCCCAAAAATAAAGCAACTAGACCTCTTGCCAAAAAACTGTTGCGATGCACATCTCCACACTGACCAGCCTTTCCCTCAAAAGGCCATAAAAAAAGGCAACAAACATGTAAAGGGAAAAACAATGCMGATCCTTTAGAGTCTGATTTTCCAGGTTCATCTTCACTGTTGAATAGAACTTACTACAGCATACATCATGCAGGACTGGATTTCAAAAGTAGTCTAAACACTGGGACTTTACACCAATTTTTAAGTATTCAAACAGCTGCTCAAATGGGTTTGCAGCCCAAAGTCAGGCCCATGCAGCTGAAGCAATCTTTTCMGTAGTATCTAAATTAGCTCATTGAAAGCTAGTGTGAGAGTTTCCAAACAASTTGAAGTGTTTTTGTGTCCCAATTCTATTTCTAAATTGCACTGCCWCCATCATCCCTCTTCATAGATGTGCTCACATGCACCACACGTAGAGGCAGGCAAAGAGCTTTCTAATTTCTTGAGTTGTTATCACAATGTTTAAAGTGATCAGATTTAATAAATAAAGATATTTCAATGGGCCATGGCATCCTCTTTCTTCCAAACTTATTTCTAGTAGCTTAGAATGACATAAACCATTATGTATAAACGTAACTGTATCAAACTTATTTTTAAGTACTTAACTGTATTCAGAAAGCACCTTTCTATTGAAAAGTCACTACACTGCTGTACACCTKGTCAACCTGTCTGCAAAAAGTTGAAGAAATGCTAGGTATTATGATGGATGAGAGGCCAATCTAATGGGATAAGACGCAAAATTCTCTTTTATTCTTACAAAAATCTAGTAAAACTCTATTAATTTTAGCTAGAACTATTTCTATCCAAGATATCCTGCAAACAAGTCATTTTTCTTACTCACAGAAAGCACCATACAATGGATTCTATGCCTCGTTTTGCAAATTAGTTACCAGATTCTACCATATTACATTTCCCTGGAATGAAGTCTGCAAAAATCGGTGGTGTTATCTCTGACAAATTCACCATGCAAGTTCAGAAAATGCATTAAAACTCTGTGATGCCTATCTAACTTGAAAAGGCGCCCTAAAAATCTAAAAGCATCCCCACAAAAACTGCCAAACAYGCACACTTTTTGTTAATATACAATATTCAGATATAAGAGATAAAATCCTAACCTGAATTGTCTGTCTAAATTTGAAACCCTTAATATTAACTTGAATGTACTAAAATATACTGCAATATGGATTACTATTGCACAATAACCATCAGCATGGAGTTTTTCCCTCACACTTTCATTAATGTTACCCTTCATTATAAGTAACTCTTTTTGTAGAAAGTGTAATGGTCATAAATAAGAACACAGTTATTACTTTGATACAGTAATTACACCAGTCCCATGTGCATCTGTGAACCTTTGTCTCAGTTCATTATATTGAATTTCCTGGGTCAAAATTAGAGAATACATCAATAAACTCAATGATTGACAGAACAGCGCACAGAGCAAAGTTTTAATATTTATTCTTTCAATGAAATCTTTGAATGCTAGCAAAAAAAACAATAAAACAAAAACTCTATTAGAGAAACAACTCTCTTTGTAAGTAACTGAAGATACTGTAGGTAACAATGTCTGTGTTACACTATTCCAGGGTACAACAGCTTAAAAGGTTTTCACACATCCTCAAGAATTCAGAAGTACAAATTGCAGATGAAACTTGCCAGAAACAGTACATCCAAATTCCAGCAAAATCCTTCTTGTGGGTTCCATGATAATGAGAAGCATCCTAACATCTAAAACACTTTAGAACATGCTTTCATTGGCCTCTCTAYTGAGCAATCTCGCAAGTCATTCTTAGATTTCTGAAAGGTTGGGTTTTTTTTTCTTTGTTTTTGTTTTTTGCTAGTTGGTGAGTATGCTTAAATACAAGAAAAAACAAGGCCTGGAGTTGTATGAGATGCATCCACCTGATGGACACATTTTCTATCCTCAAATTTTAGGTGTCATCCTTTAGCTTTGAGTTGCTAAGCAGCAATGAAGGACTTCCAGCAGAAAAGAACACCACATATCTTGCATAGGGGAAGAGGAAATTTTTGTTTTCTATTATACAGTTCTAGAKAAAAGTCTTATAAAATGAGATGCACTTTCTAAAAGAGGGGCATTTTCCTAGGTATTATTAGTTTTTCAATATTGGTAAGTCTGTCCTAAGTCAGGATGGAACTAGCTAGTTCAGCAAGGGATCCTACAGCGTATCAGAAAGCAAATGAGATCATTCTCAAGCTAACAAAGAGGACATGCGCACACAAACAACAAAAAACCTTCGTACAACTCCTATAAAGGCAAACTGTATTGCCTGCAGCTCTCCTTGCAAGTGTTGGTATGATGGATCTCCAAGTCAAAGAATTTGTTCTCTGAAAGRTGAGAATAACAGCTGCTGGATACAGAAAGTTCTGCCCAACTATTTTGCACAGAAAGGACCGGTGACAGCTTTTCTCATTCCCAGCTGGGAACTCCAGGCCATATGTCATGCTAAGATAATAACTGGCTAAAATCAGAATATTGAAAAGCAACATGGAAGCAACAAAACTTGCACAAAAATCAAGAAATCACAGAATCACAGAATCAGTAAGGTTGAAAGGGATCTGGAGATTATCTAGTCCAACCTCCCTGCTCAACAGGGTCACCTAGAGCATGGTAGACAGGGTTGCATCCAGGTGGGCCTTGAAGATCTCCGGAGAAGGAGACTCCACCACCTCTCTGGGCCACCTAGTCCAGGGCTCCATCACTCTCACAGGGAAGAAATTCCCCCTCACGGTCAGGCGGAACTTCCCGTGCTTCAATTTCTGCCCTTTGCCTCTTGTCCTGTCACATGGGACAACTGAAAAGAGTCTGGCCCTGTCCCCTTGACACCTTCCCTTCAGGTACTTGTACACATTGATAACATCCCCCCTCAGTCTTCTCTTCCCCAGGCTGAAGAGGCCCAGCTCTCGCAGCCGTTCCTCAGAGGGCAGGTGCTCCAGCCCTCGGATCACCTTCGTAGCCCTACGCTGGACTCTCTCCAGCAGCTCCATGTCTCTCTTGTCCTGGGGAGCCCAGAACTGGACACAGGACTCAAGATGAGGCCTCACCAGGGCTGAGTAGAGGGGCAGGATCACCTCCCTCCACCTGCTGGCAACACTCTTCCTAATGCACCCCAGGAGACCATTGGCCTTCTTGGCCACAAGGGCACATTGCTGGCTCATGGTCAACTTGCCATCCACCAGCACTCCCAGGTCCTCCTCTGCAGAGCTGCTCTCCAGCAGGTCAGCCCCCAGCTTGTACTGCTGCCTAGGGTTATTCTTCCCTAGGTGCAGGACTCTGCACTCGCCCTTGTTGAACCTCAGGAGATTCCTCTCCGCCCAGCTCTCCAGCCTGTCCAGGTCTCTCTGAATGGCAGCACAGCCCTCAGCTCTATCAACCACTCCTCCCAGCTTGGTAGCATCAGCAAACTTGCTGAGGAGGCACTCTGTCCCCTCATCCAGGTCACTGATGAAGAAGTTGAACAAGATGGGACCCAGTACTGAGCCCTGGGGGACGCCACTAGCCACAGACCTCCAACTGGACTCCACGTCACTGATGACGACCCTCTAAGCTCGGCCTCTCAGCCAGTTCTCAATCCACCTCACTGTCCACTCATCTAGGTCACACTTCGTGAGCTTCTCTAGGAGGATGTTATGGGAGACAGTGTCAAAAGCCTTGCTAAAGTCAAGGTACACAACGTCCACTGCTCTCCCCTCATCTACCCAGACAGTCATTCCATCCTAGAAGGCTATCAGGTTGGTTAAGCARAATTTCCCCTTGGTGAATCCATGCTGGCTACTCCTGATCACCTTCTTTTCCTCCATATGTCTRGAGATGACATCCAGAATGAGCTGTTCCATCACCTTTCCAGGGATGGAGGTGAGGCTGACTGGCCTATAGTTGCCTGGGTCCTCCTTCTTGCCCTTCTTGAAGACTGGGGTGACACTGGCTTTCTTCCAGTCCTCAGGAACCTCTCCAGTTCTCCATGACTTTTCAAAGATGGAGAGCAGCCTGGCAACAACATCCGCCAGCTCCCTCAGTACCCGTGGGTGCATCCATCACATCTGGGCCCACGGATTTGTGGACGTCTAGCCTGCCCAGAAGGTCTCTAACCCTATCCTCCTCAACGAAAGGAAAGTCTTCCCTTCTCCAGACTTTCTCTCTCACGTCCAGGTTCTGGAATTCCTGGTGGCTGCCTTTAGCAGTGAAGACTGAAGCAAAGGTGGCATTCAGTAATTCTGCCTTCTCTGTATCCCTTGCCACCAGAGCCCCATTCAGTAGCGGGCCCACATTTTCTCTAGTTCTCCTGTTGCTCCTGATGTATTTGAAGAAGCCCTTCCTGTTGTCCTTAACAGCCCTTGCCAGACTCAATTCCAACTGGGCCATCGCCTTCCTCGCTGCATCTCTACATACTCTGACTGCATTCCTATAATTCTCCCAAAAATGGCAATGTTACAGTACAACTGCAGCCCAAGATGATTTAGGGAAGCGATCAAATTAGTTTCAGCATCTTTGTTCCTCTAATTTATCAATCTGCAATTACTGTCATTGTCATAACAATTTGTATCAATTGTAATTTGCCAAATTAAAAAGGAGGTAGATGCTRAAACTCAAATGATGTAACTACATGTAAAAACATTACTGATACCATGTGCTCCATTTATTCATGATGCTTAAAGTGACAGTTCCCCTAAAACGTGCATGAAGATAGAATTTCACAAGCTTCTGCAAAAAACAACAGTATCCAGCCCGCAACAAAAATCTCAGCTACAGAAAGTTTTGCCAGTGTTGATATTGCTGAGTCTTAGCATACAACCAATTTTCTTGAGCATTTTTTTTAAAATACAAACTCAGTAGAGTTAAATTCAACAGCAAAAATATTATAACAAAAAGATAGAAGAAATCAGTAATTATACTGACCTATGCATTTCCCTAAGACTGCAATTTTCYGAGCAGTTACCTTGACTGAATGCAGAGTACAACTTTTACAGCCCCACTGAGCCTTTGGCYGCCAGGAATGGCTGCTGATACATGGCATCCCTACTAGTGCAGAGAGTTGGCTAGAAAACAGAAGCTGAAAATCTACCCGAACATTTATGTGCCACGTGCTGCCAGTCACTCTCTCCAAAGCCCAGCCTCCCATGTCTCCACTGATTTTGCAAAACATTCACTAGCCCCAAACACAGCAGTTTCCTCAGCAACTTTTCCCAAATCAATACTGCCACCTTCCACTTAACCAGGTGCTCACGTCTCCTAGTTAATTAGCATCTTTTGTTTTCCTTCTACTAATACTGCTCTACCTGAAGCAAAGAAACACTTGAGGTCTCTTTGATGCTGTATTGCTACAGACCTCAAGAGCACAAAATCTGGGTTGTCTTTTCTCCTCCCAACCCTTGTTATAAGAAATGCAGTTAAAAAATTGTTTTGCCTCTCAAATCGCATCTCAGTTATTCAACACAAAGAACAATCTTGCAGTCACTCGTGCCTTGTTTTCGTCTTGCAGTTCTGTAAAAACATAACGGAATCCAAACACTTTGTACCAAGGATGCTCTTTTCTCTTCCTCCACCCACCATCAAAAAGGACTTCACTATAATTTGCCACACGCCTTCTGTATTTTCACACTATCAGAATGACTCATATATCAACATAATTTCTCCCCAAATCAGACTGTGTGGAAGAGAAATATTATTTTCCAAGTATCGCTTTTTCAGATAAAAACTGAGACCGGAAAAGGACTGAAGGACTTGCCTTCGGTCACGGGCATACAGCAAGTTGTGGTTTCCATAATTCTTGGCTGCTCTTTCTAAGCATATTTTTTAATTCCCCACTTTTTCCCCCGCCCTTCTCCCTACCCTCTGTAGAGCAAACACTGAGACCCACTAGCAAATCTTTCAAAAACCTTTACAAATACATAAGCTGGTAACTACTGTGCACTCGCACAAAAGAAACAGGTGAACCAGTGAATTTACTATACTGTAGTTTGTCACATAGCTGGTCTGAGTATTATGGTATTTTTAAAAGGTAGGAARGGCAAAAAAGCATGATACGAGCAAGGGTCTGTTTGCTTCATTGCAAACTTTCAGACCTGCTTCAGTCAGCTGAATTGCTCAGTTCAGGTTTTCTGCAAAAAYAGAATTTCAACAGAACAAATTGAAGAAACATATCAAAATTGGACTTTCTGCTCTAGCCAATAAGTAACCATTCAGTCTTACATTCCCTTTTCCTTTACCAGTCTCTTCTCCTATTTGCATGTGTGTGGGATACCACTCTTAAGTGCAGGAAACACTCCAAAAAATTTTWACTGGTATGTCACTCATGCAATTTATCTCTTAATAGATTTCAAAAGCAATCTTTTCATCTGGATGCAAAATAAATAGGTAACCTTTTAGTCCAAAAAATCATGCATTCATTCAAGCTTGCCAAACAGCTTGACAGGTACATAAAAAAAGATAGTTCACCTCTAAATAGGAAGAAGTGCTTTCAAAGTAATTCAAAGCCCATTTCACCACTTTTTAAATATGTTTTAAATACATTTCTTAATAAATAATGCATAGGAAACCATCCTATCAAGCCCATCTGTAAGAGAAAGTAGATATTCATGTCATAAAACATCAAGTGTTTCAGGTTTCCACCATCCACAGAAAAGTACGAAGCAGTTAACCACCAGTTAGCCCGAGTTGCTGGCTTATATTTTAAAGGGAGTTTGGGATTCACACTTCTAGTAAGCTCAAGCCCTAATCATCAAGGAGGAAAACTTCAAGTGAATACATTAAGCAGACTGCATCTCTCACCTCTTCCCTCCAGCAGAAGCAAACAGTCAGAAGTATACCTCAGGGAAAAGGGTATTAGTCTAACTCTCAGTTTCAGCAAACCTGAAAAAAKCCATGAGATTTAGGAGACATCTGGGAAAGCAGTGACAGGCAAGATTAGCAGCAATAGYAACACTGGGAAAAATAATACAGAAGAACGACAGCTGATGCAAGTCAGCCTTTCTTCAGCAAAGCAACAGGAGCATCTCTGATTTTCATAGTTAGGATGAAAGATAACAAACACTTCTTATTCCTACAGCTGTATACCCATTTCACACATTACACGACCTTACTTATCTCTTTCTTACTTTTTACACCTTACTTCTCTTGTAAGTAAAAAAAATCAATTTTAAAGCACCAAAACGCATCTCAGCCTTGCCACTTTGCCCCCAGTTTCCGGGGAACAGGACCACATTTGGAGAACAGCCCTTGGAAGCGCTCAGGGCACATCACCTTCAAGCAGTTAGCACAGCTCCTCTGAGCTAAATTCTCAAGCTGAAGCAAGGCAGGGGGGACATGTGTTTGGCCATCTGCTGTAAAGAAACCTAGTCCGATGCCACTCCAAACCAGGTAAGGTGACAAATTCTGACTCCTGTTAACTGGGCTGCATTTATACATAAATGTATTACACTTCTMCGTATTGTATTTTTTGAGAGAATGCAGGACAGCATGGATTAAGCAGGAACGTGGAATCAGATAAAAAAAATAAATAGAAGGTGACTGTTTCCAGCATACCTAGCTTTAGTAACAGTGGAAGAAGATCTGCATATTAATAACCCCACAACTGAGAAATTAAACCATTAATTTTATGGGAACGAAGAACAGAGTGCCATAAGTAACTACTGCAGTAACTGCTTTTGTACTTTTCCTTACCATTAACTCTTTACCTAAACATTGCTGCAAATAATGCTGTGAGTAAACAAAAAAWGGATTGTTTAAGGTGAAGAATGGCTTAATAATGAAAACAGTAATAACTCTGGTAAAACTTTTTACAGCACATTTTGTCACACAGCATCATTCTTATGGGAATTATGTAACAAAAAATTTTAAGGAAGAATACGCATACAAGTTATCTGCAAACATTTTTTCAAGTATTTTTTAATGGCTAGTGATGCCCACCAGCATACTGATTTTTTGCATATTGTTTTTTCAGGTCTAAGTTTTTTTTTTAGCAAAAAAGTTTTCTTTCTCTGAAAAATTAAGATACAATGCTTTCCACACCATGAAACAGAATGAATTTTCATCAACTCTAACAGATTTGTTTTCCCAAACACCTTTAAAAAACACTCCTGATTCTTTCACAGCTATGAAAACCAGTTTTTTAAATCAGTGAAAATTCTTAAAGCAAACTTGGTCATTTTTCAGCAATTTGTTTCCTTGTAYGCAAACATCAGAAAGATGTTTATTATTTGTAGTAGCAAAATATTTACAGCTTCAGCAGCACAAGCAAGAAAAGAAGGCTTTTATTCTGTATGCAACATATTCCATAAAGAAGTTAAATATATTTATTTTTATAAAAAAGCAATGTGTATGGTTTAAGTAGGCCATAACGTTCAGCCTAACTATCCAACAATTTTTGTATTTAGACTTTCTAAAAATATGTGTTTCCTTGCAGCCGCACTGACCTTTGACAGCTATTTTCTGATCCTCTCCTGGGACTAAACTACCTTCCAGCTATAGTCCCCACCAGTCCAAGCATGCACACATAGACTTCGGTTTTAATACCACTTTGGGCAAGAAGTAGAGATTAAGGCAGAATCTAAGCAGCCACTGAACTGATTGCAGGAGTAAAACCCAGCAACATTTTAAAGCTAAAGTTTCCAACAAATTATCACAAAACACAAGTAATCTCAAAACATGCAAAAAACACAATATACTTCAATGCTTCAAAATATACTTCAAAATTGAGTAAAATTCTTTTGTTGATCACACAGCAAATTACACTCATCAGAACAAGCAGGAATTACCTGAAGTCCTCATTACCCCTGTGAACTGGTAGCAGAACGCACCACAGGCTTCATCAGCTCAGTTCAGCTGGTTTTTTTCGTCCCCCTCGAGGCTTCTCAGCAGCAGTTCAACAGCGTTCAAGAGAGAGGGGACACACCGTTTCCACACCACCACGCTCAAACCGTACTCAAATGAAAAATGGCATGTAGGCCTAGAAAATGAAACACATTAAGCTAGCCTCACAGATCTATAACTGAACACCGCACGATGGCACAGGTTGGGCAAGTTGACCATAAATATTTTACACCTTAAGCTAGCTCTCCGTGGCAGAAYGGAAACTTGGGAGGTATTTCTGGTTTCAGCAATCTATCACACAGTGAAAATTTGCATTAGTTGGCACAACTAACACCAGACAAAACCAAATCCAGTGGGACAGTAAATTGATGCAATTCTTAAACTCTTAAGCAAGCACCAGAACCAACGTTATTTTACAATGCAGTACCAAACACTCTTTGCTAAATCCCGAGTTTTCAACACCTATCCCATCACCTACCACAATAAGCACATAATGAGCTGTCAGCACACACAGAACAGCAATGTCAGCGTCCAAAATAAAACACTTCATTAAACCACAACTGAAGATTTATGAAAAAAATGTATGTCACAAAGTAACTGCAAAATGTCAACTTCATCCATCCTTCCCTAGGCTTCTACCCTCAGATAGCACATTAAGTTATTCAAAGTATTTCTCCATTGCCCAATCTTTCAAGGAAAAGTATGTTATATTTTACAGTACTCCTTTCTCTGCAAGTTATACATCTCCTTACATTACCACCGATCAGAAAGTACCTACTTCTACTAGTGATATCAGTGACTAGTACAACAGTATTTCAATACTGATTCTCCCGACAACCCTAAACAATATTGTCCTATTAATGACACTCATGAGGCAAGGCTAAATCCATCTTCTTTAAGATAATACAATTACAATGATTGCTAATACTTATGGATCTGCACACCAGTGACCCAACAGATTATTATACAAACAGCTAGGTCTACAGAAAGAGAAAAACCCACCTATTTACTTGCCCTATTTTTTTTAAATGTCCTGTTCTTTGTAGAGTTTGTTACATACATAAACTTACACACAAAAAAGCAAGAAACGTAAGTATATCAATATTACAAAGACTGAAATTCAGAGAGTTTTCTTTTTAAAATAGAAAATTAGAAAATTATATGATAGGTGGCTTTTGATGTCTCAATTTTACAAGCTGATGGCTTCAAATAATATGATTTAGTTAATAAAACAGTTTCATAATTAGCTGAGGGGTTTTTGTTTAAGTGGATGGATTGCATTTTGCAAAAGCATAGATCACTATGTACAAAAACACTACTTCATCTTTGAAAATTTCACTGTCACTCTCATCTAAAAATCCATGTTGCCTTGATCCCATTTAGGAGAACACTTGATATATTCCCTTGTGCTTAAATGTTCTTCTGATAAGGCTCTTAGCATTATGTACATGTTGATTCCAGAGCATGTAAGTACATATGAATTGTACCTTCTCTAACACAGACTTCAGTAAAACCAGAATTTCACCTCATTTGTTCTAGCTGCCACATTAGAGACAGAAACTACAGTTTCACYCCCTTACACTATAAAATCTTCCAGGTTTTGTTGCTTTTTTGTCAGCTACCTTTATGTAAAACAGTACATACAAGAGTCAAAACATTAAAATTTGACCAGCGTTTTCTTTGTCAGTGCAATTTTACAAATGGCTTATTTTTCAATCTTTGAAAAGCATTCCATCATCTCCCTTTCCCCATGAAGCAGACTCAAGTATTACATTAGAGGCAGCTAACATGGAAAATTAACATTAAAAAAAAAAATCTAATTTAAACAGGAAAATTGACATAAGTGTTGGATGACAACAGATCATATTACATGGCAGTGGGAGTCCTTAAAATAAAAAAGGGTATATACATCAAGTGGTTTGTGGTAGAAGCAATCAACTTCCTTGTTCTAATGATCCGCAGAGAGCCAAGAGCCTTAAAAGCTCATTCAGACGTGAACTGCTCTAAAATGAAAATCTCTGTCACTTGGTGCTATAAACCCTAACCTTATTCCGAGGAGAGTCAGCAGCCCGGTTTCCACGAGCATGGAGGAACCAGGCTGGCAGAGGAACACTCCGACCACTCCATAAGCAGCTCCAGAGAGGAGGAATAATCAAATACACCTGCATCACTGACAACCACAATTGTTTCYGGTGAAGAGAAGACTGCAGTAGTTTTAAATGCTAAAAAAATTACAGTAGTTAAAACCTTAYATAACATGCCCAATCTCCTATCGAAAGCGCAGCGATGGGTCAAGCAGACCGCAGGGCTTGCCGTTCGCGCTGCAATTACAATCAGGACCAGAATCCAATCAGCCTACATCACTCCAGGGGCTTAGCTAGAATCTGCTTTTTTGACACAGCACTCACAGCAGTTATTCACCACTGTTGAGTAAGTCAGAAAAATTTAATGAAAAACTTTAGAAATTAGTATAAGAGGCTCCAAAGCAAAAGAATAGAAAGGTTAGAGGCAAACTGTACTCTTCATAGATGAATGTATCCTGCATTCTGAAAAGTATATAAATCTTCTACAATATTTAAATGTCAACTTCACATCAACAACAAATTAATCACAGAGAGTCACCTTTACATACTACGATGCACATAATAGGTGGCAAACTGCTGTGAAAAAACTATGTTCCTTTGTAACAGTAACCTACGTGTATGTATATACATACACACATAAACATATGTGTTCAGGTATGTGCATGTACATATATTCAATTCAGGTAGGAATAAAATGAGCTAAGCTTCTAGAGTTAATCTCTTCTTTCTAATTCAATACAAGCATGACATTCAAAACAGAATAATCTATGGTAAAGTCTCAGGGACTCTGATCATTTACCTCAATAGATTTAGAGATTTAGAATTTTACCTCCAGTTTCTTTTTTTTTTTTTTTTTTTTTTTTTTTTTTTAATACACACACAAAGATGAGCTTTTTGACAAACCACTGGCTTTTTTTACATTGTTCTCAAATCATTATAGAAAAATAATCCCTCCAAGGGTCAATTGTACAAAGTTTTCATGTCAGATTAGTCATTAATTCCAAGTGTCAGTTAATGTCATATTAATAGAATTCTAATAGACACCAAAATAAAAAAAAGGTGTAATGAAGAGGTTTTGATTATAGTTTTTACTGACAGTTGCTCCAACATATTCCATCTGATGCCCTTGAACGCAGCCATTCACGATGACCTACTCGTGCTTATACTTCATTCTCATATCTTTCATGTAGTTTCCCAGTCAAACAAATATCATGCCTATAATTTAAATAATTCTTCTCTAAAGAACTGCACAGAAGCAGAACAACATATGGCACCTTTACTACAATTACAACGAAACCAGAATTCCCTTAACTTTGCACTGAAGGAGACAACTGCAATAAACCTTTAGCTGACTATCAAAGCAGAATTTTTTCTCAAAAGAGAAGAGAAACTCCATTTAGCTTCAGCTGCTACATATGTAGTTTCCAAACAGGGCAACTAAGGAACATCCTTTGGGCGAGCTGAAAATTCCCAAAGAGAGTAAGTTTTCTTGTGGCTAGCTATAAGCAAACCTTCCTGTAACACGAAAGCAGGGACAAGGGACCCAAACAAACAAGACCAAGAAAAAGAGATTAATAAGAATTCTCTAGCTCATAGGTGCTTTCTAGCTTGTACATACAAGACAAAAAAAACCTCTCCAGCCTTTGGGTCTTCTTATGAACCCCCATTTGGTTGGCTGCATGGAAGTTTCCACTGGCTTTACTTGATGGTATTTCAAGGCCAAACTTCTTTGTTTGGTAGACACACAACCGTGGTCAGTCCGTTATTTCTTCTTTAATTCTGAAAATAATTCTGTTAACTATAGACAAAGAGTAGAAGAAAATGCATACTAAACAGCTATCAGTTCCACTGATGGTCAACAGCTCACAGTATGGACTGGCCTTATAAAAGTGCTTTAACCAGCACCCTTGAGCAGAGACAGACTTAGWCTATTTCCTGCAAGAGAATTTTACCAGAAAGATTTGTAAGATAGAAGCAACTACGTCTAATGATTACAGCAAAACAGTAGGAGCTAGACTGGCGCCTATAAAACATCATTTTCTCCCTCCGTTTTTGGCCACAATGCGCGTTACTCTCAACCGCACAATGTTACACCTTGAGCTCTCAGATCGCATACCTGGAAGGGGTGGAGGGAACAACCCACTTCCCTCCTTTTCCCCAATCTCTTCTAGGTTACATACTTCATATCATATTTCTCATAAGATTAAAAATAGTCTATGATGCATAATACATCAGTTCAGTGAATCTTAACACTTACTGTAAAAGGATTCATAATCCAGCACAAAAACCTCGTAAAACACACACTTGTCAATTATTCCTTTAGCTTTGACCCTTCTACACAGGAACAAAATATCTTCAAAGAGAAAAATAAAAGCATTATTATCTATAAAGATCTTTCTGATCTACTTTTTAGATCAGATTTTAGATTTAGAGTTTTTAGATCTTTAACAGGTAGGATAACCAAATGTTATCAGAAGACAGGCTGAGGTTGACCTCAGGGCAGGCGCGTGCAGAAGCTCAGGTCACCACCAGATACATCCCTTCCTTACACGACCTAGCAGCATGCGGCTCCTCAAAGAGTTACAACTATTCAGTCGTGGTAACTGGTTGGATGAGGTAAAAAAAACTCCGTTTACACTGCTGTCAAGACCATGCTGCAAACTAAGCTAGCCAAAGAATAAATTTTTGTGGAGTTATATACAAAAACTCCATGCCTACAAAGAAACGCTAGAGAATCTATTTTGGAGGGCTCTGTTTGAGCTTCTCTATAGCTGTTAGTAATTTCTGCCATTAAGCAAGTCGATYTGGATGACAATTGCACAGACTGAAGAGCAGTGCTTACTGTTTAGGTTACCAAAAGACTTATTCTTCCAAGCGGCCTCATCTGTTTAAACAGATTTCGCCAATCACTGCTGTCAGTGTAATATTTTTACTCAGAAGCACTGCAATACTCAATACTGACAAAGCACAGAGGCATTCCTTGAGGAACGCTCAGTTCTAACTTCAAGCATTCTTAGAATTGATTCATTTTTACATATTCTTCTAAAAATATTTCCTTTTGCACCCAAAATTATTTTATAAGTTTTATGGAACTGCAGCATTGGCAAAAAAAAAAATCTATGAATAAATGCAATAACAAGGAATGGCAGAGCAGTACTCTTTGTTTGCAATACTCTATTCAGATCAAACATCTACTTTTTTTTTTTTTTTTTTTTAATAATAACCTAAAATTTAGAATCTCGGGAACCAGTGGAGTCAGCAGTTTCCTTACTGTTTCCACAGTGAATAAGTCAGTAGTTTTCTTAAGGAAGCTGGTCACATCACACACAACTTCTTTTCTTTGTCAAGGATATCCAGAGAGATTTGCATCATATTGATGGTTTTAACACAAATTACTTTGACACAGGTCAGTTCTCTGAATTCCCTTTGACACAGGGCAATTAAAAAGTTTACCTCATTCTACAGCAAGTCTTCATAATGCAGCAGCAGAGTACAGCACATTTCTTACTCAAATTCGGCAAGAATTTCAACTTTGTGTTTCTCATTACCTTCGCAACACTATACCAGACAAGAGCTGAGCTCTGGGAGTTGGTGGGAATTTTATATTACTGTCCGTCATCATTTGGGGGATTTGCTTTGCTCCTGCCACTTGACTACAGCAGGTAATGTAGAACCAAAACTGGTTCAGAGATCATTTTTCTGGGTCTGTTTCTAGAACGTGATGCAACTTGTTATTCCTATTCAAACTTCAGCACACCAAAGAGCAATTTCTGCAGGRGGATGTTTGTGGTTTTGATCTGAACAAGCAGTCCGAACAAGATTCTACCTCAATTTATAGAAAAGCACTATTTTAGTAAGACCTGTACAGAAGACCGGACAGCCCAAAGCAACAGAGCCCAGGCCCAGCCTAGGTTAAATAAGACTTTGTCCATCTTAAACCAGTGAAGGACTGGACTGTCACTTTTTTTTAAGGAGGCAGAGAACAAGTTCTGGCAAGGTTTTCCCTGGGTGTAGAAAAATGGATATCGGCTCTAGATCTTGCACTCTTGCTCATCTGGTGTTTGAACTTCTAACTTTGTATTTCTGCACCAATTAACAAGTTTTTGTTCACCTAAGCCTTAAAACCATGATGAATCAAAAAGCAGCACTGTCTACATTTTATAACTGTTACACATCAAAATTTCTATTTTTCATATCCAGTTATAGACAGTGTGTCATGGAAGCATATAAAACTGTTTGTAAAGGATTGTGTAATACCCAAAGCCATACAACACAAGGTGTACCAAACATTAAGCATGAGAATAGTTTTACTGACAGCCACAAGGATTACCRCGACAGAAATTAAGCACTGCTTAAGAGCTTTTCTCTTTGAAGTTAAATGCAAGTTAATATCATGGCCRATAACACCCAGTCTCCTGGTTCCCTCCTGATACGAAATTTTATTTTACAAAGTTCAATAAAATTGCTGCAATTTCACGGAAGTTTCACATGTTTAAAACTGGATTAACGTCACTAGGGAAAGATACCCAAAGCAAATACCTCACACAGACCTGTGATTCAGTAATGTTCAGCATAACACCGCTTTAGAAGCCTGTTCCTCTAATTTAAAATGCACCACTTAATAACTTCTTGAATCAAACACCTTTGTAAATAGATTCACAGACAAATCTCAGACTTAGTTTAGAAGTCTGTCTGAAGCTAACAACTTTCGCTATCAGTCACTCAAATACACACTCCATTTTAATCACACTTTCTCACCTTACTCCTGGGTAAACAGGTCATTGCTCCTAAATCAGTYTGCAAAAGCAATTCCAAACGCAGCCATAACCACCAATATTTTAAGTAARTAATTAAATCACTTGGTACAAGATGAGATTGATGGGAGGTCCAATCCAGAGAACAGCAACATTATTTTGGCCAGCAGCACAGCCACCCCAGCAACACCGTTCGGCCTAAGTTCAAAGAAACTCCCAAACAAATTGACAAACCCAAGGTCGACACCTTTATATTCTTTCATACATTTCTTGGCAATACCTTTATATTCTTTCATACATTTCTTGGCACAAGTTTCAGGCTAAAATCCCAACTCTGTAACAGGCTGAGTTACTTCAGTTGACCCTGAAGTTCAGAATATAACGCATATCTTGATGGATTCAGGTCTGAAGACTACTGTCAGTATTTCTGCCAACGGTGCAAGTACTTGCAAGCAATCCGAAGAAACCACTGCTAGAACTTGCATAACAYGATGGCGACATGTAAAACATTCCTAGATTTCTCTGGTGAGATTACCAAGAAGTGTGTCAGCTGAATGCTGGCTTTAGTGACAGAAGTAATCTGTTGTCTTATAATTTAAATCATACTGCTGGTAATCATACTGCTAGTAAATACATAATACACAAGCATTAACTTCCATTTAAATCTAACCTTGGTCATTAGGCCCTGATGATCCAAAAGTTTGTTGTTTCCTATTTTCAGACACCCAACTATGTAGTCTTTCCAGTTCAGCAGGACAGACTTAGGCTTTTACTCCACTCAAAGCAGAAGTGGAACATCTCAGCAGAGGTGAAATCTCTGCTCTGTTTTCTTCCGTATCTTGTCAGGACAAATACAGAACTGTCCTACCATTAAGCAGTGAGCTTCTAGTGACAGCTACACAACTGCGGTTGTGTATTTCAGRGGAGGGAAGAAACAGCCGTGAAAATAATGACCTGTTATAGGAAGGGCAAAATGATTTGTTTCCATAACAGAACCAGTCTCTGTTCTACTTCCAGCACCCTAAAAATCAGAGCATACTTTTTTCCCCTCCCTGAGAAAGGCACACAATGTGGCAAGAACTCTTTTCTACTGTTCTAGCTGCATTTTATTTCTCACTACATATAACGCTGTCCAGAAGGGGAGGCTAAATATTTGACACAGCATCCATTCCCAGTGCTCCCCACAGGACAAAACTTGAAAAAATCTGTTCCAAATTTTTTGTTCTTTTGTGTAATAAGAATAACAAATGAAAAAAGTGTTCTTGCTTTTGAACTCATTGTAGTTACAAAACTACAGTTTCACATACATGTACAAAAATTCTAACATTATTTTACTGATTCTGCCAGCCTGAAAAAGAACAGGATCACTGCTAATGAAGTCAGCACTAAAACCCTCATACAATCCTTCTGAATGAAAAACTTCCATGTGGAGTAGAAGTATATCATTTTATGACTGTTTTCTGACACAGATAAGAGCAGTATAGAAGAGCCAAAGAATACCAAGAACTATGAAAATATGTCAAATGTTCAATATGAGTAAACGATGTGAAGAAGCCAGCAAGAAATAAATGCAGTCTAAAAACATACCTTTGCATTTATTCATGGTACAGTCTGTACAGTGAGGTTAAAACAGTTATAAAATCAAGAGCCAATGACATAAATTTATTTTAAATCTGCTGTGGCTACAGTCTGTCATAGTGTAAACTTAATAATAAAGGTTTCCAACTTCTTTTTCTTTTCCTTCCTTCTCAGCCCACAAGGTAGTGTGCCAACAAATGAACATGTCTAAATGCAGAGGACACCCTTTTACTGAGTGCATCTTCTGCTTTTTTTAAAAAAAACAAAATTCTATTATGATTTCAGTGTAATGCATTTTAGCATTTTCCTCTCTGTAGAGGGAAATGAGCAGAATCAATTTAACAATATATGTCATTTTGCAATAAGAACATTTATCAAGTAGGACATCCCCTACAAGATCCTACAGATGTCTACTGCATACCCCAGGGGATAGCTATTAACAGAAGCCTTGTCAACGCACATCAGATGGATCACTGTTCTTAGTAGCTGCAACTGCTTTCTATTACTACTCCACTCATGTTACTATAATGTTTACAAATAAATACAAGTACTCTCATGAATTCCCATTGGCCAAGTTTTGTTCCACTTTTACTGACTTGCATGAGAATCTAGTCACAATCCTAACACCCGGCTCACTTCAAAGATTAACCTCTTTGTATCATAAGGCCCAACAAGTRGCATCAATTAATGCAGTAACACCTCTAAACTTCCAGCAAGTGATCTTGCATCTTTCTTCCGTTGTTCCTGTTCTTTCTCATGTGGGAGCAGACATGCACAATGCCGTTCTTCCTGGTCAGCAAAATCTGTTTAAAATCGCACCCTTTGCCCACACCTTCCACTTAGAAAGGAGGCATCCCAGACCTTCACTGACTATGCAACTTCCAGAGGTCTCCAGCACCTCCAAAAGCATACTGTAGGTTGAACCACAGATACCTAGAAGGAAGGAAAACTTGGCCCATCGAGTATATCGCTAATCCAGACTTGCCATCATTTGACTGTGCTGCTGTCAACAACTCATGCTCCTAACTTCTAAAATGACAAAGTACTATAGAAAAAACTAAACCAAAACAAAAGCTCTTCCTTCTGCTGTGTAGGGAAAAGGCAGCATAACAGTGCCAGAAGTTTAAGAGATCTGGAAGACAGATAAGCTTTAACTCTCAACATCTGGGTTAAGAACAAGGATTTAATTCAGAGCAGTGACTGGCAACCAGAGCAGRGACCGTGACCTAGTTCCCGTCACTCGGCCCATGCTGCAAGGGGAAACCAGCCCTGGCAGATGCTCTCAAAAATCCTATCAGCCAGAGCAGGAATCCTGAGGTCAGACCCAGAGAAAACAGCGCTGGACCGCACAGCAAAGCAGCAGCACACAGGGCAGGCTGGCACAAGCATTTGGCCGCAATGTTGATGTCAGCTGGCTCTAAYCTAAAGATATTAGAAATAGTTACAAAATTAGCAGTTAACGTTACATATTCATGCTTCTTTTGCACATTATCCTTGTTCTTCTTTGTCAGTTCAGGACAGCATTACGAATTCTCCCCACATACACCCCCAAAATGGTTTCAGGCAATACCCTGGAATTAACTGTCTCCATTAAAAAAAATAAAAAAAAGGAAGCATTAAAAAAACATTTAACAGCTGGATACAACATATGCCTTTCCCAGGTCATTAGTACTTAAGAACAGTTAATTTATGAGACTGAGGTTACAAAGAGACTGCCAATTAAACAAAACACCCTTTTCTAATTTTARGTCTTGTCTGTTAAGTGACTATTAAAGCTTCTATGCTGCAAAAAGACTTTGGGGGGGGGTGTTAATCATACCAAAAAGTCAGTTTTGTCACAATAACAGGTCATTTCTCTTACAATTCTGTTTCATGGAGTCATGTGACTTTATGTAATGCTTCCATATTTCAGATTTCTGACTGCAAAAAGCCAACAACTTTAAAATACGTTAGGAAAAGCAAATAAAAGAAAAACAGGAMAGAATTTTATCTCAGATATTATACACTCATACCTTAAATATCAGGACTTGCAAGGCAATCTCATGATCTCGTTGGTATACAGGTTATAACCTCTGAATAGCTGATGTAGAAAGTACTGGGTCACCTGCACCTGCTCTCTTGCTTTGACCACCGTGGCCTTGATCACATAAGAGCACAAGTACATCTTTCAAGATGAGGGCTTAACAGATTTGTCTTGTTTTCCGTTTCATCTTTAAGATGTAGTAGGTGAGAAGCATGCTTACACAAAGAAAGAAGGTAATTAGAAAAACAAATATCAGATGCTGTCTGGCAATTTGAGGGCTTATTTAAAAACCTGAAACTAATTCCAACTCATTATTAGATTTTCAATAGCCAGTATCTTTTTTAAAATTAAAAAATGCAATCATACTTTATAATTCTGGATAAAAAGGTGATAAAACTCTTGCTTTCAAAACACATCATTCTGTAAAATATAAGAAACAACCTGAAAATGGCAATTTAAGAATACAATCAAGGAAAYAATTATTTTGAAACAGTCCAATAATATATTCAATAGGAAAGTACTGTTTCCAGTTTACAATTAAGCTCTTTTTAAACATCTCTGTTGTGAAGCTCAGAATAATATACTGCCGTTGAARCTCATTCCCTGCCAAGAGAAAAATTCAAAACCTTTCATTACATAGTTAGAAATCAAAGTCTAAAAACTTTTTTTTAATCTCAGCTCTAATTACAGTGATACATGCCTGCGTACTTCACAGGTAAGGTACTACTCCCATCATCAGGGCTTGTTATGAAGATATTCGTTCACAGAGGATGTTGACAGAGTATCTCAGCACGAACACAGAAAGCTTTTTTGATAATCTGGCATCAAAAGTTGCTTCCAGAGAAAGACAGGATGATCAAAACCCAGCTCTTGCACCCACACTCATACAAATAGACACTCTTAAAGTCAGTGCAAGAAAAAGGCACTGAGCACGTAAAGATAATTGAGAACAAATTAATACATAGAGGGGTAGAGAGCAGACATGAATCCAGCCATGGTCTTCTGCTTTTTCAGTCTCTATCTTCAAGACTCGTATCCCAAACAAATGGCCCTCGGTGACGTGCACTTCCTCCCGCTCAGATTTCAGTGCAGAACTAGGACCTACATCTGTTCCAAATTATGGCTACAGCTTGATTTTACTATTACCCAAGCTAAAGCCTTCAGTGTATCAGAAAATGACAGCACATTATCATTATACCAGTAYTGCAAAAACAACATAGCCCTCCAATGGTATACATAAAGTTGTAACAACCCTCCTCTTTAATCTATTAATCTCTATGCAAGAGGCCATGCTCATAAATAAATCCATTCTGTGGAAGGCAAAGGGACAGTGATACTAGAACAGAAAACAAAAACACCCCTCCCCCAAACACCACATTTCCTAAATTGCATAGCTAGGCTGGAGAAAAAAAATCCATGTGCAGCTTCAGCAAAAAAGTTCTGTTTCCATTTTTCTAACCACCAGCAGGCTTTGAAGAATCAGGCCTAGCTTCARTGCCAATCCTTCTCCTGAACCAGCTGTAACTTATGTTATAATCTCATCTTCACTTGCTCAAGCCATCCTTTTCAGGGCACATTTCCACATTATTGGCCTGTGGCTCCCCATTCTTTCAGAGTCTCAAGACTTGCTCTTTTCAAATTCACTATGTGCTTTTTCCAGGCATAATGTGTTATATAAATAGGTTCAATCACTTTAGTGTTTTAGAATTGCAAACACACATGTGGCCTACGATGCCTGTTATAACTCTATATATTATACTGTAAGTTGTCRAGTTCTGCAACCACCAAAGGGGGAGGAGGTGGGGGGGGGGGAGTACAAAATCAGATGTCATAAAGAAATTGTGTATTCTCCTACAATAAGAAGCTTCATGCCCAATTTTAACACAGGATGAACAAATTTTTATAGTTAAATGACAGACCTCTAGGAGTAACTTTTTTGAKGCAGATACTGAAAGATCTTTGGTGCAACAGTACATGAGGACTTGGAAAAAGGTCTATGTAGGTGGTCTGAATAAAGCTCAGCTTACAGAAGTACCACACGCAGTGATACATATGATACACACAAAGAGCATAAGCCTGACTGCAACATCGTTCAGTCCCTAGACATTGCAAAGGTATGAAGGAAAGGGACTTCACTCTGCAGTTTTCCCATATATTTAATGAAGAAATCATTAACAGACTTCCAATTGCTTTATCATTTGGCTMTAAACAGCTACACTTAGGTTTACAGATATAACTCTACCAGTATTTTTTCTTCCATAATAACGGACTTTCCTGAATTACGCACTTCCCTTTAAAAGCCGCTATGTTTTCAAACACATCTACTATGATATAGGTGGCGTACACGGGAATGGCATCCCGAGATCTGAGCGATACACAGACCACCTCCCCCGTCTCCGCACAGCGGCAGCTTTCACCTTACCTGCACGCGTCCATTGCTTGGGTGTCAGAATCCGTCACGACTTTTTTGCCCGCTTCCCTTTCAGAAACCTAAGACATCACTTGCTCTTCTGCGACATACCTCGACCAGTTTGTAAAATGTCTGCTGGGAGTTGAACTCTATCGCTTTGATCTCCCACAACACTGTGCCCCAAAGACTCTCCGCCAACAGCTGCCCGATCTGCTGCCCGCCAGCTGACCGGAGGCGCTCGCTCGAGCAGCCTCAGCCGGAGCGGATTACAGCTCAAACGCTGCCGCTATCAGCGAGACAGCGAGGAGCAGACAGTTCATTTTACAAAAACTTAATGGAGTGTATGGCCCTGGCTGCTTAATACAAGCACTGTCAAGGTATCTAAGCAAAAAGTCTCAGCTGTCACCGCTGACAAGCTGAGCAGAATTATTTGTCACACTAGACTAGATAAGAAACCAGCAGAGTGGTGTGAGRTGAGATTCCCATACATCTCCATACTGCAGTCGGAGACAGCAGGCATATGGTTTCCTGCAATCCACTRGCAGAAGAATGTAATCTTACAAAAAAGCAGTATGGTCAAAATGTTGTTTTTACATTTTTTTTTTCATCATGTTTTAACAGCTACATTATCCTCCTTTCTCCCCAGCCTTGCATCTTACAGCTAAGTGGTCTCTCTCCGATTTCCCTTTCACATCTTCTGAAAGGGCCAGCAAACAGCCCCCTGAACAAACTCCAGATCATTTGCTAGTGCAATCAATGTCATCAATACATCAGATTACACCAGCTGAAGAGCCACTATRCATCTTTTCTATAAAGAAAAGCTTAGGTCTGGATATTTCTTTTAGTCCCCTCAAAAAGGCTATTGCTTATTATCTTTAAGCCTGCGTGCACTAATTAACAGAGGAAAAGCTTTCCAAAAAGCTCATTTTTCCCCTCACTGGTGCTTACACAGCCAAGCTCTCATCAGTCCCAGTGCTGAGTGCATGCAGTTCACTTCTTTAGGGGCACACAATCTGCCTATGCACAAAAACATACCCTTCAAATTCCGTTTCTCCTCATAACAAAGTGGAAGTGAATGCTATTCATTTACTGGCATTTACTCTGTAAGAAAAAAAAATCTCTGTAGAACTAAATGGATATTAATACTGAATAACTAATTAGGAAGGGGTATATTCTCCTGTAAACCCCTGACAACTACCTAAAACCCAAAGTGCTTAAAATCATACCTTAAGAACTATGAAGCAAACYATTTTTGACAGAAACTACAGAGCTGTATCTGATGTACAGATGATCTAGTTCTATCATCCGCTATGCAAACTAAAAGAAATTTAAATCCCACTCCATTTACTACACTGCAGCAATACCAACAGCAATACCACAACATTGTTTTCTATCAGCCTTCTACATCTCATCATAAATCCAACATGTGTATTATTTTGCACAAATGTCTTTTTATGGAATGATTCTTGGCAGTAAAGCATAGTAGAGAGGTCAGATCCCCAAGCAGAGGCCTCCTAATGATAGTTTAACACATATAGAAGTGTCACTCTGCCCATCAGTAACTAATTTTATATTCAGAAAATTAGAATTTTTCAATAGTCTACCAGACAAACTTATATAGGTCTCTATTCTCCTTCCTTCTGGTTCTAATCATATCCTTTATCTGCTGGGTTTATTTACACAATAAGTTCTATGGGTTTGGAAATTTCTCTACTGTTTACGTAATCCCTTGTAAAAACAGGAAGGGACCTAAAGTGAACTAAGCCAARGACTCTAACTTTTCCTATAATATTGACAAACACATAAGTCTTTAGTAAGGAAGAATCCACTGTACAGGAGTGCTCTCCAGAAAGTGTGTCAGTAGGCTATAGATCTATAACTATTTGGAAAAAGTACAATCAATCCGTTGTCTGAGGAAGACCAGGTACCTAAAACATGGCTAATTTAGAATATCTTCTTAATATTTTCAAACACTGAATACATAAACAAAAATGAGGAAGTCATGCCCATCTAAACTTTAATAAAGGTAAATTACTATGTTTGAGAACATACCTTTACTCAGTATCACTTAATAGCAAAATGTTATCCCCAAAAAATCCTATTTCAAATGTCTGTAAAAATACTGTCAAAATATTAAAGGTTGAGTTCCAGTCYCCTCAACAAATAGTCAAGATTCCACAAAAGAAGTGCCTGTGAGACAGTATTTAGTCTTCACCAAAAGCAGCTCATCTGGGACCAACAGCTACGCTGGTGCATCCTTAGGTCAATTACTTGGTGATTCATCTGTATTTTCTGCCACACGGACTGCCAATGCTTCACTCAAGACTAAGTGGGGAGAAACAGCAACTCCTAAAAGTTGTTTTCCTTTGGAGATGGATTGTCTAAAAGCAGTAAGGGTATATGCTCRTAGTAGCATGGCAAATTACTCCAGGAAGTTTTGCAAAATTCTGTAAGAGTAGATCTTGTCAAACACTGATATGTGCATGATTTTCTAAACACAACTTTAATGAGAATCTATCTGTCATTCTCAAAAGGGTGATATCCCAACTCAAAAGTTTGGATACCAATAAAGAATCGATTTTAAATCGACTCCTCTCCTCATTCTTGGTAGCAATGATTTTTTTTAATTATTAACTTTGCAACCATTTTCACACGCAAATGTATAAACCGAAATGCCACACAAATTGGAAAAGAATCATTTGGCAGACTGGATCAGAAAAGCTCTGCAGAAGAAACACAGCAGAGAGTGGTTTGAAGTGCCAAATCTTCTACTTCTAGTAAGCATCTAAACTGTATTTCCCCTTCAGACAGTTCTCCCAAAGCTTTAAGAAAAGAATAATAAGAAAGAAGTAATATCAAGAAATAAAGACAGCAATAGAGATGGAGCCAAATTATAAAAAAAGAGTTGTCAGACAAGGAGAACAGAACTGTGTAAGTGACAGAAAAAAAAACAACAGTGGATGGATTCAAGGTTAGGTATGTTTTACAAACGCCAATTTTGCTTACCTGTTGCCGCCACCTCCTGTTCTATCTCTGGCCCACTACTTMTAACTCTCAGATGGTATGCAGCAGCACTTCTTAATTGCAGTCTTTCAATCTCAAAAGTGCTAAGAGATTTTCTGTTACAATACAGCAAGTACTTTGGCACATTATTTCCCAGATAAGAGAATGGCCACAGCATCCAAATGACAGTTGAGTGCTAATTTTCAAGGACAGTACATGTCTCTTCTGAAGTGTTCTTCCTCGCACAAGTATTAAAGCTGCAGTTATTGAAATGTTAGTGAGAAAGGAACAAGCCCATGTGAATAAAAATCAACCTGTATCGTCATCGTCTATTCTATTTGACATTTGCCAATTTAAGGAGTTTACTCAAATTAAAACCAGGACAGCTCAGCATGTCATTTCACAAAGAGTTTCCTCACTTCCAAGCACCCAGTGAAGATTTCTATATTATCTCCTGTACATGGTAGGACAGTCTAATAATGTTTTCAGTCTGTCTACAGTAATCAATCTACATGTTACAAAGATGAGGCCTGAAGAAACAGTTACTATATAGTGCCCTCTACGCACACATATACATACAGTTGCAAATCCAGGATGAAAATCTTCAGTCAATTCAAAAAAAAAAAAAAAAAAAAACACCTTACAGGCCTCTTCATTGATGCTGCAGGAATCCATACTCCCCCTGGCTAAAACTCATTTGTAAACGGAAGAGTCATACAGAGCTTGAATATCATCCAATTCTTCAACATACAGCAGCACATGCACAGATCCTGCACAGCATTAGTTTTGCCGGCAGGATGAGCCATCCAAAGGCCCTTGTCTCTGAGACACGACCACCCAACCATAATTAGCTCCTTCCTTAACGAAGGACTGCTACAGCGCTTTGGACTTCGAGACAAGCTGCTGCATCCATGACCGAGAAACAGTTCTCAGTGATGCCTGATGCTATGGAGGTACTGCACTAAACTACTATGTAGAATCAAGGTGGTGTAGGGGAACAGAGGGAGATAAAGCAAATAACAAATGCAAAATTAGAATTAATACAAGCAATGTGGAAACATACAGTAAAGGCAGATACTTACTAGTTCACACTGTTAAAAGTGCTTAAAAAAATGAGCGGCTAACCTAMCCAATGGGTGCTCAGAGGACTTTGAAAGGCCAGTACGGGCAGCATTAAGTTTCATGAACTCACACTTCCATGAATATATGGATAGCAAATGATCTTTTTTAAATGCAGTTAATCAGTCATACAATGAGAAAACAGACAATCAAAAATAAATCCAATTATTTCAACAGAAGAGTGTGTCTTTATAACCTTGTTTCAGCAAAGGCCTATACTTAGATTTTCATCAACTAATAGGAGACCTCCTCCCAACCAATTTAGCCAATCATTTAATAATGTGATATCACACTTCCTAAGAAGATACCATTAACTCAGTCTCACAGACCCAAAAAGCAAGATTACAACATCCTAATTGCACAGAAATTAGTAATGTCAAACAGGCAAAGATAATCACATAACTCACTGAAATACTAGGAAGTTTATAAGCACTAACAATTTAATCAAAGCAAAAGTAGCAAAATAAGTGTAAAGTTACAAATTATGAGACGTTAACTTCTAACTGGTAACACAAAATTCAGATTTTGTCTTGTACAGAAGACCTAGTAAAATTATTCTTCGGTAAATAAGCTCAGTCAGGAATCCACGCACATTTATGAACCTTCTGGTTCATCCAGTCTCCCGTCTCTCAAAGCTTGAAGGTGAAGACTTCAAGGTTTCCCTCCAGAACTTTCTGAACTCGTGCTGCAAGATTTCAGAACTCTGTATGTTGGCGCAAATGAACTSTAACATACTGACTTCATCATAAAAACAGTAAGACCAGCACTTAAGTTGTAACAAGTCATCCACACAGCACTGCAGTAAGTCTTCAGTTCCATGTGCACAGAATCAAGCTAGGCACAGTGCTTTTTTAGATGTTTTCCAGGTAAAATGGCTCCTCAATTCTATTTATATAACTAAACTTCCACTTCATATAACTAACTTTCCACTTAACATGGAAAGCTTTCATCCCACACGACTGGGTGCACAAGGTTTCACTAGTTGCTCTAGAACCAGAAGAGAAATAGCTTCTTTTGATCAAGAAAGAATAAGGGAGGAGGGGGAAGAAGGAGAAGAAAAAAAAGTCACAGCAGGACTGTTTACATGGCTGAACTATCCTGGCTCAAAGGTCCCGGTCACTGACTCTGCTCAGGCTGATGTCCACAAAGGACACAGGGAAGCAAGTCTAAAATTCCTCCAGAATGAGTTTTCCTCACTGCTTGCTTGAGGGCTGTTGCAGACTGGAAGGAGACCTCCCGGCAAACGGCATTAGAAAAGCAGCAAGCAGAACAGGTCACTTGCAGTCACTCACCACTCTGTCTCATCCCACAAAAATCTCAAAACTCTGTAATTACTAGAGTTTCAGAATACAAAAGAGAAAGAACAGACTGGCTTACCTGGACAACGARGAAGCAGCAACTAAAGCCAATAATTTTTTTCAGTTCTCAATATCCTAGCTATTCCAAGCTTTAATCAGTCATCTCCTCCCCTAAACTCTCTCATGCAATAGAAAGCAAATGCCAGGAAAGAATTTTTAACACTGRGCTCCTATTGGGACCAAACTGATAYATTTTAGCCCATTTCTTTTTAATAAATGCAATGATTTTAATCAAATTTGTTCAGAGGACAGAAGATTAAAGAAGAGAAGTAAATGAAACATTAAATTAAGGTATCATTGGGAATTAGAAACGTAATTTTGTGTTATCATCAGTGGTATATTATGAATAAAGAATACACAATATGCAATTAATATGCAGCACAGTATGAACACCATTTGAGAAAAATGAATTTGGTATGTAGGACAGAAAGGTCATGAATTCTTAAACCCAATTCAATTTGCTTTGCTCGGTTCAATCTCCATGGGCATCTCTGCTTAAGTATTTCCAGGTATAGAGAGAAACTCACTAAGTTTTTGACATATTTCAAGGTGATTATGGTTCATGGCAAGCAACTGAGGATATTTCCAAATCAAATCAAGGYACTACTTCTGTAAACTTGTTTTTGTTTGGGCAGATAGTTGCCTCACACACAGAGCCACATGCAAAGCAACAGGACAAAGACCAGCAGTTCAGCAGCATAAGCCAAATTGCAGAACTATGGCACAACTAAATAAGATTCTTAAATTTTGAAATAAATTCTCAGTTTATCAGAGATTAAAATGTATGACTCAGAATGACTAACCATGCAMAAAATTACATTTTCCTGGGCCACTTACTGCTCTGTTTATAGATTTTTTAAGGGAGAAACCAGGGATGTCAAACTAGACTAGCAGTATGTTTCACTGGTAAATATCATCAAGGGGAATAACACAAGTACTCAAAACAAGACAAATGCACTCTACATGCTCAAAAGTACTCACTTGATTTAAAAGCATCTGCATWTATAGGCATTTGTAATCAAGTCTTATACAATCAAGAAATTAGAGTAACTGTCACTTTGCCTCAAATTGAAAACAATTTTAAGCATAATACTTCTGTTTAATACTAATATCAATTAAGTAACTAGCCATACTCCTACTGAGCAGTTAGGAGACGTTTTTAAAATCTCAGCTGACTAAACTATACACAAAGATCACTATACAAGTTGTGAAAGCATAGGTCYATCTCAAACTCTTTAGGCACACACAGTCAATACAAAAGTTTTCAGTTTGAGGGGTTTCAGTGTTTTTTGTTTGCTGAGATTTTTCTTTTTTTCCCTTTGAGTGATATCTGACTCCACTCAGATGGAACAGTGACTTCAYGACACAGCAAATGCAGATGTGCTCACAGGCAAATTTGTACTTTGTTGTATACTACTTGGGAGCCTGTTTTCAGATTCCTTCCCATCCCTCCCACTTATTCCCCTTCCCCAGACTACTGAATTTCTAAAACACAGTAGAACTTTGACTAAAATTATATGCATAGAATCAYGTTTTGTATTCTAAATGTATATTAAAAGAGTAGTCCACTAGTTCCACAAATCTAACAGTCAATATACCCGTAGGTGAAAAAGTTTGAGACTTCTGGTTTTAAGAGATAAATAAATCAATGTTRCTTTAGCACCTCCATGAAACCAGCAATTTTTCATCAGTTTCATGCAGCCATTCATTTTATCCACCCAGTATAATCACGCAGTTTCACAGTTACCTGCTTATTTCAACCCACATAATCTCCCGGCATCCGAATTCTAGTAACTGCTATTTCATGCTTCTTCAAATGTATTCAGCCCAATATACACTTTTGACAAACAGCCTTTCGAGAGGGCAACTGTGATCTAGACCGACCTACACTGCACTGGCCACATAACTTGGTAATTTCTGCATCAAGCCTACAAGCACCCAGCTGAGCTATATCACATCTTTTAGAAAGATGCACAACCTTGATTTAAATACTTAAACCAATACCATAATTTGCTTTATTTCTCTTGCTGTGATTATCACTATCAGATTCACAGAGCTAGTGGAATCTCATCTCCTTTCCCACACATTTAGTATACAGGTCAACAAATCACTAAGTTGGTACCTAAACTCAAAGATTTTGATAAAACCTCTCAATTACTACTTCCAGTCAACTCTGGTGCCCGACATTAAACTCAAATTTTCAGTTCTATGCAAAGAAAAACTCAGAAAGAAACTGACAGCTATCAAACAAATTCTGAAAAGCCAGACAGTTTATCCAAAAATAWTGCAGAGTAAAAGCAATAAATTTTGAGTACTACTGACTGCAAAGATTTACTGRGAGAACTCCTTTCAATGCATTGTTGAAGCTCAGAGATCAATAATCATGTATTTAATCTTTGTCAGGTTATTAAGGCTAAGTCTTGGGCAGAAACAGGTTCTTTCTTTTTGCCAGTTGGAAATGTTAGGCAGAAATGTTAGGCTATGCACACCTCGTGATGCACACCTCTTTTAGGTCCTCTCCTATAGCTGCTGACAGCCTGTTTTCTACCAAAAAAACTCCCATTTTTCTTCATGCCAGACAAACAGGTCTATGTATAAGTATCTCCCCCTCATATCTTGGTTACCTCTGTAGCTCTCTTGGTTAATTCATGTCTTGATCCTACATAGAAAGCTTCAATTAAAACAGAGGATAACTACCCTCCAAAGAAGTATTTCCCTGAGGARATTATGGCATTTTATTTGAATGGCTCTGAGAATTTTGAGGATCAGTTAATTCATGAAGCTTTAGTTTTCTCAAAGCATTTAGCCACAGTTTACTTTTACCCTACCCCTTGATTCACAGAATCACAGAATGGTTGGGGTTGGAAGGGTCCTCTGGACATCATCTAGCCCAACCTTCCTGCTCATCCAGGGTCACTTAAAGCATGTTTCCCAGGACAGTGTCTAGACAGCTTTCAATCATTCAGTAAGGTGACTAAAATAAGTTTAAAAAGCAGAATAGTAAAATTGCAAGTAGAAGGAAAAAGGCAGCAAAATATTTCCAGTGATGTAGCTTTGGCTTTGAAATTCATATGCAGGTAGGATTTGTAATTTAAAAGTGAGCAAGCAAGCAGATTAAGAGTGTTTTCCTACACGAGGCTCATTTTAACAAACAATGCCTGTCTTTCATGATGTTTACTTACTGCTTGTCTTTTTTCATTCTAAATTCACATAGAGAGCTACAGAGGGGCACAACCTATTTAACTAATCAAAGATATTTATACTGAGTAAGCAGATGAAGAGTTTAAAACTTTTGCTTAATCTAGCTCTTAGGACTCAAAGTCTGTCAGATAAAGTTAAGTGCATTTAAAGTTTGCAAATAAACCCTTACATGGAAACTGTTTACTTTTAGCTAATAGGRGGGAAAAAACTTAATTTGTATTGTATTCACAGCATGTTCTGCWTCAGAGCTACGCTACTGGAATGCGGACAAACACAGATTATTCAGAACAGACGACAGGCAGTGATTCTGAAATGTTAATTAGAAACACAAGGGATATGAAGAGGTAGGGAAAAAAAAAAAAACAAATGGGCTGATTGTGAGAAATAAAGAAGCCTTTCAGAACAAAGCCTCCAGAAAAACACTTTTAGTAAAAGGCAGAAAGACAGGTAGCAGAACAAAGAATGTACCTACAGTGCTGAGAGCCCRAGCAAGCACAGCTCCTATAGACTTACCGTCTTTACCGAGGGCCAACTGCGTCTCCTGCAGATAACAACACGAGTTCTGGCACTGGCTTTGATAGTTAGGGAAAACGGTATCAGCTGAACAGCAGCCTCACTCAGATGAGCTGTGCGATTCCTATTAAAAAAATAAAGAAGAATTTTAAGTTAACAAACATTCACAGCAGCAATAGCAGCACCACACATTCTCACTATCTAGATTTTTGAAGGGGGGRAAAARAAAATCAAGAGAGCATTTAAATTTGAGATCTGTAAAGTTGCAGGAGATACTGTTAGACAACTATTTGCCTTTAGTGTCTGCTTTCATTGAACTTCAAACTCACAGGAGTTTCAACACAATAGGTTTCTTTTTTGTGCTAATATTTCCCCATGCACCTTCTATTGCGATGCCTTCTTTCAACGTCCACTCAACCTATGATGGCAGGAGGAAAGGGAGGAAAAAAAAAAAAAAAAAAGCTTATAAATCAACAATACGGAAACCCGACAGATTAGCATGAGTTGTAATACAAAATTAACCCAAGATTATTTTCTRTTACCTTTTGTTAATCTCAAGGGGTTAAAGTAAAAGGCATCAGAAACTTTCACACGAGGATTCAAGCGGCGTTCACTCCAAACAGAAGAATGAGGAGTAAAACTAGCTGCTTTTAAGATACACACGCCTAAAAGAAATTGTTACTTAGAGAAGCCACTACTTGTGTTTGTTCTCTCCAACAACAGGAAGAAACAAGCAGTCACGCAAGGCTTTTTGTTCGTTTTCCTAGAAAACGGCAATACGGAAGCCTGCGTGCGGACCTGGAAACGTTGTCAGTGTAAAACTCTAGACCGCATTAGCCGTCACTAATAAAGYATTAGAGCCGAGCGTAGCGCGCACGCACCTACGCCTTCCTCTTACTTCCTTCTGCTTCGCTGTTCTCTGAGACAGGAGGGGGTCTCAGTTTGCCTCCTGGCTGTCACAGATATCTGAAGGCAGGAGCGGAAAGAGCGCACAAGCTGCTTCTATCGGCCCGAGCTGCAGGGCGAGAGCACGCACAAGTTCTAGTGGTTCACTAGAACTAACGCCAAAGGAAACGGGCAGTTTTCTGAACAACGACAACCTACTCAGAGAACAGATTTCACTTTTGGTTATGCTAACTCAAGCTAGAAGTAATTCAGCAGAGGTGACCAACTACGCTGTAAACAAGAAGAGACTTGAGCCAATATCATAGCAAGTTCCTCACTGCTGCAGGATGCAGCAGATTATTTCAGTTAAACTCGTATTATTGGCAACACAGCACACCAATGCAGRCCACCACCAGCAAAAACAGATGTTCTGAAAAGTCTTTAAAATTAAACATGTGCTGGATTTTATCAATACTATTTTTTTCCAGACACTGCAAACATCTGTTTTGTTACACTATCAAATAGAATAGTTTAGGACTTGAGGGTTACACACAAATAAAATTAATCACACACATTAATAAAGTTAATCTTTTAGAATACAGGTTCCGTTCATATCTAATTTCATCTATTATAATTAATGGATCAGAGAAGACCAATTACTAAATACATTAATATTATTTTAATACAGTCATGAAAATKATATTGTCGTAGGAGTTTTGCATACAAAACTAACGGACTATAAAGCTTCATTGTTTCACTATGTAGTATCAGAATTCAATCATTTCTCTTCTAAAAACAACCATTCCAGTCTTGCTTTTTCTTTGACCTTCACAAGAAAAACAAATTTTTTRCTTGCTGACGGATACATATTTTTAAAAGTCTGTTTACACATACGCACACACTCCTTAATAAAGCCGTACRTATTTCTAAGAGTTCACTTGTTAATAGTTTCTCCTTATCCAAGGACCATTCTTCCTTGTAAAAGAACAAGAGAATAAATTCAATTAAGTGGTTTTCTATTAACTTCTTCCTGTCTTCCCAGGAAGGAAAAGGCCCCATACGAAATCTGATCCACATTGATCTTTCACACCAGGGTTGTGCCTATATTCTGGGTGGTGTGACAAAAGCTGYGGATCTGGGCCGCAGCTCAGGGTTCATAGCTACCAGTGCCCCGACTGGCCACGTTATCAGGGCACTCTTCAGCTTGCTCTCCACACTTAGAGCTACTACTGACTACATTTGACTACTTTTTGACCAGGAGACACTACGTGTGAATAATCAACAACCTGGTGAAAAATTCTCCCTGTGAACCTGGAAACCGTTATTGCTCTGGCTAGAAAGCAGGCTGCAATCAAATACATGTGCATGCTGGCTCGCTCGCTCTGCTCTTGAGCTCYTGCTAAACATATATGCCTCTACTGCCAGAAAAAAAAAAAGAAAAAAAATTTTTAAGTTATCCAAATTCCTCGTTGCACTTATTGACTCTCATGTGTTTAGCCAAAACTAGAGTACCTTAATATTTTCAGTATGACTTAAATTCTCTTTTAAATTGATACTCATCTCACTAATTTTTTTTCAGAAGTTGAAATTGATTTCATTTCTTTGACATTTTTGTTTACACATTAGCAGAAAACGCAGTCTCCAAGGCAGCACACAGGCACAAACACTGAATAATTACAAAATTCTATTTTCAAGAGATCAGAGTCTGCGAAGAAAACTTTGTAATATTTTTGCCTATAATTTTGAGACTCTTCTCCACTATCACACTATTTGAAAAAGGTTTATCTGGTACTCTTAAGATCTAACAAACAAAGCAATCTGGCAGCACCCCATTCTTGCATACGCACACACATGCACATTTTCACAGGAAGTATTTAACCATCAAGGGACACAATCACAAAAGCATTTCACACAAAATTGTAAATGCACCTTTAATGACCAGCCAGAAATTTTTGTAATAAGATTCCTGCTGCATTCATGTACACACTTACATTATCTGCATTTTAATGAAGACAGCAAAATCCCAGAGAAAACTCTAAACATACAAGAAAGTACCCCCTAAAGCTTTTGWAAAAACACTTAGATGGTAATATATCCTAAAGGAGTAAGTTTTCTAAAGYAATTCAACCGTTCAATCAGAACTAAGTTTCATGACATTGGGGGCACTACGTAATGCAGATCTATTCTTGCAAGTTAAAAATCCTCAGAATTTTCCAACATGAAAGGCAGCAATAAACTAGCGTGAGATTTTCCAAGATGTGCGAGTGCATAACAAGAGACAGATCTTCAGCGGAATTTTTCTGAAGATATCTAAAGTGGTCTGCTACCTAACTCTGAAGGTTTATATGGATTATCAGGTTGCTGAAGGAAGTTTTGTATTTAAGTGTGTCAGTGCTTTTGAAAAATGTTACTAGGCATGTATATAACTTCACAAATCACATCCTCAGAAGATTTGCTCTTCCTGAAAACTCAGTGATAACTCATACACTAACCTGCTAACGGTAGGTCAACCAAGGTAGCTGTAAGAGCCAGCCTTCCAGGCTGTGGTGTGTACCAGGCCAGTGTAAACCAGCTCTACTTAGAAGTCAAATAAGATTATCACCCAATACCCATGTGAATGCCTTAACATACTACTTAGGCAGAGGACCACCAAGTCCACCAGTGTATGAGAGTAAGAAGAAGATGAGGGAGAGATGTACAGATGTATACACCATTAGTCAATAGATTTTCCCCCTCCTGCTTCAAAGCCTGTGTCTAAATCTAGGAATCAGCATATAATGTGCTCCTTCTTGAGCATATAATACAGATTTCAAGGGCACTGGATAATCCAGCTGAGAGCTGCATTCTTTCTTAGTCAAGGGGATCTGCTTCAGATATCTTCCACAGTCCAGGCAAAGCCTGTGAAAGTAATCAGGCAATGTGTTCCCCTTTGGAAAAATTATTTCTTCAAATTTAAGCGTGCCTTCCATCATCAACTCACTACAAAACCCCTACCCCTCCAAGTTCCTATACCTGAACCTGAGTTTCAGAAATGGAAAGATATTTAGAAATTCTGAGAAACGACTACAAAAAACAATTTTTCAACAAATTTTCCTGAGTAAAAAGAGGAACTGAAAACATCTGAAACAGCCAAGGTTTACTGTTTTTTCTATTCACTTCAAATCCCAGAAAAACAGCATTATGACTCCATCACACACACCTGTATGTTCTCTGGCAGGGAAAAAACCTGACCACAAGCAAGTATTGAGTGATGCTGTGAACCCTTTATTTGTCATAAAACTAAGATCAAGAACATGAAGCTTTTGACTATTTTTGAGCTCAATTATCACCTTGCCAGTAGCGTGTCATGATCTAACATGAATGCAGAGCCCAGGAGAAGTGCACATTGCCTTTTCCACAGCAAGAAAAAAAAATAAATAAAAAAAATAACAGTTACCATTCTAAAGAATTTACAGCATAAACCAATTTCAGTATCACAGGATACTGAAGATGCAYTGAGGACATGCTAAAGCAGCTTCAGCATGTTTTATGATGTTCTCTATACTTGAGGTTAATATGAGATTTTTATATGTGCACATTACTGCTTCTGAGTCCACTGGAGTTATGCTGCAGCTTCTTTACTAGATTGCATTATATTTCTTCACATTTCTGATCTACTTTCAAATTTAAGCAAGCCCAGGGGAATGCAGCCATTCAGTATTTGAGTTGATAGCTTAGCTTCTTTGCTGCCCTTTCTCTCAAGRGAACTTGTTAGGTGCAACCCTCTAAGGAAAGGTTTAAGTAACAGTTTGTTCCTAGTCCGGAGAAGAGTAAAAATAATTTTAATTATGTTCATTTCAGTATCTGGGAATTTTCCATACTATGACAACCCACTGCATTCTGTACTGCAGCAGATTTAAAATAAAAAAAACACACACACACAAATAAAAAGCCCATCCCAAGCTTCTTAATCTAGGAAGGTAGCTTTATTTATTCAGCYGTAGGTATCTGAAATATCTATCAAAGAAGCTACAAAAACATTTGAACAGATTTCTTAATGAAAAGGGAGAAGGGAGAGTATCTAAGGCATTTCTTGAAGCCATAAGTTTTTTGCATCTGTCAAGCTCCAAGTGATCCCAAGGCATGAGGAAAAACATCAATAAAGGAAGGAAAAAAGTAACAGGCTTTTCACATTTGGTTGAAGGAAGTAATATAACTGCCARAAAGCTATAAAACAAGACTCCTTCACTTTTTATTCTAAAAGTGTTAACGCAAACACAACAGAATCACCAAACCTTTCAAAACTAAAATGCCAAGGACCTCTCCTATTTTCTGGTCTGCCTCCGCTAGCCACTTTAGTTCCGCCCCTYGCTTTTGTGCGTTTCTGCTATTTATGCCTTAAAGTGTGCGCACTAGGCAGATCTTTTCTGTATCRCTGTGGAGGAAAGGAAATAATAGATAAATGAAGAAGTGTGCATACAAGTGGAACAGCAGAGAATAATATGGATTGACTGAGTTTTAGGTAGCCTAGAAAGGAAAGAAGGGTATTTACTACTTACACTGTAAAGAAAAAGAGGAAYGGTGCATTTACTTATTTTAAGCCTAGCACTTTGTAAATGGGGGCACATTTGGGTAATGTGGTGAAGTGTCATCTCRCGTTTTAAAAGAAAGGTTCTGAATTGACACATTAACAAAAACACCTTTCAGAGAGAGTAAATTAAGCTCATGAAATTATATTTCCTATTTTGCTTTGAACAGTGCTATATATTGACGTATAAACCAAATCTCCAAATTCATGACATTGTTGAAAACTGTAAAATCTGTATCATTGACTTCACCAGGAGGAAAAAGCTTTATTCATGTAAATATAGCATATTCTTCGTAATAAAAAAAAAAAACACTAAAAGAAATGACTGTTTATATAAAGTAGTCTTTTGACTAATCAGCTTGAACTGCAGTTTGATTACTGGTTGCTGGTCAGTATTGTTGATCATTTCTTAATGTCAGTCTGGCAAACTGAGTATTTGTGCTCAATCCTGCTCCTGTTAAAAACCAAAACTAGGAAGATTATATGCTTTAAAGGTCTTAAGATACAGGAATCATTTTTACTTTTGAATTTGAATGTGCTATATTTAAAACTGTATAGTCTTAAAGATCAAATATACAGCACTAAGCTTATTGTTTGAATGTATAAGCACATATTGTCTTTATATCATACTTGATGTGAAAATGGTGAGGTTTTCCAATATACATATAAATAATTCATAATTAAAAAAAAAAAAAAAAAAAACCCTGCAGGATAAGCAGAGGTTTTTAATGACAATTTAATTTTAAACTAAGCAAGTAACATTCTGGACTGGATTTGAAGATGACAGCTTGTCCACCCTGGTGGACACTTATCCACTCTTTCCAATGAGAGTATGAGAACAAAAATTAAGGTATTCAACAGAAACGTGCAAGTCCCCCTCTAAGTCTGGGAATGTTATTCAGCTCTGTAAAAGCAGAAAGTAAAAGTTAAGAGACTAGTCTAAAAGGAACACTRGTACCATTCTGAAATAGATCACATTTGGGGGAAAAATAAGACTGTTCTCTCCCTTAACCACTACTTCATTTCTTCTCTGTGGGAGTGATAGGAGAAGACAGGCTAAAGGAATTTTAAATGTATTTTGTCCTCAAGATTCCAAACTGCTAAATACTAAATCTTTTCCCTGAACTACAGCAGAGTTACAAAAATCTACTTAGATTTCCTTCTTGTGTATTTTAAGTTCTTCAATATTAATATGAGAAATAATCCCTCAATGTAGCCAACATATACAATCATTGTTTTGTATGCTGCTCTAGACATTTATCAATGAACAAAGCAAGTCCTGATTATGCTACATTGCTTGAAACCAAAGGCTGATTGCAGGATCATGCAATCAAAGGGACCATTAGTTCTAATTTACATGTATAGAGGCATTCACACCCTTCTGTGCTAAGTCACATCCATAACCCTGCGGCATGCAAGTATTGACTGAGTGAGGATGTCAAGGCTGGGCTTAAATTCTTGTTCTAATTAAGACTTCCAAATTTTTGTTGGACATTCCCAAAGCCTTTGCCGTAACAGGATACGAGATTGAGTCTTTCAAAAAATGCGTGACCAGAGGAATGCTGGCAACAGAAAGGTGAGAGTAAAAGACCCTGGACAGACTTTCACGCAGTATGTGAAAACAAAGCTTTCAGAGTATTTTGCCTCATAGGAACAGTGCCTTCCTATCCCAYCCAATGTTAAAGCACTTAAGAGCATTAATTACTGTATTTCACAGTGGATGTGCTCAGTTAACATCCTTATGTGTACCTCCTTGGAGAGATTATGAGCTTCTCATCCTTACCAATTTTGAGTTGATGCAAAGCACAGAGCTACAGAAATTAAGAGGATATTAATATGCCTCCAACGCATAAGCGCCACACTTACGTTGAACTTGCACATTTTATCATTACTCCTCCTTCAACTCTATTCTACATCTATAMAATGGTCCAGTAGCAACTAATCCACTATGTCAATTATAGTCCAGCTACATCAGTGATAAGACCAGAGTCTTAAATTCTATAGGACCTGACCTGATTCTCCTCATCATCAGTGGGAAAATCAGAGCAATTAGGACTGATTCTGACATATAAAACTTCTACATATGCTGTTTGGCTTTTAAAGTCCAAAGCAAGGCAACAGTCAAAAGAACTGCCGACCACTGTCAGGTCCTGAGCTTCACATGTTACAGTGAGGAATGAAGCTTGTGATCAGAGAGTTAAGGATAAGAAGTCAGTATTTCCTTTTTCTTGTTAAGATTTCTCCTCTCGTCATTCCAAACGTTCAAAACAATTTAAAGTGAATAAACAGAAAACAAAACTAGGACTTACTATAAGCAAGACATTCAAAGCTACTAGAGCTACACTGACACTTCACAACTTCTAGTTTACTCCTCAAAAAAGGTATTACTTAGGGATGTGACGGGCCAAGGACTAACAACTTACTTTCAGCACTTGAGTACAATTGCTTTGATAAGCAGAACTCAAAACACAGCAGAAACACGCAAGCCTGGTATTCCAGAAAGAACCTTGCAAGTGTGATACTTCATACCATAATCAGGACGATGTCTGACACAGGGCAAGATTAAAACGTCAGAAAAATAACATCCTTGAGGATTTTAAAACCCACGTGATAAACTAAAGAATATGTCAGTTCAGAAAGACTTGCAGAGAACCATTTCTGTTCAACAAGCATCACTGAGTAATATTTCCAGTCTTCCTCCATAAGAGCTCTCCATTGGCAGCTCCCCTCCCCTTCCAGTCAACACATTTCTCTATTACAAATAGATTTAGCACATCAGTTATGCCAATAAATTAAGTAAAAAAAAAAAAAAAAAAAAGAAAAAAGAAAGAAAGAAATAGTCAAGGTCCCTTAGTAACACTGTTCCAGCTAGAAAAATTTAGCTCTCCACCCAGCTCTGGAAATAAAGGCCAAAAATTTAAAAGAAATTCCAAGCATTAACTTTACAGCATAACTGTATTGTTATATTAGTTTACACTAGCTGCAAAAAAAAAAATAAATAAATAAATAAAAGAAAAATCGTCACCTGTAGCTAAAAAGAGTCTACTTGCATTGGCACAAGCTTTCTAGCAGTCTTCAGTCCTCACAGAGCACAACCATATTTTACATGCTTTTTCTTTAAGGCAAAGCACATAGCATTCATCATTAATTTTTAATTTGAAGACAAACACTTTCACTTCCAGTTAGCTACAAGCAGAAACCACCAGAAGAAGGATGTGCCCTCTAGGAGTTTTATAACAAGTATTCTAGAAAACCTATATGTTGTTTTACAGATTGTTTTTTAGTTCCCCAGTTTTTCCCTGGTGAGATGCACACTATTACACAATCAGAGAAGATTAATTCATCCCTCTTCAGAATTAACATGCAGTCCCAAAGGATTACTTTATGGACCTCTAATTTCTTTATGATGCCCTTTAGAAAGGGAAAGGTGAAACTTCAAAATGGCAGCACATTTCTGTCAAAAAAAAAAAAAAAAAAAACAGCACTCCCCTTACACATTCTCTTCATATGACATAGTGACCGTACGCTGTTGCAATCTTTTGCATGCACCTCAAGTTCTTAAAAATGTAGAGATTTTAATTATGTCTATATACTAAATTTAAGAGATTTAATCCAAGCTCTTCAGCAAAAAGCTGTGAAAAATAATAGAAAACCCTTAATGAGAAGAAAAAAATACATAAAGAAATGAAGGCTGCAATTGTTTTCTTTACATAAATGCTGTTAAATCCTGACTCTACTGAAGATCACCAGAATCAGGAATAAGTTTGCAAGTTTGCATAATTTGTTCCTAGAGCTCAGAGAAAAAAAAAAAGAAAAAGAAAAAAAAGAAAAGTTGTGTTCAGCCATTATTAATTATAGATAAAATTTCCAAGGGAGCCTACGGATTTGTTGATCAAATAGAACTCATATTATTAACTCAACTGTAATTCATTTATTCTCTTACTGTGATTCAAAACTATACGCAGGCATATGTACTTTAGAATCATTTCTGAATGAAATTTCAAACCATTCTCTTCTAGTAAATGTCAAAAAAGAGTTAGCAGTAATTATCTTTTGTTGCTTAAATAAATAGTATGATTTGATGGGTAAAAAAATTAAAATGTATTAGGCCCTGCTAGTACTTTTAAACATTGAAACCATTTCCAGGATGTTCTTTCTAAAATAATGACTCAAGGAAATGTAGTCAAAGACACTTTGCTATTTTGATTAAAGGGTTTTTTTGACCCTAGGGATCAGTATGTGAGCTTCCTCCCCTACCTTTACTCTGTTGATTAAAAACAGCAACTAAACTATTTCTCCATTAAGTTACATCATGGTATTTTCCTATATAGTTTGGGGATTTTCTAATATTTAATCTCTCTTACTATCATTAATACATCACAGTTAGAGGCAACAGTGACAGTGATCAGCTAACCAGGTGATTAGCCAATTCTTTTGCCCTGTCCAGCCCTGTAAAATTAAGTGGTTCAGGTCTGACCACCGTGCCACAACGAAAGTGCGTAAAGTGCATTTTACTTCATTATTCCTGTTTGAATAGCAAATTAACTAAAACCAGCTCACTCAGCCACAGCCATGAGCAACTGCAARTTGTTTGCTAGCACTTTGCTGCGGGCACCTACGTTCACGTGCCCTTGCTGCTCTGAGTTCTATTATACCACTCGAAGCAATGCTATTTATAACGCATCTATGCAAAAAAGTTGAGAGGATACCAGTTGGATAATGGATGTTTCCTAACTAAAAGGCGGCAGCAGCAGCACAGAGCAGGCTGAAAAGCACCCGAAAGTAGATGGCAGCAAGCTCCCGACAGGAAGAGGTGAGGAACCACTTCTTTATTCCACAAGTGATCTCACTGAAGTCAGTGGAACAATGTGGACACACAAGCAGTAACAAGGTTCCATAATCAAAACAAAAAAAAAGTTGGAAATCAGCCCCATTTTAATGAGAAGTGACCTTCAGATTTTGATTTTTTATATTCGAGAAGTTAAAGAGTGATAACTTAAAAAAATCCATAAATGCCAACTCCAAATCTCATCTTTCTCCAATTGACCATATTCTCCTCCCTTACTTCTTACTTTTTCCCCAATTACTTTTTCTTCTTATCCTTTCAAGTCATGTCTTTGGGGAGCAGGAAGCATCTATGGATTCATCTCAATGAATTAGAAGACTGGTATGTCCCCACGATCAAGAAAGAGGGCATCTTCTTTATTAGTTTCAAAAGGAAAAAGACGCATAAGCATTTTTAAACAAAAAGGGATTGCAAAACTGTTCTGGATTCAGAAACCAAACAAGTTATGATCATCACAAGAAAAGTCCAGTTATTAGAGAAACAAGCAGATGAATTGGAATTTTAATAGTTTTAACATTTTAATTTGCAACATAGGAAYAGAAATAAATAAAGGCAGACAACTCTTAGTATGCTGTTCTACTAATAATATAGGCTTCCAGTAAGTTTATTTTCAGCTGGGAACAAGAGAAGAGGGAACTGAATTCTCCTGCCACACTAGCCAGGAAGGGTTCCCATGGGAGTACAATGCCTTTCTGCATCCCTTTGGCTTTTTCTCAACTCACTCCTTACTTGCATGTTCATTAGCGAGCTAAATGAGAAGTGGGTTTCTTCATGCGTCTTCTTTTTTCTTCTTTATTATTCCATGTTTGCTACTTGACGGATGGAGATCTTAGACCATCTCCTACTAAAGTCAGGATCCAACCCTAAGTAATTGCACTACAGCAATCGAGTTTTTTTTTTTTTTTGGTGGGGGGGGAGGGAAGGCAAGTATCTACAATTGAAAATGCAATAGAACTCTGCATTGTCATCTCTAATTTCTTCTTCCTTCATTTTTCTTTACAGTAAATAATAAATACACACATATCAGCCTTAACTGTCTGATTTATTCAATGAAATTATAAAGTCATCAGTTCTCACACTGTCAGAGCTCATTTTCTGTCTCTGCTCTAGCTTTGTGGCTCAGATTTTCTTTTAATGCAAGTGAAAGCAATGCTGGGCAGCCTACCACAGACAACAAAATGTGATTATTAAACACACCTCTGAAGAGTTTTGTTAGAAATTTTGTATTAACATAAACAAAAGAATCTATCCAAAGCACAGTTTTAGGGCATTCCTTGGCAGTTTCAAACACCAAATACTAATTTCCAGTTAAAAGAACAAAAACAAAAAAAACAAAAACCACTGATGAATATGCATACATCAATGCAAAGAAATCTCTGTAATRTAAAACCTTCAAGCTAACTAGGCTACATAACTACTATACCAAATGAACAAGGAATAGAAAATAAGGTCTGTACAAAGGGCAGGTAACATCATAATCTGTTCTTGTCCCTCCCCTCCCCAAGAGTCCAATCCCTTACTGGATTTCATAGTATTTTAGGGAACGTWAGAACAGAATGACAACGTGATTTTCATCAGTTCTTCCTTTTTTAAAAATCTGTTATTAGCAATACTAATAACTAATTTCAATAACATTTAAAAATATGCTACAAAGAAAAAGTAATACGTGCTGTARTGCAGACTACATACCACTTGGCAGATTGAAAAGCACATGGGAATCTGCTGAATCTCTTCAGAGATGCTCAGAGAGGCATACAGCAACTCTTACTACACAATGTGAATTTACATTTTGCTATTAATGGAAAAGTAGTAATAAACTCTTTTCTTATTGCTATTTGCATGTAGAATTTCTTAAACGATTGCATATCACTGCTGGAAACCACAAAGGAAATGAAACTAAAGACTACTSTTAGAAATAGCACTAGGTCTGTCTTTAAGAACCTTCAACTCCTATTTAAGGAGTCACAGGCAATTCTACACATGTTAACAAAGTTCTCTTTCAAAGCAGTTTTAGTGAAATACTCCATCTACTTTTGATTGCTATCTCAAGAGTAAAGTGCAAGGAGAAAAGATAAGTAATTAGACATTTTATTAAAAGTAGTTTAGTAGACAGTAGTTTAGACACTCCGCTGCRTCTAAACTATTTCAAATATTTCTTATAATGGAATTCCAACAGATTTGCATTCTCCTGCTAACATTTTTGCATTAAAAGGGTTTACTTACAATACCCATTAGATTCACTTATTTACACATTTGCTGGCTTACCTTTTGTTACACTCACAAGCAGCAGGAGGCAATTTAATAGTTTTTATATACGTATATATACACACATATGTATRCCTATAACACACATTGAAAGTGAGCGAGTGAGAAATTTAAATAAAAACTGAGGAAAAGACTAACAACTTTGAGATATGCTCTTTAGAAACACAGGAAAAAAACATGGCTATATTTTACATAGCTGGCATTGTTGCATGCAATATTTCTCAGATAATTACCATAATACACAAATACTTCTACATAGAATTAACTATGAAATGAAACCTTTATGTTAGTAGCATCTCAAGCATGGATTGCATCCCGCAACTTTGATACGAGTTCCTCAGGTCATTGGTAAATGCTTCTAATCATCATCTAACTGGTACACAAATGCTAATAAAACAACAATCCAGGGGACTTACCCTCAGTCAACAGAAAAGAAGCCCAGGACCATCCAAAGCTATTTCCAATGTCCAGTCAAAAAAATCTGAAAAAGAGTACCAAAGTTTGTGACAAAGCTGACACAAAGTACTCGAGAAGAAGCAAAATCAATTGTGACATTTTTCATTTATTTGTAAATGCTTCCTTGGCAGCACGCTCACTCAAAACGACAGCTGCCTCTTGTAGAATAGGGGAGGTGACGGTAAAATAGAGGAATCCTGACAGTCGCTTTAATGAGATTCTGCATTAGGACCACTCTAACGCTTTCCCTCAACAAGCAGCATGCCCTTCACTTTCAATCTTCTATCATCCAATTTGGAAAGCATTAACCCTACGAAAAACACCTCTGCCTCCTGTAATCAGCATCGCAGCTCTCCTTCCTACCTTCTTCGCCACCTCACTGATACTTATGTATGGAAGCCCTATCCARATGGAGAGGATAAACTGTTTCTATGACTTTTTTAAATGAATATAAATAGTATAAGGTAAAATTAAACTTCTAGTGGCATAGAGTAATACGATTTCACTCTAATCAAACACTAGTCACAGTATGGGGAGGGCGGACCAGACTCTGGATGCAGACCTTATTTGCTATTAGGAAAGATGGCAACATATCCCACAGCACACCTTTCCCACTCCAGGGATTGTGCTACTAGAAGGACTCAACGCAAGAAGCCCTGACACTCAAGTCTTCTTTATTGCAAAAGCAAACAGGGATATTCCTAACATGAGATGAAACTTGCCTTATAAATACAAAAAAATAATCATTTTGGAAACATAAGCAAAGAGCGGAATTTTAATAGCTGTAACCAAACGTGCAGCACTATCCCAAATGCTCCAGCAAAGACCTATCGGCCTGAAGAGTTAAGTTCTGAAGTTGAAGAGTTATGAACTAAAACCGGTACAAAATGATGGCTGGAGAAAAAAAATGCATGCCTACAATACATACAAAATGTAATTTGATAAAAATATCTTTAATAAAGGACTTAAAATTCTAGCACTCAAGCTTTCCACTAACAGCTTTGAGAAATCGTGTTTCAGCAGAGGAGAGCATACTACATCACACATCCCCTTTCAATGGAACTAGACAACAGTATTAAATRTCTCGTGGCAGCCTCAGGCCCTGTTTAAAATTGTTTTATCTTTCATTAAAAAAATCAATAGAACAATGTTAAGTTTTTTTTTTTAATAATACTCTTTCATTGATGTTGCTAAGAGCAGCTCAAATCCTAGCTCTTTTGCTTGAATTAAAGTTTGAGCTTAAAAAAAATATCCAAGACATTCACAACAGAACTACTCCATCTGTCCTTCAAGAAAAGTATTCCAGATATACAGACAGAAGATGGAATTTTAGGTCATGCTTCAGGAAGCTGTAATAAAYTAGCAATAAATTAAATCCTCTATTGCGCAATCTGCTAGAAGGTCTGTTGACAAAAGCTGCAAGTAAAAGCCCAGTGCAACACTCCATCACTTATTGCACATATCAATATATAGACAAGTTTCCATCTTTTATTTGCTCTGATCCTAATAAAATGCAAGTTACAGAAACAAAGAACACTTCAAAACAAGTTCTGGGGCAGTTTTTTGTGATCAATTCTCAAAACTTAAAAAAAAATCTTTCATATTTCATTCCTAGAAAAACAGTTACTCCTAGCACCCTTTCACCTTTGCATGGGAAGCAGAACAGGCCAAATTCTCACCTCTGCTCCAGATGGGAGCACCACTGAGAAATAATGAAATCCACACATATTTACTCTAGCAAGCAAAAATGAGAACTTAGCTTAGAGGAGGGTTGTTTTATAATTCAGACAGGTGATCTGGAGGCACAGCAGAGCAATAATGACTAACATCACATACTAGAGGGAGTATAAATTTTAATGATACCTCTCGTAAAACCTGCATTTTAAAGGTTGCAGAACGGAAACAAGCTTACATAGAAAACACATAAATCATTCAAGGTGTCAGGTTCCTGCTCCTTAGCAAATTTAAGAATTAACTGCCTGTACATCACTAARTAAACTAGAAAATGTAGTACTTATCAATGTGGGACTAGAAAGAAGAGTATGGCAGAGCTCAGCAAGCGTACACCAATATACTCTCCATCTTAGCAACTCTCCATCTTTATTGCTTCGTTGATTCATTCACTGTTCAGTAAACAACTCTTAGTCAAATTCTCTTATAGCTAGACAACAACACGACGATACGTAATTACCACTATATAGCTCAGTTACTTGCAGGTAAGTTTACTCAGCTGTTTCTTCCCCAGGCTCGTGAATATTCTTTGTCACTATTCGCTTATATGTATTTAATCATGTTCTTTTTAAATTTCTTGAACGGGACACTTATGCCAAAGGACTAGATAACTTCAGCATTCAAAGACAGTAAATATTACTGGGATACRTACAGGAACAAAGTCCATTAAAACGTAAGAATATTCTTAATATTCTCTGCATTTTGCTCTTTTTTTCAAGCCTAACTTGCAAGTTGTACTGCCTTGCACACAAAATGAAGGTCCATCCAATGAACTGCTGTGAGATTTACCAAAAAGCTCAAGTATGCCTCCTAACAAATCCCAATACATGAGCACTATACACCTGATTATTTGCAGTGCAAATTGACCTGGTCTATTAGTAACAGCACCAGAAATACTTAAGTATATTATAGTTAATATACATGTTTTTAAAACCTGCCAAATCAAGGACCATGAATTGATCCATTAGTTGGTCTAATATGCAAATACAAATAACCCCCAAACCAAAAAAATGTTTTTCCATAATGCAAAAGAAAAAAAAAAAGAAAAAAGAAAAGAAATCACTGCTCATCATTCACRGCTATGACATCCTCCCTGCAGAGTCCAGTGTGGCATTTCACCACAGTAAAGGCTCAGTTAAGTTTAGCCTTATTCTGAGCCCCGTTTAAACTCCCTGAAACCTTAGATGTAAACTAGAAAATAAGAATAAAGAAAGGAGATAAGCCTCACTATAGATGTTGGAAATCAGGGAAAAGCTCTGTAAACCTGGCATACAGAGCAAGGTTCACAGTGTCCAAACTTCATGACATCCATCATGGGAAAAACACAGTCCAATCATGCAACATACCAGTTACTCCAATCAAATTAAATGGTGTTGGAGCACTCATCACTTTTACTGAATGATCAAAAATTCATTTTCTCCCTCGCAAACTTCTATTCATGTTTTCCACCATTAAATACACCAGAGGGTTGTCACGCCAGTCTATCCTGGGCTCCACTCATGCCATAAGGATGAGACAAAAATTGCACACTACACTGCATTATTTTTCTACTTCAATTATGCTACAATTGCAACTGTATTTATTGTTGTCTCTACATGCATGCTATTAATATRGGATATTTTAAATGGCTGGCTATTTTAAACATGGTGACCGAGGGCTAATGATTCACTATCAGTATTGAACTCTGACACAACAGTTGCTCAAATCCCCAAGCCATTTCTTTGAGCTGAACGAGATTTTACAGAACTCTGTTTTAACAAGTGTTCGTTTCTCTTATTCAATGCAAGAGGCACCTCTGTTTCCCTGGCTACCCTAAGATTCACRTGTCATGTCACCAGAGCTGTCATTAGCAGCAATATGCCAGCAGAGGCTCCTTGGCTTGAAAGGAAAAGGAGGTGGCAGTATTAGGGCACTTTTGCAARAGTTCTGCAAATAACTGGCCTCCACAACACAAGCATGCTCTGGGCCATCTTCTGCAAGGATGGAGCCGAGAGCTGGGATCGCTGCAAAAAGCTGTTGCTGGAGAAGGTGCTCAGAGATCAGACCATTAGCTTTTAAGCTTGTTTTTGAGAGCTGGTTCAGCTGGTGTGTTACATTTCTCCCTAATATCCTTTAATGTTTGAGCACTTAATGTGTAGCCCAAAATTGATTTTTCTGTAAGTGGACAAACATTAAAAGACACTTSAACAAGGTTGTTTCGTCCCTCTGCAAAGTCCAACAGGATTATCAGATAAGGCCTCACATAAAGTCCCTTCATGTCAAAGGGAATATTTCTACTGGCCAGACTTTAGGATTGAAGATGTGGGATCTGGCCTCAACCCACAAGTGCAGTAACAAACCACGTGATTACACAGCTCTCACTGGCAACGCTCAGCTGCATTTAAAACTGCAACCTTGTATTTGAAATTTCTGACTCCAACTATCAGTTCTTGGAGGAGTCATTTATTTTCTTTTTTTTCTAAAAAAGTACCATTTAAAGAAAAAATCACTATTTAGGTTACACTGGCTATAAACTCCTAAACATTTCCAACAAACTGTTTTCCTTCCCATCTTTAATTTCATAACCTGTGCCCGCAATTCTGGACGAACCTTTGGTTGGTTGGGTTTTTTTTTGTTTGTTTCTTGTTTTGTTTTGGTGGGTTTTTTGGGGGGTTATGYTTAAGTAAACTGCTATCATATTGTAGTACTTTTTTCCCAATTTGTTTTCCTTAGAAAAAAATGCTTGAGCATTCATGTAGCAGTGAACTTTAGATACAGTAACTGCACTTCCGTGAGCCACGATGACTTTCCCRTGGGGTAAAAATGACCCAGTAATTCAAGAATGGCAAAGTCAAAAGTAAGGTAAGCTGGGGAAGGAAACTGATTTCCCCCTAGGATGAGATAAATATGATTTCCCACAGCAGTGTATATCTCTCTTAAGCCTCAGGTGGTTTTTAAGTTAATGAGATTAGTTCCAGCAGGCAGTGAAATCCCAGGATATAGGATTTTTATTTCAGCAGTTTTCACTTTATCCAGCAAGTACAGTGTAGTCAATCTTCGTGTCACTTTGTTATTGTCCTGGTTTGGGTCTCATTTTTGGACTCAAACATGGTTAAAGCAGCTCGTAACTTTGACTTGAAGGCTTACGCATCACGTAAAGAGCGTGTTCAAATGTTTAAAAGGGACAGGAAARGAAAAAGTCACGAACTGTAGGAAGGAGGTTTCTCCCCCTCCACTTTTCAAATACACTATGTATACGTATTTTTGCAGAGAGCAACAGAATTTGATCTTGTCCTCGTTCTCTTTTTTAAACAAGGTCAGAACAAAAGTTGTCTTGAATACACATAGTAGTGAAAAGCACTGACTGAAGAAAGGCTGCTTTTTAAAACTTGCTAAGAAGATAGGTGTTAACAGCTCAGAAAGACTGCCTGATACACGACCTTGTGCTCTGCAGTTCGTGTTGACCGACTGCTGCCCAACAAGCAAAGTGTTTTCCCACCCAGTGATTATCCACTGGATGTACAAACTGCAGTTTCACCCTAGTKTCCCTGTTCTGCTCACACTAGAAAACCTTCACTCCAGTTGCTAGCTCTAACCGTATCACAAGTTAAATGAAATTTATCTGGGAGCCTTCCCACCACGGCTRACAGGGAGACCTGGCAGAAGGCTACCACAGAGCAGCATTTTATCCACCTCGCAACAAGCCACACTGCAAGGATTCAGAACCATATAGAGTAAAGCAGCTGGAGCTAGCTGAAATATTAATACCAATTCTTATACAGGGCTCTTAAACAGAAACCTTTTAGAAGACAATGTAAGGGATAAAAACGACATCAGATGATAAAACTGATTTATAAGCGTTACCCAGCATTATTTCAACTCACAATCACTGCACGTTAATCAATAACAGCTGCTAACTTAACATTTGTCAGTTGTGAACAATGTTTTAGCTGTAAATCAGAAAAAARTTACACCAATAACATTACTCATATAAAGAAAATGTGGAATATTCAGCACTGCCAACACGTTTCAGATAGCTCTTTCCCATCCAGTGCAAGAATGACCACAGGTCACACTTCTCTCACAAAATAAAATGCATGGATCTCACATCAGCACAATGATCTTTGCCCAAAACTTTGTATCAGTTTCCAGCTTCTTGCCAAGACACAGCCTGATTAAACTATCACCACTTTGTTGGGGGTTTTTTTGAGTTTTATTTAATTTTGTAATTTAACCAAGAAATACAAAATGGATTCACTTACAAATCAAAACAAGTTAACCTTTGAGAATGCCTGACTGTTACATGAGAAGTTGGATTTCTGTTAGTTTTAACTCACAGACATGATTTTTAATACAGGCAAACCACAACCACCCTACCATTATTTTAACATCTTTTTTTTACTCATGAATTTATCATTTCTTTGCCAAAGTATATTTTCCTGTCTGTCTTCATCCTCTATAGGTGTTCTCCCTATTTCAGTTTTACGCAACCAAGTGTATTTAGTTACAAATGAAAAGTTCAATTATCTCTGTCAGACAAAAGGGTATGTTTTATCATAGGTTTTACCATTCTTCACCTTGTCCTGAGTTAAATATATCACACGTGTTCAAAAGGTGAGAGATTCATTTTCTTTTTTGGCACATCTGAGCTAAGACCTCGCTTGACATAAAATAGTACAATTAAACTGAAGTGCAGCAACATCAACATACACATCAGGACACAGAGGCAAATATCTGACCACAAATGAACTTCTGCCCCGACTTCATAATCATCACTATTGAATTTGCAGCCAGAACTAGAGTAGTTGAATAAATAAATAATAACCGTTCAGCATCCACTGGTGGTTGGATTGACTGTAACTTGCAAAGCCTGGCTGTATAGTTCTGTGGGCAAAACAGGCAAGTTTAAGAACATACTGCTTTTATTAAAAATGCATTTTCCTTTAGGTATCTCCAGGAAATCTAATYGCTTGCTTACCCTGAGGAGTAAATACACATTTGTTCTTTAAATTAAGCCCCACAAGTATTTCCAGTGCTCCAACAAGCAAACATATCTTTTTCAGTTATATGCAATATGTAAAYATAATTCCAACAATAGGCAAATAGGAAAACTACCAGAGTAATTGTTCTGGAAGTACTGAAGTTTTAAGTGTCATCAGAATGCACTGTGCTTTCTCTGCCAAAAAAACATTTTGTAATGGGTCAGGGAACTCCTTTCACATGCTTTAATAATCAGCAAACAAGCTTCAAAAAGAAAAGCTATTTTAAAGCAATTATGAATCTTTCCCATCATTGCATTACTAGCTTTTGAAACTTACAGTCCTACCAGAAAAATACATATAAGTATGTGTACATAGGATCAGATGCTTTAAAATAGTGTTTCAAAACAAATAAAAAACCTCACAGTTTGCAAGAAGCTATGGGAGCTTTAAGGCAAGAAAGGCCAACAATAATGAATAATTTGGATCTTACATAGCTGAGTAGAGAACTCTCGTATAAATGCCTGTCAGATGAGACAGGCTTAAAAAAAATAAAGTATAATATAGTCTAAAAGATTTCTTCAGAAATTAGTCCATCTCTGTAATTCTATTTTAAAGTGTTCACATGTTTGACAGAGTCTTAGTCTATTCCAACCAACCTAAAAACAGTTCAAATACTTGTATTAACCTTGCCTTTCTATCTCTTGCCTTGATGAAGTCCGTTTTTGGTACATGCAACTTAGTTGTTGACTTAAGTGCATCATTGCACGCAAGGTCCCCTACAGAGCCTATTACCAGCATTTGGCTGATGACAGCACAGATTGCCTCCACGCGTGAAGCTTCCTGAAAAGTGAAAAGGAAGGTCAAGCTCTTTCTTTTCACAACGGCAAGCATAAACAGCCCGATGTTCCTATGGAAAGCTGAGTAACGGTACAAAATATTGCTGGAGATTCCAATCAAGTTCCTGTTGAACGAACGCCCAGCAGACTCAAACCCAGGCTTGTAGGACTGAAGACGCAGCCTCTGACAACTGATCTTTAAAGATTCCCCAAAACACCTTTTGCAAGTCATCCTCTGCTTGAAGATCATTCCGGTGACACCTTTGGTGATCTCCACACAGAACTCCACTCAGTGGAGCTCAAAGCTCTCACACATTCCATAAATTTCTACTTGTGAGAGTCCTGGCATCAGGCTGCTTCAGGATTTTCATAGTTGTTTTAATGACAGAGAAGACCTATACATTAAAAAACAGGGCAGTTGCAAATAGGATACTCCCGCAAACTTTACGGAATGGCTTTCACTCTCCATGGCAGACTTTCAGCTAGAACCACTGCACTCTCTCCTATACAGTAACATTTCAGAGGCTGAAGAGACAAGATTTTTGGTTTTGTGAAACCACAAACTCTTCCCTAGCACCACTGTGTAGACTCAGCGTAAGAGGATATTTCATACCCTTCATTGAAAAGGACCACAAAACCACATTAAAACAAGAGCACAGAGGATTTCCACTTACACAGCCCATTAGACCACAGGCTTAGAGCAGTAGTTTCCCCAAACYAATGACGCATGCAGCTGATGAAAGACCATCAACTTTAAACAGAGTGACAGTTCACCAATGCTTAGCAAATTTGGTAGTAAGTTTTTCTACTTAACATTAAGATGAAGGTGCTTATTGTACTCAAAGAAACTAACTACTGCTACAGTACACTTTTTTAAAAAAATATATATTCTATGAAAGTCCTTGGGTTATCTCACATGACTCCACTTTTGATGCACTTATTGTGCAACAGTTTGCAACGGGCTGACATTCTTTAGGAAACCTGTAAACTGCAATATAATCTGTTTTCTTTTCAATGCTATTAGGTAAAAGTCATCACACATGCTTCTCAAGAAGATTTTTGCTTCATCTTGCAAAACTCTGCCAAGTTTTCCTTTCTCCTACTTTCAACCCCCTTCATCACCTTAACCACTGCAAGTTTTCATGTTACACCGACTTTATCGCTGTCATAAAGAATAGCATAGGCTTTCCACTTCAATAAAGTGGAAATGATTTCTGTGCCCAGTCTTAAACAAATAAGTAGGGAACATGATTTACTTTTTATTTGAAAAGATTAATAACCTTGAGTTTTAAACTGTACCTGGTATTTCCCTGATCTTAATATGCGATAAGAAAGAGTCCTCATCTGCAAATTACTAAAAATAATCAGCTGCAAGATGTGACCTTGGATAAAGCAAAGTTAAATTGGCCAGCAAATTTTTCTGAAGCATCACTGTTATTAACATGCAWTTTTTTCATTTCAATCTGCCACTGATGCTTGGCAGGTTATAATTTTTCATTTTCTCACTTGGCTGATGCTCATTCAAGTAGAGATTATGGAGATAGTATGGAGATAGTGGTGCAGAATTTTTACAAAGGGATTTTTCCCCTTTCACTCCATCATATCAGGGTACAAACACAAGTTGTCTTTATGAGGTGAGGTGGGTTTTCTCCCAGGAATAGTAATAGTATTGTTTATAAAGGAGAAAAAAAAGCAGCCAATGGTACAAACTATTATGTTATTTAGAACTCACAAGCTTTTCTTTCAGTATGTTAATAGACAGTTGTATAATTATAACCTGCTTAGTGCACAAGTGAATTCCTACTTTCCAGCAGCCTGTCACGCATCAAGACAGGACTTCTGCATCAAACAGCAGARCTGCTTGCTTACAATAAAAGATCAAGCCTAGACTTCTGGACTTGGTCTATTCAAGAACTTTATCTCCTGTTATCTTCCTAACAAGAGCCTGCTCCACCACCACAGTCATGAAGACTTCATGAACTCCAAGTAAATAGAGTCTTTAATTAAGTTTATTTTGTTGATTTTGTGCCTTTCAAAAATCCAGGACAGGACTGAAACTTACGTTACTATAGTATTTCTTCTCTTTAGATATTCTTCAACCTATTCAGCTGAAGAAAACTTGAACCTTTCTTCTAATATCAAATTGTTTTAGGCATCTGTTCACTACCATCTCTCTAAAAAATGAACTGTCTTTGCACTATTTTATTTTTCATTGGAAATCCTCACTGGCATAACTGCACTTGTATTTTATATTTTAATAACCCGTCATTTTTATGCCTTAATTCTTAAGGTTGAGGGTTTTTGGTTTTTTGGGTTTTTGTTTGTTTGTTTTTTGCTTTGCTTTTTGCTTTGTTTGCTTTGTTGTTTTGCTCTGTTTTAAATCTGCTTAGTGCTTTTTCTGCTAGAGTATTCCCCAGTCAGGACAAAGTATGKTTTTATATCTTCTTCCTAACTCAATACCCTATACTCCCATTGGTCTGTATCTGCCAATTTGACACACAAAAGCTGTAATAAATGGCTCCTCCCCGTGATCCAGTCTGCAACAACACTTCCCAGCATAAGTGTTTTGTTCACAAGGAAAACACATCCAGAATATGAATCTCCAACTAAACACAGACCCAAAAATGTGGTTTCATTTATGTTGTGCAACCTCTGGTGATAAACCAAAGCACCTTCTGCCAGAGAATCAATTTTTGTAACAGCATCATTGCCTAAACTGGACTAGACATTTATCATTAACTAAAAGTCAATCCTCCAAACAACCCTGATGCAGGAATTCTACTGAGGATCTGCAGAGCTTTCCTAGTAATAGGAATAGGCTCGAAGGATCTCAGCGCAGCCTGACAAGACACACCACTGTCACCACGATTACCCATTTTTAGCTTTTACATTTGAACCACGACTATTTGGTACGAGCAGATACAGCCTTCCCACTACTCAAATCAACATAAGTTTGCCAGTGACCTGAGTAGACAAAAAACAACATGGTCACTTTATATTGCCTTTACTTTGTTTTGATCAGATTTTCAAGTATTCAGTCATAGCAACTGTCTCACCACATATTTCATTCTTGATGCATTGATTGCCATAAAACTGTCATTCCAGTAATGAGGCTGCAATTTTGGCTGATAACTAGTGACACAGAGGTCTTTAAAATCATGCTACCACACAAAAAAAAAAAAAAGCAATAAATTAAACTGCCTTTTACTAAACTTTCTCGCATATCTTTACAGAGACAGTACAGTACCACTGATTTTACAGACAAGGAAGTGAAAGCACAGAGGAGAAAAGCAGCCTTGCTCAAGGGCACACCTGGAATCAGTAGCACATCTGAATACTGACCAAGTCTGCTGAAGCCTAGCCAGTTCCTTCTGCACCAGGTCACAGGAGTCCTAGTCTAAACTAGCACTACACAAAACAGCCATCAAACACATTAAAAGCCTGAAGAAAGCAAATAAATGCAAGTTGACAACAATCTTCCAAAGATATCATGTTTTTAAATGGAATTTGACAAATAATAAAAACTAATCACCTGAAGGGAAAAAAAAATTAGTACTGGTAAATTCTGCAAACAAATCAAATAATGATAAAAATTGACCAATTCTGCATCGCGTTCTGGATTATAGACTATTAGAATAATCTGAGTTTAATACAAAACCAAAAATGAATTATTTCAGAGTAGATCTTATAGGCCGCACAAATCAGGGCATGGTTGTGCTCTGGARAGTATTATCTGCTCACTCTTCTAGATTCGGCTTCAATTGATTTTCAGTCAACTGAGAATGAACTGAAGCACAACGCAAAGATTTAAAAAGAACGATCTTTGGTTCTTTCTGTAAGCAGAGCAGGATGCCAGCAGGTTCACATCCTCCAGGTAAGACTATAGCAATAAATAGCCTTCTTAATGAGGTGAAACATCCAATTCTGAATGCATTCAGAAAAGGTCTTTATACAAATAGTTTCAATGCATCAGGAAAAAAAAAAATCATCTTCTGTGTGAAATTAAATCCCCCCTTACGCACCACGTTTAAATAGTAGAGGGTATCGTAGCAGAGGTATAAAGACAGCCAATGGCTTGCAGCAGCTGAAACTAGTTCAATTACAGCTTGAAATAATGTGCCCATTATTTATTTTACTGTGCTTTGCCACCAGTCAGTTTACCTAGAAATATGATGAATGTCCTAGCATTGGGGAGTCCTTCAATCAAAATGAAACGTCTTTAAAGACTAATACTGAATGCACTGCACCTCCAATACGTCAACCACCACATCAAGTACCAGAGAGCTCTGCAAACCTCTGCTCACACACAGCAATGGAGAAGTGCAAAAACAGAAAGAAAGTTGAGAAAGTGGTAGTTCTAATGAAAGCTATTTTTGGTGCTGTCACATTCAAAAACACTACTAATTTTCCCATTTCCCGGCTCACAACCTCTGGAAAATTTTTAACATCTCCTAGTCCTGTTAAACGCCTCCAGCAGTGCCATCACATCAGCACACGGAGAATACGGGGAGCTTCACGCACCTCGTGGCCTCAGGGAGGCTCCCGGCTCGCTCCAGCGGGGCAGGCGCGCAGCAGTGACTCCYGCTTTATTTTATGCGGTAATCACGACCATATGGAGTTTGTAGTAATAATGTAACACTTCCACTTGGATGAGAGTATTAGCTTTGCCCTTGCTATTCTAATTCTGATTCTTAAGAAATAYACTTTTCAATCAACTAGGAATGAGAAAATAGGTTTCAGTAATATATCTAAAAATATATACTAGGTCAGTTTTTGTCAGTTTGCACTTTTTGATTTCCTTTTCACATTAGATGAATCATTCCGCAAGCTGATTAGCATTAATTTACACTTGTTACACTTTGGCTGGAGCAAATGATCAGTACCACCTKATTTAGGTGGGGAAAAACAAAAAAGGAAGCAACAAACCTGTATGTCAAGCCTACATAAGTCAAAGAAGCAGTACAAAACATTCAGAGACATTGCAGAAATTTCTTTCCACTAAATTAATYCTCTTCAAAATACCAAGTTTGCCGCATGCCTGACCCCAAGTCCACTGAAGTCTAACAACAGACACCTTTGTATGAGAACAGGCATGAATTACTGATCTGTGGAGCTGCAGTTCTTGGGCAACCCACATAAGCAAGGTCCTTGCTTGTCAAAAGTAAACAGAATTTGATAGTACTACTACTACTGAGAGGAATTTTATGAAAAAAATTTCAATCTTTATAGACTTGCCCAAAGCCAYTGTACTTGCATACAGATCAGCAAAAACAAACTGGAATAAACTATTCATGAATCTGTTACCTATGCATAAGAATTTCCACAAATTCTCACTGAGAATTCAATTCAGAAAGCCACTTCTGAAGGAAAGAACTGAAGAAAAAAAAATACATTCCAGTTTCCTTGGCTGCAATATGTTTTTATTGGATCTCACCTTTGCTTTGTACTATGGCAATGCATTTCAACAATTTAGACTTTCCTTAAATACTCACTATTCCAGCCCAATCTTTAGGATTTTCTTCTCCATATAACAATAAGCCAAAGCTCCCTCYCTCTCCTCCTCAGCATATGTCTTACAACAGCAAGAACTAAAAGGATTCCTTTAATGCCCACTAATGTAAAAAGATGCCAATTTCAGATCTTTGCRTTATTAGGGCAGGTTCACTGCACGAATTGGCATACCACCCTTTTGCAAGGGATACGCTAGTCTTCTGGGCACGAGCATTGGAGGAGGCTCTACGCAGGGGACGACTGGGAGCGYTGCCTCAGCTCTTGGCTTTCCACCCAGGAAAGCCAGACTAGACAATTAAAGCATTCAGAGSACTAAATTGATATCCTGACTACCCATGTTTTGTCTTAGCCATTCACAAAGCATTTAGTCATCTGAGTTTGCCACTTTCTTTGAGCCAACGATCACAGATTCTTGTTCAGGAAGCAAGTATCATCTCCTCACTAAGAGCTGAAGTCAACGAGATCTTAGCAGATGGTCTCCATGAAAYCCATTTCCTTTAATTTGAGCTTATAGAAGGAAGAGCACAGTCTCAAATACGAATGCTTTGCTGAGCGAGAGCCCYGGCTGCTTAAGCACTAGCGGGTCAAGCTGTGCATCCAGACATCCGGGTTTCACTGCCTCCTGAATAGCTTGACCAAAACAGCCATTAGAGAAGCCGAGCACCTCAGATAGCAGCTTATTTTGGGTTTGAACATACTGCAGGTACAGTCTCCTGTCTTGCCTAATAGATACTGAGACTTCCCCGCCCAAGCAACTCAGGCATAAAACAAGGCCAGAAGAMAGACAGAAGCGAGTGACCAGGGCAAAGGAATAAATCTTGACTAGATTTTCACAGGTAAACAACAGACATTAGCCTGATAACAAAAGTGTTTGAAAGATGCAAAATTAATGCATATATTTCAGTTAGTAGCAGATAGTTTAAACTAATCTTTTTGAAATATTAAACTAATTACAAGAAGATCAATTCTTTAAAAGAATAAAAGCTTTCAAACAGTTTAACAACTTCACTACATCTGATTGCAAAATCCTAAAGTTTCAGACTGTGCACATTTTTTTTGGCTGTGTCTGACCTGCTGTTCAGTACATGTCACACAGCCAAGGGAGAATGTAAAAAACATGAGTACTGCAAAGATGCTAACACCCTTCAAAAATGCATGCTGGAAAAGCCCCAAAATCTCTCACATTGCAGCACTGTAGAGAAATACTGACTCCTTCCTTAGTTCTCCTGCAACATGAAGCCCTGATAAACTGGATGTAGGGCTGATCCTGCAGTACCCCAGGCAATTTAATTTTCATCAACACTTCCTTGTAATTTATAACCTGCTGCAATAATTAACAACATACAATGCAGATCTCTGAAGACCCTGATTATTATACTGCAGCAGAGACGACTAAACAGAGAAACAAATCACACACATACACCCACTGCTGCACACTATGGTACAGTTAGTGCCTGTAGGACTCAGAAAGGAATAGTCTTTAAAAAAGCCCTGGTTTAAATAAGATTATCAGATAAGACAGAGTCAATATTAACATTTGCTCCTGTAAAGTAACTAACTACTAGGTGCATACTGAATGTGGCTAAGAAGAGTTACTTAGCTAATAAAGACAAGATGACTCCCATGTCTAGATTTCCGTCATTCAAACGTTTCCAGATTGCTGGTTTCCTTTTGTCTGCAAATTATCTACCTGAGTTYGCACTCCAAAAATATTAGGACAAGAGTCAGCCTACATTTTAAGCCAGTTTGTGAAGCACRTCAGAGTAAGCCAGTATCCTCTATATAGTTTCAGAGAAAATAGTTCTTTTTCCACTTTCCTTCATAAACCAGTAGAATTTGGTGCCAGTTCACACTTTAAGTAGAGGTTGCTTCAAGTAGCATGGTTAGAAGACTTTACATTGCTTGAAATAACTGAATAAAATCCAAAGCAAAAAAAAATATACAGTACGTGGACAAACATTCCACCTGGAGAACTATTTAATAAACTTTAAAGTTTTTCTATAACTGTCAGTTAATTTACTCTAGAATCAACAGTGCACACATAAGCCTTCTAATATAGAAGAAAAGTCATATTAGTAGAAATTAGGTTAAGATCTAAATATCTTTACAGTTGCTATTTAACTCGCATTTATTTCAATTCTGAAAAACTGAACTACGTTCTTTTACGCTTTTATGACTTCTCTAGGCCTCAGTGATTTTCAGACTTTTGAACTGGTACTAAAAATAATTAAGCACTAAAGGTCAAGACAAATTTTCCTCTCTTTTTGTTAAGACTTCTTTTATGTCATCTTTATAGGAAGCGTCATTAATTAGCTCCTTTCAAACAAAGGAAGGATGAGAAGCACCTCTATTAAACATAGAAAGAATTGAAATTCAGAACTGAATCACACAAATATCCACTAGAAAAGAAACAGGAAAGAAATTAAGTAATTTAAGTGGCTTGGCCACTTAAAACACATCATACAACTAGAAAGACATTTTATTAACAGTAATAAGTCTCATACACACCAGCAAACAATACTTAAACCTTACACATTAGTATTAATTTTCAAAACTATACCTAATCTGGAGAGAAATGGAACAAAATATAGACCTTTCAAGTCTCTCACTGATGCTTGAATGACATACCAAACAGATACTAAATTTCGCATTAAGAGGCAGCATCAAGAGTGCATATCTTTGAGTATAATTCAGCCATAATTTGGACACCAATACTTTTTCCTCTTCCTTTTGTACAGCAGAACACAAGTGTTTTACCAAAAGGAAGATTAGTTAATCGCTCCCTTACACCTCACCCTTCCGATTACAGTCRGATCTGTTCCTCCTCTCGTATACCAATACAGAAAGACAACTCTATTGAACCCTGATCTATTAGCAATAACTAGACAATAAAACATGGTTCAAATCTTAGCACTAGACATACAGTGTATGAGGGGGACATTTAAGAACCACTGCAAAAGACTAAAGAGTTCAATTACCCACAATCTCACATTACAATTCAAAACTATATATTTCTTTTAAAAAGCAAATTTGCTTTAATGCATTTCACATTTCTCTTAGTACAGGAATTAGGCAGAATTTCTGTAAAYATCCTAAGCCTTTTGTGGACTTATTTTCAAATTTCAAAGCCATGAGACTATCCGGTCAAGATAGTACATATACTCCTGTAGGCTTGCATATTTAACTGCAATACACACTATTTAATCCCAATAACCAAGATGAAGATGCAACGTTACACACCAGTTCCCAGTAATCCAAGCTACCTTGATATTTACGTGCTAGGACCACRTACACATCTCTGAAAATTATAACAGCAGCACGTTATTTGTAAAAGGGAATGAGGAGTAAAGAATGAAAAAGTACCGGAAGAAAGAAGCACGTGCCACACAATAGCCTATGTCTAAAAATCACAATGGGAAAAGCTTTTGCTCCTAGGAGTTTGTTCCTCAAGTGCTTGAATTTTTCAACCTTCATACAAATAAAGCAATTTCAACTTGAAATACATCCTGTTTTCTCCTCTTACAGGTGATCATGTTTGCTCTAGAAGAATGAAGTGTTCTTTAGAACTAGTTTAAAAGCCAAAACCTATATAACACAGATGTGTAAATTTGCTAGATTTAAACTTTTACAGTTTCAAAACTAATGATCCACTCAACTTCCAAATTTAGACTTCTAAAGTGTTGGCATAGGATCAGAAAGCCCAAAGCATCTATGCACAATTGTTTTTTGTTATAGAAGAACATTAATAGTGCAGAAAAGACAGCTAGAACTCATAGGAAATGCATACCTTTTCACACACACATTTATTAAAAACAGCTGTTGGAAAACACAAAAAAAATTGACAGATAACAAAGGCATGTGTGAAGATACTCACTTTGAAAATGTTGTAAGTAGCTGGATGAAGCAAGTAAAATAGAAGCTACAACTCAGCAATCAAAATATACTCTGTAACATTGCAAGTGTGGTAATTGAGCAGAACTAGAGATGAAAAATATTTTTCTTCATGCTCTCCATAGCCTCTAACAATTCTATTCTCACTATATTTTTTTCTGATCTGCATAAAGCCAGTGATACTTGCATGCATAGTATGTACCCTTCAAAATATAGACACTCATCAAGCATAGCATTACCTTATATATGTGAATATATATATAAATTCAATAACTCAAGCTAATTTTAAAGTCTTTCCATTTGTTCGCTCTGCATCCTGRGACAAAACTGGAAACCTTCACATATTTGGGTATGTCTGAGGAAGCAGACTGAATAACCAGCATTTCTACATGTTAATTATTGTTCAAATCTCACCTTTGGGCTGACATTTTGGACTGAAAACAAGACCAGGCTTCTTGAAATATTTCAACATGTCCCTCTTTTACAAGTGTTCTTATGAACAATATTGCATAGGGTTTACTCTCATTCAATATAATATACATACAGTCATGCAACACCTCCAACAGCACAAGTGTTGTTCAGCAGTATATTAGTGATACCAC